>NC_139352.1:71510286-71832786 GCF_055883805.1 Amblyomma maculatum | reverse complement strand
GCCGGAGCTAATTACCAATGGTCTGACCCGGCTGTCAGAGGGGCCGAAGTGTGATCATTTAATCGGAACGTTCCCGGAATCTCCGTTCTCGTTTTCGTATAGGCAGACATGCAGCCCGACTTCCTTCCCCAGGCATCACGAAAGAAACAGGACTCGGCGTGCGAGCTTGGTTTGACGAATAAAGAAAACACATAGTTCGTTTTTCGCTTTGCCCAGAGCAATTTTTCAGTTTTAATCGGAAAGCCTGCGTCGGTATACTCTTGGTTACCTGGCCCAGGTCGATGTAAGGCCAGTGCTTTGCAGCTTTGCATTTGCAAAACGTTAAGCTCTGGAATTCGTATCGCTCTCTCTCTCTCTCTCTCTCTCGGGTGTACATGCTTGAAATACTCGACCGATTTTGAAGCGAGTCTAAATGAAAATGGTTACTTTCATGAAATTCATTAAATAAGTGAAAAACGTCCCGCATAAAGTAATTTATTCCCCGTTCAGAGGACAGCCCAACTACTCTTTCGACCGGATTTAGACACTTCCACAGGCATTTTTCATACAATTTTGGACACAATTGGAGCACTTTGCGTTTTAAACAGTATTGTTTGATATTTATAATAGTACGAAATGAATTGCAGCACAGTTATGTGCCTTTCCGCTCTCGAATATCCGCGTTGAATTTTGGCGAAGCGTTGACTAAGTCAAATGAAAATGTCCCACTTTTCGGCATATCATTGGATAGCCATTGACAAATAGGGAGAACATATATGCACGTGTAAATTGAGGCCCTTCTTTTCTTACTAGAGAATTTTGAGAACCTTAATGTACGCTCCAAGGCCCGTAGCCTTTAAATCCTCTTTCCGCAATAAAAATGGCGGCATATGCAATCGTCTTTACCGCCCCTTTGAGACATGCTTAAGACACGCTTTAAGGCACGCTCTAAGACACGCTTGTAGCGGTCGATAGGCCAGCTCAAAACTTCCGAATGTGTCAAGCCAGCAGCGGTACGTGACGCTCATTACCGTGACAGACAGCGTACGCGAAAGACACGGCGGCACGCCCTCATTTCAGGACCGGATTCGAGGCAACCGGAACTTGCACAGAACCGTA
The DNA here is from genome assembly GCF_055883805.1 of Amblyomma maculatum. Taxonomy (NCBI): domain Eukaryota; kingdom Metazoa; phylum Arthropoda; class Arachnida; order Ixodida; family Ixodidae; genus Amblyomma; species Amblyomma maculatum. Next base: position 71,831,688 of record NC_139352.1, on the reverse strand, counting down.
CCAATGCGACCGTAATAGACCGGTCATTACGTGAGCAGAGCGGCTGCCGACGAGACGCCTATCTTTCTCTGTACAACATTTCATCTTTCTTTTTTTTCTCCCACGTTCTTCTACACTGAGTAATGTTGTAATAGACCCCCAGTTTCCTTTCTTCTTTCTTCCGAGAAAGGTACGAATAAGACGGACGGGAAATTTGCGGATAGCGTGAACGGAGCTCTTGAGGGCTTCATAAATCAAGAACTGCGGACGACACGGCTTACTGCAGTCCTAAGTACAGGTTCTCTCAATTTGGGCCCATTCGCATTCACTGTTTTCTCGCCGCGTACAGCTTCCGTTTTTGTGCGCGCCTTTTTTCTCTACCGAAAATCGGTACGGGAAAGTCCCGCCAAGCACGGACGATCCGGGGAGCACGGTGCACATCATATGCGTAGAGCACAGACAACTGAGAACGAGACGGAAGGGGAACACGAAGACAAGCTTGCTCGATCCGGAATGCGGAACACCGCGAGTTTGTTATTTGACCGGAAATGGAAAAGCGCCTCGAAGTGGCAGCCAAGTGTAATTGCTAGGCACGCGGCTCACTTTGAATGCTGCCGCCTCTTGTGTTAGTCTGACTATATAACGCCGAAGCACTTCGCTGCAAAATAGGAAGGAAAAGTAGAGATACATTTTTACACTCTTTGTTATCCAAGCGAGTACAACGAAAGCCCATTGAGGAACGCGAAACGTTCCCGGGACAGAAAATGAGGCGAGTTGGGGAGCTTTTAGCGATTTAAATTTAAGCCCCACAGGCAAAGTGCAATGAACAGCGGAAAACAAGAAACGCCTGTCCTCGCTTTAAGCAAGCTCTATGTCAATGATGCCTATTTTTGCACTGTTAATTTATGATAACGAGAGTATTTTTTTCCGATGAAAATAACTTGCGATCATCTTGTCTAGTATGCTCCTTTGAGTGGTGAACTGGAGGCGTATTAGAAGATTATAGACTATGTATAAACTGATCGGCAATGTATAAAAGTGCGGATAAACTATGTATAAACTGATTAATGCGCCGTTCGTATAGCGTTCAGTTACAGCTGGTTAGTTTTCGCTCGAGTTCCTGTAGGTTCCCTACCTCTTTGCGGTAGTGCCTAATGCCCCCTGGAAAGTTAAACATGATAGCTTTGAAATAACGGAACGATGAAACTGTGCGCTCCTCGACAAACTTCGTGCTACGGCTATATAAGCTGAGCAATTTTACCTCTTGTGGGATTCCCCAAAGCACCGCCAAGAGTATTGTAACGCGCGTATTCGGTCAGACTGCACTAGACAGTGGGGAAATTAGGCCGGGAAAGAAAGATGAAACGGTTATGCGTTAGGCACACCAGCGACCACTAGCAGCTACTATATATCAGCCGAAGAAGCAAAACAAACATCACACACCGAGCACCGAGTTTGAGGCAAAGAGGAAGAGCAAGACTATGCCCCAAGCAGAGAACACCGCGGAGTCGAAGAAAACCAATCAGACTGCGCGCGCCGCGCGCAGAAAGTCATCTCCTTGGGCAAGCCCGCTACCTGCATCTTCTCGGTATTCTCCCAGTTCGCAGCGCACGCAGAATCAGCGCGGAGCCGTTTGTTTCATGCCTGCCTCGGTCATTACGCGCAGGGCCATCTCTTTCTCGACCCCCCCTCCTCGCTGCTATGCCTTCGCAGTCCCCCGCACCTTTCCTTCAGCGGGCCGACCTGTACCCACGGAATGTATCATTGTTTCAGTCGGGGGCCAATGCGTCTTTTTACGAGCTGAGCGAGGAAGGCACTACTATAACCCGCGTGCACGAGCGATGGTTCCCGGTATTACGGAAAAACGCGCTTACAGAGCTCGCTCACGTATAAACGCACGAACGCGGGGGCACAAAGCTCTGAGCCGGAGGGGGGTGGTTCCTCCTAAAACGTGTCGCCTTGTACCTACAAAACGCGAGGCGGCGGATTGTGTAATGGCAGGGCCGAGAGGTGGGCTAACCACAGCTCGCACGTACATTGATATATACGGTGGCGCTGGGGCGCGGCGCATGCGTATTTCGTTTTCTGAGCCTTTTGTTCTCTCCGTGTGTCTGAGTAGCATAGGTGCATACCGCGTGTCCCACCATAAACGGTGCAGCGGAGAGAATGCTATCTGCACTTGAGGATGCAGATGCCGCAAATCCTCGGTAATCTTCCTTGCACTTAGAGATTGACACGGTGATTAGATTGATGTGCGGATTGTGATTGGCGGGGAGTCATTTGGCGTCCAATCGCGACAGGTAGAAGGAGAATGAAAATTTGAGAATTGTCTCGCAGAGACTGCAGTTTTGTTTTAAAATCGGCTTCCAAATATGTTTTGTAAGCAATGCTTTATTTGATAACAATAAATGGAAATGTTTTCTTGATTTTCTTTTTGTTACACGGAGGAGGCGATTGTAACATTAACAACTTGAGTATTTATTTGCTTACCAGGATTAACACTTCGAAGACCTTGAAGGTAGAAGCTATTTGTAAAGCTTCACAGCCCCACTACCCAGATATCTTTGTCGACTTTTTATTGGACATTTCTATTCAGTTAGTCACCCCTGTTCCTGTCATTTGCATATTATGATCTCAAGTAAAGTATTTCTCTTGATCTTGACTACCAGTAAAAGTAACTCAATTGCCGTCAACACAGCAAAGACATTGGTAGCTTGATATTGGAGCCCGGCCTTCACGCACTATACCTGTAGACCGAAGGGGCTAACTATATATAATCGTCATTTTAGCAATGCCTGTGCTACATCGACTAACACAGTGACTATCAAACCAGCAGCATTCAATGCAGCGAAGACCCCGCCGGGGTGGCGCAGTGGTTACGGCGCTCGACTACTGTTCCCAAGGATGCGCGACCGAATCCCGGCCTCGGCGGCCTCTTTTCGATGGAGGCGAAAAACAAGGTTCCCGTGTGCTGTGCGATGTCAGTGCACGTTAAAGAACCCCAGGTGGTCGAAATTTCCGAAGTCCTCCACTAAGGCGTCTCTCATAGCCTGAGTCGCTTTGGGACGTTAAACCCCACAAACCATCAATGCAGCGAAGAAGTGGCGAGGCTGAACCAAACCGCGCGCCCAGCCATCGCCTCTGTACCTGTGTACCTTCCGCCATGATGCACGCTTCTATATGGCCAGTCTGAGTAAATGGGATACAGGCAGCACAAACGACGATGTTTGCTTTAGTACAGGGGTATGAGAGGGCGATCGAAGAAACGTGTAGGGGCGTCCATCCTTCCTTTATTGTGCCAGCCCTTTCGTGGCGCCTTTGTGGAAACGAAGAAATGATAAAAAGGAAGCACAGAGGACAAAATAAAACACCGATGTCTGCTCCGGACGCTGGGAGGAAGCGGACGACGCCGTAGAGGGCGTGCCATTCGCATGCTCTGTGGGTATACACATAAGCGCACTTTGGGCATACACGATGCTGTCGAAGCTTCGAGGGCTCGTGATGGGCGGCAACGCCGGACGGGTATCCGGGAAGCGAGGCGGTTGACGTTTAGGCTCCTGCAATCGATCTTCGGTTGCTTTATTCCCGTTTTTTTTTTTCTAGGAGAAAACAAAGATCACGGAAGGAACGTGGGACGAAATACAGTTGCTGTTAAACAAAAATATAAAACAGTTAGAAGACCGGGCGCTAAACACTGCGCTTGTCGACCTCCTCCGGAGGAACGAGGGAACGAGAACCAAAGCATCCTGCACCAATGCCCTGCAGTGGATGCTTAGAGTGGAAATTAATATGCACCCCCTGAGGCCTGGAAATTAATATGCACCCTTTATGGCGTAAACAGTAAGGAAACCCCCGCATTGCACCGTGGATTTCGGTGTCGTCGGAACACTGATTATCATAACAGCTGTCCTTTTTTCTTTTTGATCGCACATTGAGCTTGACGTAGATCTCTCGCGGGAGGGTGTTCGATTTTTTCTCAACAGCTCTTCGTTCTTTACTATAAATAGAGCATTTATCTAACGCAAATTAAATTGATATAGAATTCGTGGCGAAGGTTGCTTCCAGCTTGGTGCGCGCGCTGTTGAACACACCGGGAGGACTATCACGGCTATATAGTTAGGTAAATTATTGTGTCTCAAATAACAACTTTGCCTGTTTGCAGAGCTGTGATTTGTGCATGTTTCCTGCAAATACGCTGGGGAGTGAACTGAGTTTCTTGCTTCTCGATTCGTACAGGTGCAGTCAAGTAAGGAACACCGATAAGGAGATAAGTAAATAGGATAAGGAACACCGAAACTTCACAAAATAAACGATTACTCCGCCAAGGGAGGTGAGGACCAGACTTTTAGTTTCCTTTTTTTTTTTTTTCTTGAACCAAGCACTCTTTCTCTGGAAGAATGACACTCATAAAGTTCATTTCCAGGTTGCATGCCTGAAGTGCTTCTTCACCGGGAACTAAACGTTCGGTATTATGCTGTATATTTCCTCTACCTACACTCTTAATCTCGTTCCACATACGGTTTAAAAAGGTTCCAGTTATAAGTGGAACTTCCACTTATATAGTAAAACTGGAACTTTTTTGACACGCGCACGTGAAACCAGATTAAAAGTGGACGTACTTGTCAGTTATGAACTTATGACCATACACCCAAAGCCTGGCCTCGACACCGCAAAGAAAACGCCGAAGCACGCACGCACACACACACACACACACACACACACACACACACACACACACACACACACACACACACACACACACACACACACACACACACACACACACACACACACACACACACACACACACACACACACACACACACACACACACACACACACACACACACACACACACACACACACACGCACACACACGCACACACACACACACACACACACACACACACACACACACACACACACACACACACACACACACACACACACAATAATAACCGCCGCCGACAAGGGCGGGTAATCCATTTTCACTTTCTCTTCCCTACGGTCTGTTTGTGTTCGCCAACCGCGTCTCATTCGCCGGAACCCGCATACACAGAGAGTACGTCGCCGAGACGAAGAAACGACTGTTTGCACAGAGCGGGTACACCGCTCGTTAAGGTAGTGCGTTTGGGGCACGATTCCCGCGCCTACCGACCCTCTCGCTCACGAACTCGAACAAACGGCCCGGGAGGGCGAGCATGAGCCATGCGGGCAGTCTCGGAGAACAACGGGCAACTATGCAGGGCCGCCGGTAATATCATACCCTCCACGCAGCATCGAAGTTATATTGAACTACTATAATCGAAGTGAAAGCAAAGACAGCGTGCATAGCAGCGGCCGTCGTAGTGCGTATGAGCTCACGCTCGCTCCATCACGAGACGGTGAAGCTGTCTTTGGGAGGAGCGCGTGTGGAAACGGAACTGCTCTAATAGGCCTGTCCTCGATCTTCAGTGCGGGACGTGTTTCGTCTATAATCCGCACAAACAGGTTCCACGGATATGCACGCTCGAGCGTTCTCAGTACGAGACCAGAAGAAAAAAAAGAAAGTAAAAATGGTATAGACTTAGTCCGAAATGAAAAATTCGATCACCTCGTTGGAATCAGTGCACTGAAACATATTGATGAAGAGGAGACAGGCAACTGGGTACAGACAGCGTTTGCTCGTGGAATGGCAGAGGCAAATAACGAATAGGAGATTCGGGCAGACGACAGGAAAGAAAAGCAAACGACGCCCGAATAAGCTTAAGTGGATAAGCTCCAGAGGCAGACGAAAATGGAGAACAGTGTGTGCGAAGAGGTGACGCAGGAAACAAAAAACAAAGGGGGGGTCAGTACCTGGAAGCAAATATACATCCATACAAGCATACGGACACCAGCATGACGCGAAGTGCACTTGTTAACCATCCACACGTCGTGCAGAGGCATGCACCCATAGTTTCGACCGGATTGAAGAAAAAAGAATTATATATACTCTTCATACCGAGGGATTCTTGCTACATGGCACGTCCGGCACTCTAAAAGAGAAAGGGAAAGCAGACCAAGAAAATGCTTGCCAAGCGACAATAATAGAAAAGAAACCGAACTGTGGCGCAGTTCAACTGGCTCGATCGTCCGTTCATCAGTTCTTCGGTGTACGGCCATTCGTGAACTGCAACCGTTTATTGCGAACTGGGCGGTATAGTGTGGGCACCATCCAGGACGGAACCACGCGCATCTATCCTCCATCTCGTCCGTTTCTCAACGAGAAAGAAAAAAAAAAGAGCGAAAGACAAACCTCCCCAGCCCAACTGGCAACGAGCATCGTTGAGGAAACCACTCGGCTTCTGGCCGAGGACGAAGGCGGACACAGCCGAACAAAACCGGCGTGCCAAACCGCAACCCTCCCATTTTCCCTTACGCTCGTGGAACCCTCACACAAGCACGCGTGCACACACCGCTAGCACCAGGACCACGAGGAGGCGATCAACTCCTCTGCAGCTCTGCGGTTCACGAGCACGCGAGCTAGAGGACCGAGGAAGCTGCCTTACGAGATAGAGTAAAGGAAATAAATAAAAGAAGTAATGAAGGCGAAAGAAATGAAGCAAGAGAAACAGCGACAAGCAGGAGCCAACAACTAGGGAAGGTGGAGGAGAGGACAAAAACAAAACGAGGCAAACCGCCAGCATTTGCGGTAGCCGTTGCGTAGGCAGGACAGGGCAGACAGGTAGGCAAGCGGCCAGCGGCAGGGGGTGGGGGTGCGGGCTTCTTCTCTCGGCGGGGGCTACCAAGTTGAGTCGGGTCGACTGGTCACGACTTTCCACGGGGGCCCCTTCTGAGCGACCGCTGAGCTAATGCCCCCCCCCCCCCCCCCCTCGACGGCAGCAGCAGCAGCAAGTAGCACGAGCAAAAGAGGCGGCAGAGAAGGGAGGAAGAGAGCTGTCCGTGCTTCTTGATCTTCCCTCTGCTAGGCTCGCCAGACAACTCGAGAATGGCTCGGCGAGGGAAAGGGACGGCTTGTCGTCGGCGGCGGTAATGGCCAAATGCCCACGGTGGCTATGCCGCAGCAGCGTAAGAAGAGAGGTAGGCGAGGGGGGGGGGGGGGGGGGGGCACGGGCCAACAACTCGGCCACCACACAGTACATCGGGCGGCCACAAACAAGACAGTAGTGGGCATCATACCTGCGGAGGGGGCTGGCGGTGCAGCTTCGCTTTCGACGGAGGGACAGGCATGTTATGAACTCCGGGGTGCTTGAAGGTGGGCAGGGGAGCGGAAGCGAAGTTGCGTAGCTTATAAGCACTGGTCAGATTCGGAGTTCGCGTTGCTCTGTTGAGCCTCGAAAAAGGATAGAAGGCGAAGCCGTGGTGAAGCCGCAGGGAGCTCCAAATGGCCCGCGCCAGCGAAAGCAAGCGAAGAGTACCTGCCGGCGCATCATACGGATGCGGATGGGGAGAGTAGGCGAGGGAGAGCGTGTGGCGGTTGGCCAAAGCCTAGCCCACCTTGAGAGTTCGAAAACGATGAAAGAACAGCAGCATCAACCGCGGGGGAAAGAAACAGCCAGACGCTGGCGCGATGGGCCACTGCACTGGACGGGCGGGCCGGTAGCATCGTGTTCGGCTTCCGAAAACAGGGCCCGCGAAAGTAAAGAGATACAAGGCAGTGGCGGGGTCCCGAGCAGTAGAGATGGCGGTGCGATATGGTTTGGGTTGCTCGAGCGCTACGACGGCACGAAAAGGAGGCACAGTACGCACAAGGCGGATACCTCTGAAGAGAGCCCAGCGGCATAGTGGGAAGAGCTCTGGACATGCTGCAGTTGCGGGGATTGCTGCACCCCAAGCTGAAAGAGCGTAAATGGGATTAAATGCGACGTTTACACCTAGTGATAACTTAAGAAAAACATTAAGCTGACCGCTACTCTTCTCATTACCACTCATTTCGCTGTAACTCCATGGTATTTGATGTAGTTCGACGGAGAATGCTTCGTAAGATGCGTTAAACTACATATAAAACATCCACGCATAACAAATTCAGCTTTAGTAACGTTTTATTGCTAGGCTGGTTAAAAAACACCGCCAACGTATTTTTACTTCTCAAAGCCTCTTTGTTTAGTTTTTATTTCTGTAGACTTCAACGCTGCCTGGCAATTTAAGTCAAAGTAGAACCAATCTACACCATAGTGGCCTGGCAGTCCTGTTTCCAATGTGTGTCCCACTGCAGTCATCCAGATGGCTGGTTACTACGTAGGGAGAGTTACTGTAGTTTATGCGCCCTTTGAAGTTTGTCCGCTCAGGGAGTAGTGGTGATGTTTGAAAGATTACTCGCTATGGCAATGCGGTTAATCATGTATTCAACAATAATGTCACTCCTTTAGCCCTTTGTGACTCAGAGTGCGGATGTAATATCAACCGGGCATATTTTGTTGATGACTTAAGCGGGCTTTGCGTAATGATTTTTCGAGCTTTTCCACGCGTTATAGTTTCAACAGTATCGGAATGCGCATTCTTTGTGTTAATTTTGTTTACCGCCGCGCATCATTTATGTGCTGATTTTTAGCTCACGTACAAAGCAGCAGCATCGCATCAGCAGCCCGTACAGACACACAGACAGACCTTCACAAACGGACGGAATTCCATGAAGAAGCAAGCGACTAATAAGAAGGAGCCGCGTAAAGAAGCAACCATCTTGGCTGCTGCATTCGTAAACAAACGACACCTATATGTGGATATTGCAATCCACAAATGCAGGCGCCGCATCTGTCTGAGAGCTCAAATTTTAAAATTAAAGGGAAATATATAGGGCATAGGTACATTCCTGCCAGACGCGTCCAATCACTGATATTCGTGCTCTCTGTCGCTGATCGTGCCCCCGAGAAAACGGCCGATTTCTCCACGGGCCTGGTTTTCGATATCTGCAAAGCTGTTGAACTTGACACAGCTGGGCCACCTTCCTACGCTTAGAGCAAGTTATTTTTAAACAACCAGCTATTCAGTGCAGTGGAGCTAGCCTGGAGAGAGCGTTAGTTGACCGAGAAATGTGTTGGAAAGAGCCAATGCAAGTACAGCGGACGCACACCTTTCGCTTAAAATGAATGAATGAATGAATGAATGAATGAATGAATGAATGAATGAATGAATGAATGAATGAATGAATGAATGAATGAATGAATGAATGAATGAACTAGAAAGTTTGGTACCAGAAAGTTCGGGTTGTACGCGGTCTGCCTCACGTACCATTATATCATTCAGTGGAACTGCTAGTCTGACCCCGCGCAGGGTTTTATATTCGTTTTGAACACAAAGACAAATATTTTAATATGTGTTTTGACTGTAGTGAAAATGTCCTACTATGCAGCAACAATATTGGTTGTCTCCTTGTTTTATCGCGTGTCTTTGTTTTCCCTCTAAACTATTGGGCGCATGGCTGACTTTCTTGTTCAGTGTACGCTTACAAAAGAACGAACGATGTTCTCTCATTCCATGTAGATACAGAGTAGGCCGTTGTGTGGACAAGGACATGCGAACACTTTTTTCTCTTTATGTCGGAATAAACGTAAGGAGGCGAACATTGCATTTAAACACTGAAAAGATCCGGCTTGAAGCGATTATACGAATAATACCTCTTGTGCATAAAAAAGCCTGTTAATTTATTTCTTTTCTTTTTCGGAGACGCTGCGCGTCAGCATTCATTCCGACTCTTGCGCGTTTTTACTTCAACGTCCACTCATAATCGAAGTTTAGATGCTCGCGATTGAAAACCGACGATTTGAGGAGCCATTTTAAAGGGGCGCCCATTTTTTCGGCATCGCTAGCTGCCACGTATTCGACTACCCGATTACAGAGCGCGCTCGATGGAGGGAAATTCGATGGTATATGAAATGTGCTTGCGGCGGCGGTAATGCGTTCACACAACTGCGGCACTTTTTCCGGGGAGATCGGTGATAGACCGGGCCAGATTTCCTTTTTTTTTTCTTTCTTGCTTTTCAAGCACCGAGGCCCGAATCGAAGGAGGCAATCTGAGGAGAGCGTGCGGCCGTTAGCGAAAGTGCTTCGAGTCTTCTCTTTATGATCTGCAGGGTACGTTCTCACGTCGCGAGATGGCGCTGCGTTCCAGTCCGAGATAGTCCGAGAGTCCGCGAGGGAACTGCACAATCTTAAAACACAGTATACGTGGTAAGCGCCGCAGAGCATGACCTACAGCGGGAGAGAGCACGTTCTCCCGAGTGTAGAATGTTTTGCGTTACAGGCGAGAACTAAAAATATTATTTTATGCGACAACGTAAGCAGGCGTGAGCAATAAAAATTTACTGGGAGGAACAACTCATGCCTGGTGACTGCGGCAACAAACAAGATGCTGCTTTTCACGCGTTACGTCATAGCCGGCATATACCTAGTAGTGCTGTGCACCTATCACTTCTCTCATTTTCTCATTGCCTATGTAGCAGCCACGAAAGACCACTAACCGCTGCGTGCCTCGTGCATTGAAGTGGACCGATCAATGATGGAAGCTGTTCCTCTTTCTTCGTTGCTTCCTCTCGCTTCGGAAGCAGAAGCACCTGTATAATGGAGGTCAAGACACGCACATGTATGTATGTATGCATGTATGTATACATACAGATAGCTACACAGAAGGCAATACAGATTGACCGCACGAGCGCGGGATTCGATCATGAGCGGGGGAAGATCGAAGATAGATGGGTCATCCCAGCCGCCACCGCGGTCGAACTGACCGCGCTCTTCGAAGATACGCAGAGGAGGATGTAATAGAAAAAGAAATAAGAAACGCAACACTAGGAAGAGCGAAAAAAAAATGAGAACGGTTTCGGGCATATAGAAGAAGAACGCAAGGGTCATGATAGGATATTGATATCAGTATTTCGATTAGATTATCCCTACACTCTTCGTGTCCCCTTAATCGATCCGGAATGCTTGAGCACTCCGTAGGATATGCGCTAGCTGGGTGCCATCGAAATAAGCTGGAAGGAAAAACGTGTGCATGGACACCGGCGATCATTTTCTGTATACTGTAAAGTAATGATTGGGTGCCCAAAATAAACACGGTTACGGCTCTGCGCAGCACTTTATTCGGCGCGTGCGCGTCGAGTATTGCGAGGACAAAGAAAGAAAGAAAAAAGCCGCGGAAATAATGACAAATGCCGAACGATTGGGTGGGTGCATTGGACTGAGGGGTTGGCGTTTTGCGCGCGCAGTTGCGGTTCGGCGGGAATGCTGTTCATGACTGCAAACCACGCGAGCGCCGCGATGCACTTTCGTATACCCCTCCACTCGCGAATGTGCGTGTGTTAGGTCGAAATCGTGCTTGGAGTAGAGGGGGATAACGCCGGAAGATTGAATTGAGCCTCACTTGTCTTTGCAACATATTTAATCGACGGGACGTACGTGCCCAGCGAAGCCATAACTGCGCAAGTCGCGTGCTGAGTCTTGAACACTGAGCGGCCCTCTGCGCCGGATATATTTAGGCTATAACCGACTGGGGAGAAGGGTGATCCGGCTCTAAGTTGCGTGAGTCGCTAATGACAGACAGTTCAAAGTGTACGATATTTTTATAGCTGCGTGTATAGTGTTGTATAGCGTGTTGCGGATACCTGACCCATCATGGTTCGGTCCTCAGCTTTCGGCATGGAACCTGGCCATTGATTTCTGGGCATGGTCCTTGTAGAAGCTGAGGTCGGCCACCCCTGTTGTCTAACCGACTTGAACCGAGTGTGATACATGGAAAGCTGCAATCACGTTAGCCCGAAAATATTGACATGCAAAGCAGAGAAGTCGCAAGACTAAAGCTAAGTTGTTTTCGTTGAAAACTTTCTATATGGATGAATAATGAAGCAAAACAGAAAGTGTTCAAAGAGGAACTACATGCGCTGCAGTTCGCTAGAATCTGCCGCTGAACTTTTGCGGGAAAAATAATTAGTCAATTTGCAACACCTTGGCGAGTACAGAAACGTTACAGTTGAACTGGTTAGTCCTAAACACGGGGTTTCTAACTTTGTAACCTATACCTAGAGCAATGCACTTTAATTAAAACACCGTTCTTTTGGTAGAATTCAGTTAATAGTATCCAGATATCTAGAGTTTGTTTCCTGGAAAGCCCTTAGTAATAATGACGTGTAGGGGGAGAGCTTGGTGGCGCATGCCAAACCAGAGCCCTTCTAATAGAGCAAGAAAATATGGGAGAATGGTAGGTGGAGGGAAAAATCTCTCCCCCACCCGCCTGGCTCACACAAAAAGGCACTATGTGCATGACTCCATTGCTTACCGTAAGTTTTTGCAGTATGCCTGTTCATCGCGCCTCCATTGAAATCGTTCGAATGAATTTCTATAACCTAGTCACAGTTTAACATTTTTCCTGGCAAGCTTCTTGCTTCGGGACAAGGTCGACATTGATATTACAGACATTTTTTTCTGTAAGTTATGTTTTTAGGCCGATCAGCGCTCGGCCTAAATTTTCACAGTGCATAAAAAGACTCCACGTGACGGGCACTCACGAAAATTTAAAAAATCGAGGACATTTTGGCGACCAAAGTGACGAAAGGCGAAATCCTGAGTGCTGCATTCTGCTACACGACTGTTGCGCATGTAGAGATGAATGCTGCTACGAGTAAAGCGAGCGACTACTCTTTCACATTCTGCGAGCGAATTTATTCAGTGAATTTTGCTTGGCAACGACGAGATCGCGCTCCTTGTATCTTCACAGTTGTTCTACGTTTACTGTTGTGTGGTTGATTTTATCGAGTGCATGGCTATAATTAGTAACTATAATTAATTATGTAACCGGCACTGATTAGTAAGTATTGTTAATTAATCACGCGTTCGTAATTATTACGTAATTAACGAACCATTAATTTGTAAATAGTAATCAATTAGTAATTATTACCTAATTAATTACTCATTATATCATTGATTGCCATATACCCATATAAGGCACGCATTCGCGCATACTGTAGTGGTGCTCTGTGATTGGTAGAGACCTCCATGACGTCATCCTGTCTCGACCAATCAGAGCCGCCGCAAAAGCGAGACACTTTTGCTAACGACAACGATGAGGCAATAAAGGCCTTAGCCTTAATAGAGCGCAGAAACTGGACATCCAGCGAAAAACAAATGATGTTTGGCTCATGCTTCCCACAGACGTGACCCTATGCAGGATAAACATAACACAAGTTACATCACAAGTCAACGAGCATACAGCGAAGGTAGCGTGAAACTGTCCCCGTCGAAGTTTCGAGTTTTCATGTAAGAATCGAACGGAAACTTCTCGCTTTATCAAAGCGGACTGTGTCTATCACGCTATGTGGCGCACCAGCAGCACACTTCATCACTCTCCCCACAACTCGATGTACCCGGCGCCAAACGTCAGCCGCAATTCGATTGAAAGTGTACGGGAATAGCACAAGCGGGTCAGCAGTATAGCATGCGCGTCGATGGAGCCGACTGTCAACCGGGTCGCAGAGTATCGGTCGACCCGTTCGAAACCATTACACGACCGGCCCAAGTCTATACACGGCGACCCGGCAGTAACATTTCGATGGCGATCTCGGCCGGTGGCACGCAAAGATAGCCGTGTATAGTGTGTGTGCGCGGCCAGTGGATAATCGAGTGAAAGAGAGTGGCCTCCGTCAAGAGAGTTCGTTTCTTGCTTGCATAACGTCTTTACTGCGAGAGTTTAACTGTACACCGGCCTTGTAGAGAGGTCGCATTGATGGACACTTCTTCTAAGAAAGCGGAAAGTGGGCCGACTTTTAGTAGGTTAAATAAGAAGCACCACGCAAGTAAGCATGCAGATGCAGTGAAGAGACCAATGGTAACACCTAATTGTCACGCAACATTGTGTTACGCTTGCCTTTCCAACGTATTGCGCATATTCATTGTGTCGCCCTCAATCATGGCTCCTTCTGAAGTGGTGTACATATCCGTTCACATCCAAGTGTCTCGCCTAGGATTCGTGAATTTTTGTTGCCTAATATTGGTACTTCAGTTAGCGATTTGCCATGCAACACATATAGCGCCGACTGGCAGCATATGGCGACTCCCAAGAAACCACCCTCTAATCTATAGTGACCTTCCGTACCTGAGTATATAACATGCAAGTGCCTGAAAACTGCGTCGTTGTTGAAGAGCTTTACGATATGAGGAAGGACCAAGAAATGAAGTTCTCGGACCAGTAAGAAACTTTATATATAGAACCTCACAGGTTTAGTTTGGGAAGGGCGGTAGAAGAGCTATACGACGTGGTGCTGATGACAGCAGCAACATGACCGGCAGTCGACAATAAGGAACGGTCTCAAAGGGAAGGAAACCGAGGTCTTTCTGCTGCTTGGGACCAAGTCATGGAAGATGACCTATTTGGTTGAGCCCTATAGTCCGCGCTTGCAGGATGATTCGGGACTAATCCTGAAGGGTCTCCAGGTTCGTACTTTGCTCAGGAGGAATTCCTAGCATTGCAGGGCTGGGAAATAGTATGACCAAGTGGCGAATACTGCATGGTTCGGATATGGTCCCGAAGGACCACATGTTTCGAACGGCGACACATAGCTGCACGTTCCACAAAGCTAGGCGTGCGTGGGGACTGAACGGGAGCACGATAGCCACCAGCGTGTGGTCTACGCTTAGGAACATGACAGTCACTCACCCTGGACGTAAAGGCGTACGGTGCCCCTCCTTCCCTGGCGGTTGTTGACGACGCACTGGTACTCGCCGCTGTCCTCGGCCACCACCGAGCGGAAGAGAAGCGCACTGCTGCCGGGCACCAGAGCCACCCGGGGTCCGGCCTCGGGTGCCACGGTGACCCGCTCGCGGGTGGCCTCGATCAGGCGCCGGTCTTCTTTCCACCAAGTCAGGTGCCGCGGCGGCTGCGCCCCGCCTCCAGGTGGCAGGTCCGGGCAGCGAAGAGTCACGTTGGCACCCACGCGAACAAATATCTTCTCCGCATCGCCGTCTCCTGCGCAGAAAAAGAGACGACACATCTCGTCAGAAAATCGGAAGGCGCGTCAGCAATCGTTGACTCGCAAAAAGTACGTTTTTTCTCGAACTCTCCAATGGCTCTCCCGAAACAAGTCCGAAATCGTGTTACCCCAACAACTGGTGGCACCTGCTTTATGACGATGATCAACACATGATATGTTTACCATAGTTAAGAAATAAAAAGAAATGAGAAGGGTTCAACGCTGCTGAACCGAATGTGGAGCGATTGAAAACTTTACTATGTACCATCGATATAGGAGGTAGCATTAGCTGCGGGTGACCGAGCGTTCTCTTCCTCTTCGTCTTCTTCTTCTTCGTCGTCGTCTTCTTCTTTGTCTTCGTCTGCTTCTTCTTTTTCGTCGTCGTCTTCATCTTCGTCGTTTTCGTCTTCTTCTTCTTCTTCTCTCCTTCTTCCTCTTCGCAGCTACGCTTCTTCACGACGTAGCTGCTGCCACTCGAAGTCTCGCTGTGGCTGTCGTAGTGGCGCTTTCGTAACAAAATATCACTTTCTAGGTGGCAATATAAACTTTGGAAAGATGGTAGACATGCCAAACTACAGAAGGGAAGAAATTGCGCAGCCCATGAAAGGAAACCCACGCCTGCACTTCATGTGAGGCGCTGCACTGAGGGACATATCTACAATGTAAGCACGGGAGTGCAGTTGATTAAGGCGAAAGCCTTCATTGCCTCATCGTTGTCGTCAGCAAGTGTCAGGCTTTTGCAGCGGCTCTGATAGGTCGAGACGAGATGACGTCATGGAGGTCTCGACCAATCACAGAGCACCACCCTTATATGGCCATATGCCAATCAATGACCAAGTTATGTATAAGGACAAATAATAATTAATTATTAATTACTGATTAAGGACTAATTAAACAATACTTATTAATTTTCGCCAGTCACGTAATTATATATTCATTACAAATTAATGCCGCGCGCCCGGTAAAATCCACCACACAACAGTAAGCGTAGAACAACTGCGAAGATACAAGGAGCGCGATCTCGCCGCTGCCAAGCAGAATTCACTGAATAAATGCACTCGCAGAATGTGAAAGAGTAGTCGCTCGCTTTACTCGTAGCAGCATTCATCGCTACATGCGCAACAGTCGCGTAGCAGAATGCAGCACTCAGGCTTTCGCCTTTCATCACTTTAGTCGCCAAAATGTCCTCGAAATTTTACACTCCCGCGTAACACTGGTTACACGAGACTGCAACCAGTGTTAACCACTGCATCTGCTTTTACAGCATTCGATTCGGACACTATGCCAAGTGTACTGCAGACATTAGCGCCAGTTGAAGGTGTATCGTCGAGTTTTGTATAGTTTTTATAAGTCAGTGGATAATAGTGGGAACGTGAGCGTAAATGCAGAACTTGTTACCATTGATGTCTTACGGTTGCCGTCCTTCTCCCTAACATTTTGATTAACTCAGAAGTAAAAAAAAAAAAAAAGAAAGAAGACAGTATCTATTTAGATATCTGAACGTAGATAGGCCTGAAATATCACGCTCCTTTTGTATTTTGCTTCACACTTAGCGTGCAAGGCTCGCGTTATCGTGTTGATCGAAGATCCGTCTCCGGTACATGCTCGTCACGACAAAACGTGTACAAGGCGACCGAGGACGACTCTCGCTGTGGGCCGCCAACACCGCAGCGAGTGCGAAAAGGGAGAAAAGCTAGACCGATGAGAGATGCGAGCCGACAGAAATTGAAAAGCGAGGTCATTGTGTTTCGGTCTCTGCACTCAGTGTCTCCGCCTCTTCGGCCACTTGGAGCCGCATTCCGCCTTCCTTTCCCCCTTCACTGAGACCTTCTCACCCTAAACACGCCGCTGCGTCGTCGCTTTTACGCTCCGTAATAACAGCGCCGATAGAGCGAAGAGATAAGGACATCGCGCACAAGTGTGCAAGCACTGGAACCGGAGGGGGCAGTGCGCACGAAAATGACAGTCGCGGCAGACGACCGCGAACAAGTGGCAGACGAGAGCGGCAGAAAACACGCAAAGCAGACGATTTGAAGCGAGCAGCAAGTGGCAGAGGAGTGCGTACAAAGAACAGTAGACGATTTGAGATCAGCAGCAGAAAATGTAAAAGGAACCATAGCAGATCTGAAGTAAAAATCAAGAGAGATAACGTAAGCACGATTTGAAAAAAGGAGTTGCAGTAAAAGAATAGATATAACAGAAACTTGAGAGATGGTTTCAAGAGAGACTGCAAATGTGACGTGCCGGAATAACAACGTTCTGAAGCAACCACTCTTCGCGTCCGCGGATGCGTACGAGGCTATTAGTGCTGTAGCGGACGCCATTTTTTGCCTTATCTATCCGACGAAATCTCCGCTTTCATGTTCGTGGCAGCTTCGAACGCCGCCTCGGTCAGCAGGCTCTCTTCTCCCCACTGCTTCAAGTTAATATCTCGACAAGAAGCACCAAGCGAGCGGCCAGCTCTCACTTGGGCTCTAAATCACTCGCCAATGACAGCGCCGTGCGCTCCCCGGACTGCTAAACTTGGAGCAGGCACGCGACTACTGCGTGACCTGCGGGTTTACGAGTGGACACTTTGCTGATGAGATAACGGTGAGCAACTGACAGGTCCCGATACCGACAGAAACAGGCTGGAGTTGTTCGTGTTGGCGCTGAAGCGTGGCTTTCACTTCGTGTGATAGTTTGAGCTCTTTAGTTGTGATTGATGTTACGCATTTAGTGGAAAGTACGAGAGTAGTCGGCCTGGTCAGGACGAGGCATTGTTCAAAATTACGTCTCTGTCCTCCAAATAAAAGATAGGACGAGAGTTTAAATGGTATATGTTTTGCTGCCATACAAGATAAATGAAGACTATGCTACAGATATATATATATATATATATATATATATATATATATATATATATATATATATATATATATATATATATATATATATATATATATATATATATATATATATATATATATATAAACAGGATGTCACACAACTTTCCCGATTATCTATTTTATTCCAACAGTTTCGGACGGTGGACCGTCCTTCTTCAAGGTAGAATTGAGAATTGAAAATAGAGAATCGGGAAAGTTGTGTGACATCCTGTTTGAATTTAACTCTGGCCCATTAGTAACAAGCAATCCATGTCTATATATATATATATATATATATATATATATATATATATATATATATATATATATGTAGCGATATTCTCACGCCCGCGAAACCACTTGGTAATTGATCAACACTTTTTCTCCTTGCGGCGTACCTGCACGATTGGCTAGCCAGATTCACGAACAGTGCGTGAAGATTCATGACTTCGGCGCGTGATTAGAGAGTAAACTTGATTTTGAGCGATTCACTGATGAAACTAGATGAATTGAACAAACATCTCAGTACAAGAGAGACGCTTGTATTCCACTTTCCCCGAAATGGGGAGCACACTGCCGGGATCGAACCCATCGCCTAGCACCGTAGCCCCCTAAGCGAACCTTTTTGGGTCTTACCGAAAGACATAGCACATACATACTTAATCCTGATCGACATAGTGTACATGACTAGTTTGCTTTATTCATGACCCAAAAGGTGTACACAGCGACGCTGAAGGAAATATTTTTAACTCCTTTCAGTCACACAAATAAGCCCTTAGAATTACACGAAGACCATCGATCAGCAAATGGAATTAAGCTGCTCGCTACGCGACTGAAGTGTTTTGAACTGTGACGCAGGTAATCCATGGATCTCCGTATACCCTGCACATCGCGTGAGCCCTCCCTCATACACGGCACAGCTGTCGAATCGGGAGTCGGCACGAAATAACAACAACAACAACAACAAAAAGAGGATCTGCATACAACCTGCGCACTCCGCTGTAGGTGCGTGCCACACTCGGTGCAATCAATCACACAGATAGTGCAAGCAGTAGAAACAAAATAAAAGAAAACAAACAAACAAACAAAAACACCGGATATCGTTTTGGCCTGAGCTGGCTTCGTTTGGCCTGGCTTGGATATATCGGTGGCTGTAATCACTTGGTGGCAAGTATGGACAGCTACTAGTCTGACTGCATGCTTTCAACGTGTGAACAGTGTTCTTTTATTTATAGCGTCGGTGAGCTAGATAGCTTCAACTGTGCTATGTTGTTTTGATCGGATTAGCTTGGATATATCCTTGGCTGCACCGTCAATTTTGTGCATGTGTGGTCAGCCGCTGGTCAGACCAACCGCTTTCAACGTACGAACAGTGTTATATTATTTACCGTAGGTGAACTAGATGGCTTTAATCTCGTTGTGTTGTTTGGATGGAAAGGACCACGATATGCCAGTAGAAGCGTCTTTGTTTTGTTTGTTTTTTTTTCTGCTTTATGAAGGAAATTCGTACTGGTTTGGATTGGTGTGTGTGGTTTAACGTTCCAAGGCGACTCAAGCTATGAGTGACGCAGTAATGGAGGGCTCTGGGCGATTTAGGCCAGCTAGGTTTCCTTACAGTCAAGACAGGTTAGAACAAAATGAGCGTTTATTGAGAGACGCTGTGCTTTTTTATAGCGGCTAATCTATACAGGCACCAGTCGGCGTCTGCGGCAGCGTTCGGTGCGGAATGTGGCTGACAGGCACTGCGCATGCGTATCTTCTACAACGCGCACTGACATCGCACAGCACACGGATGCCCTGTGCGTGCTTCTCCACCGGAACCCGGGCTGCCACGATCAGGTTGGAGCCCGGGTCCCCCGGCTCAATAGTTGAGCACCCGCGGACCCGACATATCGGCGAAACGTTGAGCTGTGTCTTGTCACTTGGATTCTGTTTTGCTTGTGACTGGCGCATGATCTTATAACCATAGCGTTATAACAAACATTGCGCAGCTGTGACAATATTCTGTCACTTGACAAGATTAAAATGTCAGTAAAAGACTGAAAGTTAAAGCTTGAGCCAGATATTTTCTGTGTGTGAAATGCGGAGTCGTCACGTGTAAACTGCCGAAGCAAGGACGAATTGAGCAAGATCGAAGGAAAGAAGAAAAGTCAGTTTCTAAATTAGGCGCTACATGTAAGCAATGACTATGCCGGAGGCATATATGCATCTTTACCAATGCATAACGCGCCTACCTAAGACCTGCTGAGTTGTTCACGCTATTTGCTTTGCAGTGAAGTACTGCTTGTAACGAAAAAAAGCTTTCTTCACTACTAAGCTTGCCATCTCAATGCCATCTGCTCAATGGCTGCCATCTCGGTTTATAGGTTTGAATGCAGCCTTTTAGGGTATTGATGATAAGCTCCTGGAGGGATGTAATGCTCGAATTGAGAGTGAATTTTTTTGGCAATCCAATTCTTAAGCGTTTCTATATTTCCACAGATTGCCATTTCATTGGGGTTATGATGGCAAGAAAACAGTGTGCCGACGTCGAAGTATTATTCACTTGGGTATCTCAAGTTTGCATTCAATACAGCAATGCTTCTCGCTTTAAATTCGTTGTTTTTTTTTTTTTTTTCAACTTCGAGCTTGTTTTGCGGTGTCTGGAAGCGACGTGGCTAAAAGCTACTGTTTTTGTAGCCTAAATTTCCCACTAAAGCGTAGGCTATGGGTTTCTGCTCTTTCGCTGCCCTCCAAGCATTTGCTGACCGTAACAAATGCTCTAAATTTATCTTTTTCCGCATAAAACAAAAAATAATAACATCGCTGCCTTACGTTTAGCACTGCCTCCGCTCGCTGCCCGGAACGTGAACGCCATTTCTTCGGCAAAACTTGGCTCGAATTCTTGCGACCGTCGTATTTTCCTTTGGAGTTAGCGCTTTAGCTCGAAGTGCTTGGAGAAAAAGCCGTATTTCTCCACTAGCAGTCGCCGCTAGCTGCTAAGTAGAATATAAGTCAACAGATGTGTCTCTCCCTGTTCCACTTTTTTCGATCTCGGTCCCCGGCCAGACGTCGCTTGATCTTCAGACGCGTGCGCGCTCCAGCAACAACAAAAAGGAATCAGCCGAACGTCAAGACATGAAGGACGGGGGCGATTCAATAACACCACGCGCCGCCGCAGGAAATGCTTACGTAATAAAAACATGACTTGCAACGAAACGACAAAAGCAGACGACAGCGCAGCATGAAGCGCGCAAGATGGCGGACAGAAGCAGCGAAAGCAGACGACCACGGAAGACAACGCTGCAGAGGCCGAGAAAAAAGTAACAACTATGCTCGTCGAGGGCTTTGACGAAGTGTTTTTTTTTTTCAATGGCACCGCGTAAGAAGCAAGACGCACCCAATGTCAGTGAGATCACGTACTAAAATAAAACAAAACAAAAGAAAAAGAACACGAAACAGGAAGGGAAGTGCACTCAGCGCGGAGTGCACACGGTCGTCTGCTACCACCGGTAGAGAATCTCGAGAGTTCTCGAGAGTACGGCACACACGTCGCGCTCTCTCATCTGCACGACAACGACGATTCTGCTAGCACGCGTCGCCATTTTTGTTTTGTGCGAACTCGGTGTGGAGAGCGGGGCACGCGCTTGGACCGGGCGATGAAGTCGCGTTCGTTGCCGCTGCCGCTTTACTCCGTGCGCACGACGCTCGAGTGCATACGCTGCCGCAACGGACAGATGCGTCGCGTCACGGCCAAGCCAAGTACCTCTAAAGCCAAGTGCCCCCCCCCCCCCATCCCCCCTCTTTCTTTCCCCTCAACGCTTTGTTGTTCGCGGAGACAGGCTTGTGCTAGACGGAAAAGCGAGTCAGGCTCATTACGCAAATAAAGCGCGCACGCAGTATGTGCACAACGCTTCGTGTGAGTGTGTATGTGTACAGCTTTCCTTGGCAGACGTAATCTACTCTCGCTCGTAGAGAGACCGTTTCTTCCTTTCCGACTGTACTCGTCAGCGTTGACGGCGTACTCCGCGGAGTTCCAATGCGGTTTGCTGGTAGCAACGTTTTACTGCTATCGGATTATATCGGTGACACACACACACACACACACACACACACACACACACACACACACACACACACACACACACACACACACACACACACACACACACACACACACACACACACACACACACACACACACACACACACACATATATATATATATATATATATATATATATATATATATATATATATATATATATATATATATCGACTGGTGCGTTGCTCTGAGCACGCCTAGAAAAAAGATCTCGCTCTACTTGTTGCTTGAGCTCAGCGAACACTCTACCACAGGCTAGCACTCTGGTCGGCTCAAGATAACGCTGCCGATAACACTTGTAACATGGGGACCAGTTCGATCATCCTTTTAAGTGTGCCCGTGTTCCCACCTAGCGCACTTGAAAGGAAGGGCTACTGGTACCTACAATGGTTTGATGATTTGGTCGCCATCTTCGCACACGATGATAATATACTCAATTCTGACCGAACCACGTAAATACATCGTCAAAATGTATCATGCAAACAAAAATGGCCACTAAATAGCACCCCTGTGCCCGAACAAGCGAACTATCAAGCTGAGAGAATGTTGTTTCTTTTAGGCGTGCTCCGAGCGGCGCATTAGTTAGTAATGCGCAGTGCTCCCTATTCCATCGTCTGGTCCTCTGCATAGCAGGTCGCGGAGAAACCCTGTAGAGCGCTTTTGCACTAAATCCCTAGATAGGCTTACATCGGCTTTAGCCTCCCCCAAACTGCACGGATTTAGACAGACGCTTTCGTGGCAGGCGGCGCAGGCCAACTATATTTCTGCTAAGCCTAATGAGATGCACGACCAGAAAGTGTGCATGTGAGCACGCGTCGCATCGTCCTTTATGTTGTTAAACCGGCGCTATGAACGCGAGGCCTGCTCCATAGTCGTCGTCTCGCGTCAACGCTTTCTGCCCTACCATCTTTTATATAGCTTTCCTCTTTCATTTTGTGTCCCTGCATATCTTATATTCCCCTTGGCTTTGACCCGCAAAGGAAGCCGGCGAAAGCGGAAGGCTTCCGAATGAGGGCTCTTGCAAATACGGCAAAGGAGGTTTGTTCGCCAATGCCTGGGCTTCCGTTGCGGCACAAAGGCCTAATTAAAACGGTCGGAAGATGGCGGACGCACGGAGGCGCCGCACATGCGCAGACGGTACGGTATACTGGCACAGAAAAGGAGCCAGGCAGACCGTTGCCGAGTCGAAGACAAAAGTTATCACGATGACGACGCGTGCGGCATCTTGCGGCAAGACGCGCGTGCGTTGCTTGCATGCGAGCGTCTTTCACTGCCGCTACAGGCCACGTAACAGGGGTCTTTGTTCTTGTAGAGAGTGCTGCTTGCGCTCCCTAAAGAAGGACGCCCAGACGTCGGCAGGACGCACCGGTCGTAGGCCGTCCTCGGGGACGCTGCAGTGAATGCCTAATTACTGAGATGACGTAGATAATTTTTTTCTTTCTTTTTTTTTTTGTCGGCCGTCGTGGTTAACGCAAGCGGAGGGTCCGTATAATTATACCACACGTACCTAAGCCCGTATGGTTAAACATGAATATTAGGGCGGAGTACGAGGGCAACATGGGAGGCCAGCTAGAAAGGCTTGCCCCGAAATTATTGAGGACAGCACAGTGCACGGTGCAAAAGCCAATAAATGGGAAACTGAAAAGAGAGCTGTAGTGTATGAAAAGCACTAATGATGGCATCCCAGCAGAAATCGTGCATAGATTTGGGCTGTGTATTCGATACCAAAGTATTGACACTGGACGCATTGCAGTGACTCTTAAATATTTAAGACTACAGGCAGATACTAAGCGAAGGGAGACACCGGTAGAAGTTACAAAACAAACCATATGTAGGCTGGGAACTTGCTGAAATAGGTAGGTGATTGCAAGAAACGATTACTAGACAAACGTGGTTTCACGATGCTATTCGCACTGTGTTCATGGGAAAGCCGCCTCGGGTGATCATTTCGGTTGAGCATTTTATTTTAATGTGCTTTTTTTTTTTTTCGAGAAGTGCCTGTAAGTTCATTTGCCCAATAGAGATGTTTAGTTTAGCTACGTTTTTAGGCTTTAGGGTCTCAGTGCGGCTTTGAGGGACGACATATGCGAAGGGCTCCAGAAATTTCCACTGCGTGGCGTTCCTTGACGTGCGGTAACATCGCACAGTGGACGAGAGCCTTGCGTCTCACCTGGATCGAAGCGTGGCTGTCAGGCACGGATCTCAAAAATTCAAACCTCTGCAAAGCCTGCACCCCCTCCCCTCATGAAAGGAAAGAAACAGTTATGCTTCTGGCACGGAATGCAATGCCATTCGCTAAACCACTTTCAAGAAAGCTCTTTCGTGCATCAACGGACCGGGGCCTCAATGTCTCCTGTAACCGTCGCGACACGGTCAAGTATGCATGCAGTGTTTCGGCGGACCACGTGCCCAGCAACGGTGGCGAAATGTAGGGACAACATGGCCGTATATTGTATAGACTACAGTATATGTAGTAGGACGAACTACATAAATCACTGCCTCTCCGAGCGCACAAAGCCAATCTGCACGCTCCCCAGCTGTGTGACGTATAGAACCGAGACGGTATTCCGGCCCCCGCCGCCAGGTCCTCGCCGAGTCGCTCTATGGCTTCTGAGGAGCTAGGGGCGTTTGTTTTGACATGCAACGTTTCGGCTCCTCCGTCTTCTGCTCTCCCCACCTCTCTGCGCGATTGTTCTGTTAAGCCTTTTCTCTCTCGTGTTCCTCTCCTTTTCTTTATTTCCTGTTTAAAGGCATATGTATACGGCCTCCTACACGATTCCAGCGGTGGCCACAGCAACGCAACGTCCTTCACGATCGAGCGTAAATTTTCGCTGACACCAACGTTTCGAAGAGGAACGAAAGATTTATGACATGTCTCTCGTTTTGGGGGCTACACCGTGCCATGCCGTCCTCTTAAATTCCACAGAAAGAAAGACTGGAAGAAAGTAGCAAAGGAAGAGAGAGAAATAGAGAAAGAAAAGGAAGTATGCCATCCTTCGTGGGCTAGATGTCTCAGACTTGGGATGGCGGCGGATAAGGCGTTCAAAACACGCTTTTTGGGCGCATGCCGGACCATTACTCAGGTGTGTAAGGAATTAAAAGAGAAATGCAAAGTAACTAAATGAGTAAGAAAATAACGGTGAAGAGTAATGATCAACCGGCGACCGCATAGCCACGACTGTACGTTCATGCTTTCATTTGACTAAAATCCGATAGTGAGACACTTTTCTCGTCGGAGACCGTTACTCTATGTAACATATGATGGCTAAATCGATGAATCGCAACAGTTTCTGGGCGCCGTTCTCCCAAGTATCATTCGGCGTTCAGTGGTCTCTGGGAGGGGGTTAAATAGGCAGCTTTGAGTACAGAGCCGGAATAAAAAAGTTTCTTAGCACCAAAGCTCGCGATATGCCAAGCGCTGCAAAAATGGTGCATTCCATTCCATCGCTGAACGGAGCCATTGAAGCTTTTATCCTCACTGTCTTGCTCTTCCCCCTCGAACCCATCAAATAGCGTACATAACCTAACATGACTAGTCCGCCGCGGTGGTGCAGTGGTTAAGGCGCTTGACTAATGTGCCCAAGCATGCGAGATCGAATCCCGGCCGCGGCCGCCGCTTTTCGATGGAGGTGAAAAACAAGGCACCCGTGTGCCGTGCGATATCAGGGCACGTTTAATAACCCCACCCGGTCGAAATCTCTGGAGCCCTCCACTACGGCGCGTCTCTCGAAGTATAAGTTGCTTTGGGAAGTTAAACCTTATAAACCAAACCAAACCTAACATACTCATTCTTGAACTCGAACTCTTCAGCAGTGGTTTGTTCCCGTGTTCCGCACACTTTGGAAATTGGAATTATCAGTCTACCGCCTTTACTGCGTCATCTTAAAGATACTATACCTTTCTTTCTCCAAAACAGCGGCGAAATTATTTTTCAGGCGTATAAAGTTGCATTGGCTTAATTTCTCATATATATCTCTCTCACTCTCTCTCATTTCTTTTTTGCTACGAATCCTGCAATATATACTCCTTCGTGTGCCTTTATTGCTTCTACATTGCAGCCCTCGCCTTCTTCTAAGCGAGTTTTGACTTTAGGAACCGTTTGTTACCACTGCCCTTGGGCCTATAATGAAGTTGCTAACCAACTGCAACGTGGTGAACGCTTATTGTGGAAAATAAGTACTGGCGCCACCGTAGTGGCCGTGTTACGGGCAAGCAATATCACCCAACATCCTGGGGGTATCAGTTCAGTCGTTCAGTCGTGTCCAACTCTTCGTGACCCTATGGACCATGTCACGCCACGCTTCCCGGTCTCTCACTATCTTCCTAATATCACATAACTTCATATGCAGTGCCTCGAGGATGCCATCTAACCATCGCGTTCGCTGCCTACCCCTTCTCCGGCGACCCTCAACCTTTCCCAACATCAAATCTTTCTCCAGCGACTCCTCTCTTCTCATCAGATGGCCAAAGTAGCTGAGCTTTAACTTTAGAATTTGACCCTCCAATGAGCAGTCAGGGTTTATGGTCGACACTATGGACTGATTTGATCTTCTGGCAGTCCAAGGAACTCTCAAGGGTCTTCGCCAGCACCACAATTCAAACGCGTCAATTCTTCGGCGGTCGGCCTTTTTCACAGTGCAACTCTCGCATCCATACATCACAACTGGAAAGACCATAGCACGAGTTATACGGATCTTGGTTGGCAGACTAATGTCTCTGCTCTTTACTAGGCGGTCAAGGCTAACCATTGCTCTCTTTCCCAGAAGCAGGCGTCTCCTAATTTCGTGGCTGCAGTCTCCTTCCGAGGTAATCTTGGAGCCCAAGAAGAGAAAATCTGTCACAGCTTCCACTTCTTGTCCCTTGATGCTCCAGGACTTGATAGGGCAAGACGCCATGATCTTTGTCTTTTTAATGTTCAGTTTAAGCCCAAACTTCTCACTCTCTTCTTGTACGCGCATCAGAAGTCTCTTGAGTTCCACTTCACTTTCTGCCATTAAAGTGGTATCATCCGCATATCTAAGGTTGTTGACACGTTTCCCAGCAATCTTCACTCCAGCTGAAGACTCATCCAGACCGGCCTTCCTCATGATGCACTCTGCATATAGGTTAAATAGACAGGGCGACAGTATGCAGCCTTGCCTCACCCCTTTCTCAATCGGAAACCAATCAGTAAGACCATGCCCAGTTCTGACTGTGGCCTCTTGTCCTTCATACAGGTTCCTGAGGAGACAGATGAGGTGAATTGGAACTCCCATCTCTTGGAGAGCTTGCCACAATCTGCTGTGATCTACGCAGTCAAACGGTTTCGCATAATCAATAAAGCAGAAGTAAATGGGTTTCTGGAACTCTCTTGCTTTTTCCATGATCCAGCGAAGGTTGGCAATTTGGTCTCTAGATCCTCTGCCCTTGCGAAACCCAGCTTGCACGTCCGGAAGCTCCCGATCCACATACTGCTGCAGCCTTCCTTGGAGGATTTTCAACATCACGTTGCTAGCATGCGAAATAAGCGCGATCGTGCGGTAGTCGGAACAATCTTTGGCACTGCCTTTCTTTGGAATGGGGATGTAAACTGACCTCCTCCAATTCTGTGGCCACTGCAGGGTTGTCCAAATCTTCTGACATAATGTATGCAGAATGTTAACAGCGTCATGGTTGAGGTTTTGAAGCAACTCAGCTGGAATGCTATCAATTCCGCTAGCTTTGTTCTTAGCAAGGCTGGCTAAGGCCCATTCAACTTCACTCTTCAGGATGGCGGGCTCGAGATTAGTAATCACAGCCGTCTTATGTTGGGTTTGCACATTCGGGTCCTTCTTATACAGTTTTTCTGTGTATTCCTGCCACCTCTTCTTTATCTCTGAGGCTACAGTGAGGTTCTTGCCTCGTTTGTCCTTTATCACGCCCAGCTTAGCACAGAAGCTTCCTTTGATATCTTTGAATGTCTTATACAGAGCTCTTGTGTTCCTTAATTGGCTGTTGTCCTCAACAGCTTGGCACTGTATGTTCAGGAAGGCATTCTTATCTCTCCTTGCTATTTTCTGAAAATCCGCATTGAGAACCTTGTATCTTTCTCTTTCCCCCATAACTTTTGCCATCCTCCTTTCCTCAGCTGCTAATTATAATCCAACACCTAAATAAAGCACTAAAAATAACGCTAAAATTAAAGTGACTCACGAGTATATACTCACGAGTGCTTTTTAAAAATGAAACTGAAACTGAAAACATTTCACCGCCAGGAGGCCGCCGGTAGCTACGCACGTTCGTTTCAAATTTCACAATATAATATACTGACTTGTGTGACGAGCGCCCGCGCTTCCATATGGGCGATGATGGCGCCATTTGCAATGAAAGCCAGTCCATAGCGACAGAGGGCGCTGCTTTTTGAGAGGACCGCCGAAGCAGACGACGCGGTTTTCTCGCTTCAGAAGACGGCAATCTGTCGGTGTTGTGCGAGCGTGTTAAACCTCCTTCTGCGCGTCTTTTGCGTTGATCAAGGTGCAGTGGCTTATTTATGGTGTAGGTGCTTGCACATGCGAGTCGTTCCACACTTCTAGCTGCTCGGCGACGATTGCATCGGTTCTTTTTCGTGTTTTGTGCGCGCGTTCTGTGCCCGCCTGAATCCCTCCTTTTTTCACTGTGTCACCCGTGGTGAAGTGAGTTCCTGATTGTTGTTTCTCCTACGCCTTTCAGTAAACTGCGCAGAAAAATTCCAAAGAGAAAGAGGCGGTCACACAGTGAAGACTTGCTTTGTTGACAAACGGGGCTACGGTAAGGAGCGTATTTTTACGTTTACGCCATCTCATGCTACGTAAGCATTCTGCAGAATGACAGAAGGTAAACGCCAACTGCTTTAGTTTGCGAGAAACTTTTTTTTGAGCATGCAGTCGTATTCACAAGGGTGGAAATTTGGGCGAGTCGGTAACGGTGCTCCACATGAATGTGTAGCGCGAAACAAGGAAGGACAAGAAAAAATACACAATCAGGCGTTGCACGCAGCATCTGTTTTGTACCTTTTCTGTGTCCTTCATCCCTTTGCGCTGCACACTCCTGTCATATGAATGCAGTTATATATGGGGCGCATGTTTCACCGTAAGCGGCATTACCAACGAGCTTCCCCGTGATTAACCGGCCCCGTCTCGTGCCTATTGTGAATCTGAAAAAAACAACAAACTTCGTAAGCCTATTTATTCAAAAGATTGTGACTTTGTCAAAGCCTGGTGTGCAATCACAGGCCGCGATATACCTTAAACCCGCTGTAAGTTCCTCCTTCGTGCTCTGCTGTTCATGCAATTCTGCCCCATGTTTGTGTTTGTTATACATATACATAAAATAAGTGTTGCGCGACTTTGTTTTCTTTGTTATCCATATATAAAATATATAAATAAAACTGCGCATATGTGTTCACTTGTCAGAAAGTGTACAGTGCACAGAAAGAACCATTATATATGCATGCCAATACAACTGAAGCATTTCACTTTTTTTCAAAAATTACAAATATATTTTTTAACAATAAAAGTCTATGCTTTAATTGCTGTTAGAATAGAAATTCTGCGTTTCCCTTTGCGAGCATGGGATGTTCGAAACTTAAGTTGCGCCAACTTCGCAGAAGCCTTCGCAAGCGAGAAGCGTTAAATCCGTGCGCTGTTTTCAGTCGAAGACTCAAAACACACCTGAAACTTGTAGTCAACGGCTTCATTTATTGCTTGGGTCTGTTACGACTTAATGAGAGCTAAAATGCAGCGCGAGCAGTCCTCTTGCCGAAGATGTGAGAGCGCAGTAGGCTGCGGGCGGCGCAGCTGGTATGGATGGATGGATGGAATATAGTATCCATCCAGTTTGCAGCGCTCCTGACGGCAACCACCGGCATTCATCGCTCATGGTGCCACCCGGGAAGCCACGGTCGGCACACTAGCCAATATATTTTAGGCACTATAATATGGCCGATAGCATGATGGGGTGCGTTTCGACCACGTTTCGGCGAATGTTGAATGTGCTTCTTCGATTGTTTACCGTCGTGAAATGTGTTGCATTTCGCGTGCATATCTGTTACAGAAGTGTGTACGCTTGTGAAGTGCCTTCTACATGTGGTGTTTAACGCAAACGGGCATTTATCGTGTCGGCAAGCGTCCGCGTTTCTTTGTGCTTTGCTTAGGCGGAAGGACTGCTGCACCGTGTCATGTTTGAGATGTTCGAAAAAAGAAGCTATGAACGATTTTTTTTTTTCTGCGTGACTAAGAGGTATACGCGCCGAATACATAGCACTCGCGTGGAAATCGTACTGGTTGGTTCGGTGCCAGTGATAGAAGGCGGACAGCGTACTGCACGGCTGACGCAATCGCCTGTAAAGGTAAGCATATTCTTACGCACATTGCGCTTTTTGGGAACAGTGTCCTACCGGATTGCTGCATTCTGTGTCATTTTGTGCCGGAACGTGCTGGAATGAAAAAGTGGGAAATGCGCTTATTTTCATCTGGCTGCCAAAATGACATCGCACATGTGGTTAGATGTCGCGGCGAGTTAGGCAGATATCGCGCAAGAACATCAGTCTCGACTTTAACAGAAATAATGTGTATGCTTCGTTTTCCTTGTATTTAGTACGCGCAGGAGGTTCACGAAACGATTTTAGTTTCTTGACAGTTTGATACTTGCGCTCAGTTCATCTCGGTTTTGTTCTACCGTTTCCGTTCGTGCGGCAAGGTCCATGTTGGCGTACCTTAATTCTCCTCACACCCTCGACTCCTTCCTCCTCCCCTATCTCATACACTTTGCGCTCGCTCACCTGACACCACCTTCTTCCTTTCTCTTTTCTCTTCCGCGCCTCCTTTCACTCGGCGCGCGCAAGTTACTATTACATATAATAAGGAGTTTGGTTCTGACCATATGTTTACTTTTTTTTTTTTTGCCTAAATGTATGTACATATGAAGCGGTTATAATAGTCTTAGTCGCATATGTTTACTAGCTTTGCTCATTACAGTGCGCATATTGCAGGCTAATTTGTGACTCACAGTTATTAAACATTTGTAATGCATGAATGACACGCCATACCTAGTACAAGGTTTGAGTCATCTTGTGTGACACTGCTTCGGCTAAATATATTGAGACTACTGTATATGTGTGTTACATCGTTTCCTCCAAACACTGAAAGCTAGGATGTGATGCCAGTCATTACAGCTTAGAGAAGGATTTTTTTTTAACACAGTCCCCATGTTTAGCAAAGTAGGTCTTTGCTGTCTTTTGCGTCTGTGCATGATTGTAGTGAAGTAGAATATCTGCTTTTTCACTGAGATTTACATCTGCATTGCTGAGAAGCGACTGGTGTTGAATTGTTTTAAGCTGTTTCAGTGTTTCAAAAACCGCAATGTTGCTTTGTTCAGAAAAATTCTTTGTTCATTGCAAAGGTGTACTGCACAAGTTGGTTTTATTTCATTATAGAGTGCAAAGGGCAGATAAGGAAAATGCAGTATTGCGTTCTGCTTTTTCTTTGTAATTTGTGCATCATTGATAAGTAAAAATAACTTTTAGATTTTAATGCCTTTGAACACATGCAGATTTATAGCAGCAAACCACTTATTATTAGTAAAGCCAACCCTGATACACAGGTGATGATAGGCTTGAGTTTTCTCTTTGTGAAGCTAGCCTGTACTTAGCCGTGTATTCTGTTTTTTTGAAAACAGATAGCCAGATTTCTTATTTATTGCTTAAATTGATAGGCAGTGTATGCTTCTTTGGACCATGTGTTACTTTTCAGCAATATCTGGTCCAATCTGTAAGCATTATCACTGACAATTGATGCAGAATACTGAAGGCTAAATGAAAGCACAGCCCACTTGGCAATTGATAATTATATGGCAAAGGTGTGGCACAGGAAGGAGCATAGAGCTTAAATGGAGTTTTATAATTTTTTGCATGATTAGTTTGCCAGTAATCAATGTCGTTCACATAGATGCTGAAATATGAGAAGAGAAAGTCATTGCGAGCCTCATGAGAAGGTGGTAATAGATTGAACATATTATTGATCCTTGTTTATAGGGGTCTTTGAGAAAATGCTGATGTATGTCGTCCTGAACCTTACTCAGTTGTCTTTTATTTTGCTACCTGTTTCTCTGATCCTTGTATTGCTGAACCAGACTCGGCAAGGTCATTTTTCTTTAAATAAATGTTCTGAGTTGGGGCACTGTGCGAGAAAGAACACACACGACGCAGTACAAGACGAGTCGTCCTCGGTCGTACCATGTATTGTGTGAGTGTTCTTTATGCAACCCTCCTAAACTTGATGAATTATAGCTCACCAACATATACTACATAAGATTCACCACTCCTCTGAATACAAGAGGTGCAGCTTACTAGATATCTTCCAGTGGCTTTCATGAACTTGTTCACATTTAAATTTAAATTTTCAGCAGTTTTTTTTTTTTTAAGTCAATGACATCAATAGGTTGTTCTCATGCCTTTCTTGAGTGGGAACATGCTTTCCAAAGGACCCTGATGAAAACAATTTCAATGACATCAATAGGTTGTTCTCATGCCTTTCTTGAGTGGGAACATGCTTTCCAAAGGACCCTGATGAAAACAATTTCAATGACATCAATAGGTTGTTCTCATGCCTTTCTTGAGTGGGAACATGCTTTCCAAAGGACCCTGATGAAAACAATTTCAATGACATCAATAGGTTGTTCTCATGCCTTTCTTGAATGGGAACATGCATTCCAAAGGGCCGTGATGAAACAATTGCAGGGGAGCAGTTATCAAAAGCTTTCCACAAGGAGGGCAAAAGGACTAAAAACAGAATAATAACAGAGGAAGTGAACCACACCTGCCAAGTTCGTTGTCTGAGGAAAAAGATTCAAGGGGAACCAAAGTAGGAAGGGATAAGAAGAAGACATTTTTAGAATAACACCTGCAGCTTATGTTATTATGGAGGGGGGAAAGAGTGTGCAGGTGCTGTGAGAAAACTTTACAATTAACGCTATAAGGGAATGTTTTCCCAGCTAGTTATGGTGCAGAGGGAATATATTTAGGAATTATAACGTTTCTTCTAGGCATTTATTCCTTTTGGCTCTAGTGTTCTGAATTTATGGATTAGATTTGCCTCCCTATATTTCCTGCCCCTTGAAGATTTAAACTAACTGGAGAATGGCTTCGCATGGTTGGCTCTCATTGTTGTCCGAACGAGCTGTGCACACAGAAGACTAGCAGGCCTATTGGCTCCCTGCGGAGCAGTCGCGTTGCTCGAAAGCGCGGGCCACTCGAATGCTGCGCGTTCCCTTTAAATGTGATCCGTGCTGTATATGCATCTCGCCGCCATCGTCGAAAGTGGGTTATTCCCATCGCGCGCACGTGTTCGCACGCAACGCGTGCTGTCAGTGTAGAAAGGCTCCACCGATCATCTCGCTCAGCGGGTGCTCTCCAATGCATTCTTGAGCTGGCGCGAGAAAAAAAAAATCAGAGAAACAAGACATTAATTTCTCGGGTTCACGCGCATCGCTTAACCGGCCTCGCGCCCTGTGGGAACTCGAGGCGTCGTCGCATTCATCGAACGCGGCGAGCGAAGCCCTTCGAGAACAATATAATGCCAGCAGCGAGCTCGATTAGTATTCGACGCTCGGCCGCAGTGGATTAGCATAGAACGCGGCGACGAGTGTTCTATGTTAATCCGCTGCGGCGGCCATTCGCCAGAGTGGACGCGCTGATATCTGTGTGAGCGCCAGGCATGTATATACTACCGCCAAACAAACGGCTGTTAAGAGAAAGTTGTGCCCACAACAACCTTCGGATGTCTCGAGTACCTGAATGTGGTGAGGGTTGTATACTGAGCAAAATCAACCCTTCTTTCCCCTAGCTGCCTGCTTTCTATCTCCTTGCGACGATTGCCTGTGCGAGTATAGCGATAGGCGGAGCATTCATCTATACATCAGGAGCTTTAAGATAGGCGTGCCGTGTCAAGCACAATTTGTGAGCAGTTCCGAAGTTTACGCTGGGGCGCTTTCAACTACGGAGCTATTTCTCACAACGCACGACATGCTAATGGATCTTTGCATAGTCGGGCAACAGTGTCGAGGACTTCATTGCAGTAGCACAGGCTTTGCAGTAACCACTATCAACGTTACATGAAAACCTTAAAACAGAGCGATTCATTATTTTATTGTCCTAATGCCTGCCCAGATGTGCAGATACATTATCTGCAGTCTCTCAGGCATCTTCTTTCACATAACAAGCAGTTACGCTTGTTGCCAGACTATATAAATCTGCTCTTTCATCCTCACAAGTTGTGGACCTAATAGAAACAGGTCGAACAAGCGAAGTATATATGAAGACGACCAGCACTATACTTTGAAGTGCTTTAATGCGTAGGGCTGACATACGCGTGGAAAAAAGTAATAACTTGGTCACGCATGCTAAAAATTGAATTTCATTAAATCTAATTTAGCGATGACCCTTGTGTGATAGACAGGTTGATTTTCTGAGTGTTGTACTCCTCTCTCTATTTTCTCGGGCTATATCAGCGTTTGAGAATGACCCACAAAGCTCGACAAATTGAGACCTATAAGTCAGATTTTTTTTTTTTTTTTTTTTTTTTTTTTTTTTTTTTTTTTTTTTTTTTTTGGCAACGAGGTCGCGTCTTTTCAGCTGTGATCTCGTCTTGCTCTGTGAAGCATTATGAAAGCAGTATCGCACCGCGCGGTTCACCAGTACGCCAGCGACGACTTTCGTCCGTACTCAGTGAGAAAAAGAGAGAGGGAAAGAATCGGCGAGAAAGAAACCTTCCTCCATTCCTGGTCCAGACGGGAGCCCGTTACTGGCCTTTAGACATTTCCCCTTGTCCTTATTCTACGGTCGCGCAGCGCCGTGCTCTCGAAGACCCATATAAACACGAGGTTCACTGGACCGTGCACAGCTCGGACTGCGAGCCAGGCGAAATAGTAGCAGCGTCACCAGCCACACAACCAGGGGGAGCAAGGGTCGCGAGACCGACACCGCACAACATTCCGCGCAGTTGATGGACCGACTAAAACTGCTAAAGCACCGCCACTGCTTTCTGGGGGAGCAAAAGGAAAACAGTCGACCTCTGTTCGCGCTGCAACTCGTGAACGCATTTTATAGCACCCGGTGCCCAAAGCCTTAAGAATTTAACGCGTCTTAGTACAGATAAGCCGTATAAAGAAGCGAAGTATAGCAGCAGAAGGGGGGGCAAGTGCCTTCCTCAGAATAAACGGGCCACCGGGTATTCCTCCATGCGTGTCGAATAGCACGTGCAACAGCATGTGCATGCCGGCCGCGCAGTGCAGCCAACGAGGGGTGCTGTATACAAGGGGTGATTTATCTGACATCGCTCAGGCGAGTCCTCTCCTGTTGTAATATACGTGTACATAATAGGAGTGCAAAAAACAGTGGCCGTGGGGGAATGCGCCCGTAAAATGGGAGCTATAAAACCGACCTTTCGCACTTGAGACGACGCCTCCTGTGGGCCTTTATTACGAGGGTGTTTACGACCTCTTAGAAGGAGCCTACCGCCGTTACCGGTATTTGCCGGCGGCAGACAAAAATAAAGTTTCGAATTAAGGTTGTTGTGCAGGTATTACCTTTGCGTGCAGTAGCATGCTGCCTTAGGGTCGCCGAGGTCGATTGGTTTTTTGGTAATTCGCTTACCGGGGTAGTTAAAGTGGGGTGCGCACTGAACAGCGCGTGATATTCTGTGCGATTGAGTGCTGTTTTTGCTCAAGTTTGAATTGAACAATGCTGCTACCATGGGAATTTCGGGAAGCAAGTTGCTAGATCATTCAACAGTTACCTCAGGTCTGGAAGTTATTTGATTGTGTACGAATAATCCTGATACAGAAGGGGAGACTGAAACAGATGGCAGTGAGAAAACTGCTCATCAGTAAACAATACCACTGTCCAAGACGCTCCCCCCCCCCCCCCCCCCCCCCCCCCCCCCCCTGGACGTCTCCACGTCGTGGCCAGCGCCGTGGAAACAATAACTAGAAATCCTCTGCCTGCTTCTGTGACACTTATTACCACTATACAAACACACGAAACTGCACAGATCCCGTGGATACACATAGTGCTTACGGAATGTTTAACCAGTTAATGACAAATTGACTAGACAGACCAGTCATTCGCTTATGACGCAGGAGCCAGACTCGACAGATCTTGCCGACTTACAGGAAACGAACGTCCTTCGCAATTAGATGAGCAAATGTATCTGCACAATAGAGCGCAAACCACGAGAACGTGATCACAACGATCGAACCGCTTCATGCCCAAAGTTCTGATAAGTTCTGATTGATACGAGGTAGGCTGTAATTCCTGTTTATCCATGCCAAGCGGATACTTCGTTTAACTGCTGGTCCTCGCGGTTACAGGATTGCGCTGGGCCGTGACCTCGACTCGGTGGACTTGCTTTCCCGCCAACTCCTGCGAGAGGGATAGTCCGTGCTTTCGTCTGATGGCTACCCGGGTTGGTCACGTGACGTGGTCGCTGGACAGGGCGAGGCAGCCGTGCGGCGGGGGTCACAAACCGGCTGTACCAAAAGCCACCGCCCCCATGAACGACGACGCCCAATCAAAACAGAAAGAGAGATAGAGAGAGAGAGAGAAAAAGGAAAGATGGAAAGGAACCGGAACGAATAACCACCGGTTGGCAGAGGGCCGCATTAACGTAACAAAACCTGACCGGACAGCTTCCAACAGGCGTCGTCGCAGTAATCACGCTGGCCTTTGGAGGTGGAGGAGGCCGACAGCCGTGTAATGCATGGGGCCTAGCTGCCGACTCGACCGAGAGAGCAGCGTCTTTTCCTCGCGCTTAAAGGGGCATCGGCTTATTCTTGCAGGGTCGAACTACATGTCTCCTATGCAGTGCGCAGGATAAGGATAACATATATATTTGGTTTTCACGTGGTGCATGGACACGGACAGCGTTGTTGCGTCATGGACTCATGGTGCTGGTAGGAGAATGCTGGGCATTGTAAACTCTAATTCATCATTCTCATTCGCATTGACCGCAGCCTGAACGCTGGCTGCCACAGACGACCCCTTCTAATTCATTGTTGACCAAGGCGAGCCAAGCCCGCAGCCATACCTCCACAGTCGTGTCGACTTGCAGTCGGAAGGTTTCAAATCTGCCGCCACCAAGTGCAACTTCAACGCTCGTTTTAGTGCACTGGCAGTTAGGGAACCCTACTGACCGATTCCGCCGATGGCTGTCTGAAGCTTGGTTCCGTGGTTAGGTCGCTCGACTGTTAATTCCAAGAAAGCTGGTCCGATCCCGGCCGCGGCGGCAGATTTTCGATGGAGGCGAAAAGCAAGGCGCCCGTGTGCTGTGCGATGTGAGTGCACGTTAAAGAACTCCAGGTGGTCGGAATTACCAGAAGCCCTTCACTATGGCGTCCCTCATAGCCAGTGTCGCCTAATTTTGTGTTCTTACACCTACACCAGACAAAGCTTTACCCAGCATCAGCGCCGCATCACTGGCAGCCGCTGCGTTCAAACGTCATTCCTGAACTATGATTCGTTCACCATAACACTTGGAAAATTTAAAATTACATGCGTCCACTTCGCGGCGATAAGTAGAAGCACCGCCTGAAAGCTCGCGATCATCACTTACGTATCTTTATTGCCAATACTATGCCAAGTTTCGAGCCGTCGTGCGGTCCCGGTGGAGGCCACGCTTGACATTGAACAGCCGAAGAGGAGGAGGAGGAGCAGAAGAAGAAGAAGACTGGAAACTTACGCTCTCGCGTCATGCTCTTGAAGGATGAACTCAAGTGTCCCCAATAATGTAGCACCTTACACTGATAGGGCGTGATAGGGGAATAATGCAGCAGGCAAAAGAAGCTTCCGCCGCTGCTATCTCAATTCAACTAAGGTTAACCAGAGTTAAACCACAACTAATTTTTATTTTAACTATTACGAGCCTTCAGCGTCAGTGTCGGTTTGCCCTTGAGTAACATGAAGGTCAAGCCTTAGTGCATGTCACGGGCAGGCAGTATACTGGCAGCTGACATGACCGAGCACTCATTAGACGTACGGCTGCCTAACATTACGTTTGGCAGGAGCGGCCAACTCGGGTCGCTCCTTTCATGTGGGAGGGTGATATCCGAATCAGCCTTCCAGAACCCTTTGCATTCACATTAAGGCTGGGACACGCAGGCGTGTCCATGCGTCTTGGTTAAAGCGGGACTTTATACGTGGGCTGATAGCTTACGCTCTCGTAGCCAGGCAAAGGCTTCTTTTTTATCCGTCGCACTCTTATATCTGTGCATATTCGTCATCCAATCTGCACCACTGGTATTGTTCCCAGACACCACAACTATTCTCAGAGTTTGCAATTTGGACAGTGTTGACTTTTTTTTTTTTTTTTTTTCCTACAGGCGCCGCTGCGGTCAGTTAGCCTCCAGTGTACGCCCCAATAAGGCCGCCGGGCCCGAATACGCCGACCCAATACGAGAAATTTTGCGATTGCTATAATCCAAGACCTCCGACCGAAACACAAAGCGCGTTAGGTTTCGCATCTAATCTCCCCTGAAGTGCAGATTACGCCACGCAACTGGCCCAAGGTTAGGAAGAGCAAGGGTAAACACATTTTGTCCGCCGCGCATGCCATATTTTTGCGCGTCACACTCAGATTTTTTGTTTGCTTGTTGACGTTGTTGTAAAAATAAACAAATGAAGCAAAGTGCACCGTTGGGCAAAGCCGAAAGCAGCGTCCAGCCGTCGTTTCAAGAAAGAGAATTAACGGCCATTTCCCTTCATCCCTTCACTATGGAAGAAGAACCGCGGCTTCTCGGCCGTTGCGGCGTCGCACGCCGCAGCTGATGCGCTGCAACGATAAGCCCAGAAAGCCGCCACGGCTGACTGCTCCGCCTGAAGAGTTACCTCTCGGAAAAAGGAACGGGCGCGAGGCTTAAAACTGTCGTTCGATAAGCATCGGAACAAGTTTCTGATTGATGCATGCCCTTAGCGTCTCTCGCCAGGAGTCGTTCCGTGCCCCTTGGCTTCGATGGGAGACGCCATTTGAAGACTGTGTCGCCCGCGGGTCATGCGCGTTCCCAAATGGGCAACACTAATGCGCGCGCACGTGGGTCGGGTGGTGAGCCGGTCACTCGGGAAGTGCATGGAGGCGCAGAGGAAGGAAAATGGCCGATGAAAAACGCGAAAACAAAATGGCGGCTACAGCGTGGCGGCGGCGAGACCGTCTGCTTTTGTGCTACGCTCGCAGGTCGTCAGCAAAGGAGAAAGGCTGCCGGCTGCCGATAAGCAGACAGCACTTTGAATAGCTATCCTTTTAGTTTTTAGTTTTCTTTTTTTCGCTTTCGAAGTTGCGGGCTATGCCTTGCATATGTGCGGTTTAGAGTGGAGCTTTCAAGTTTGGTCAGTCCACTCGTGTTGGATGGTATACTCGACCGTATCTAGCACGAGCCATTCCTTCCAGGCATGTGGCTTTCCATGGGTATTTCGTTTTCTGTGCGTTTCAAATTTGGAAAAGTGATGAGAATAATTTGCCTCCCTTTGCATACAGCCTGCGAGGCAAGAACTCCTACCTACGTCCTAGTACTGTGTATCTATATGCAACGTCTTAATTTTTCGCCCTTCACGCTAAGATTTGGCAGGCTAGCGCGAATAGACAGATTATTGTCGCATGCTAAAATTCTGCTTGCATGGGTAAAATAAATTTGCGGAGTTAGACGTTGCGTATCCTCATAAAACTTTGACTGCGTTATAGGTTGGTTATAATTTGGTCTTATGTGTTGCCCCGCCGGGGTGGTGCAGTAGTTACGGCGCTCGACTACTTTGCCCAAGGACACGGGATCGAATTCCGGCCTCGGCGGCCGCTTTTCGATGGAGGCGAAAAGCAAGGCGCCCGTGTGCTGTGCGATGTCAGTGCACGTTAAAGAATCCCAGGTGGTCGAAATTTCCGGAGTCCTCCACTACGGTGTCTCTCATAGCCTGAGTCGCTTTGGGACGTTAAACCCCAAAAACCAACCAACTGCGTTATAGTTTCGGTGCTTATGCGCTCCTTGGTCTATTATAATAACGCACCTTTCTCTTTAGGTACCTAAATACACCTAACCAACTACACGACGCATTTCTTAGACGGATACGCGCTGCACGGAATAATAGAAGGAAAAATTGATAACATTTCATGAGGCGATAACCTGTTAACAATGCGACAAATATCATCAACGGTAAAGATATCTCCGTCACAAAGCAAGTGCCAGCTGATATTGCTTAAAATCTGGCTTTTGAAAAAGTCTGCTGCTTGTTTATTACGTTCCGAAACTGGCGGTCGCCTTGAGATACTGGACCGAAATCGCAGCTGCGAGCAATATTAAGGAGAAACATCACTGGCTACTGCCTTCCGGAAGACCTGAACCATTTGCTACAAGTCGTCGGTGCATTTCTGGTTGTCTCATTCACATCATATACAGAGGCTTCGAGTGCTATCTGCACAAAATGACACAGTCCTATACAGCAGTGCACTGTGAACACGTGTGAGCTCAATCTATACCTTAATCACGGAAGCGATTGAACGGTACGAATGCTACCGTTTAATGATACACCTGCAGTTCCGCCTGGTCACGCTGTGTTCTGTCCTGACTTTCACACGACTGGGAGCTGCAGACCTATGGACGGGCGCGATTGCATCGATCTATCCATATCCAGTGGCAATTAAATGCTAGCACAAGGAAAGGGGAGGGTATGGAGGTGGGGAGTCCTCTTACAGTGGTACCTATTATTATGTACCATATTCTGCTGTGCCCGAATAAGCATCGTATATACAGCACCACGTGCGTATATAGCGAATAATACTGCCTGAACGTTTCTTTTCCCACCCACGAGAATAAGAGCGAAATTATATTTTCTGTTCGAGGTGGCGCCCGAGCGAACGCACACGGCTTGCTGCGAGAGGCAAACAAAATTAGGCCCGAAGATTGCAAAAATATAGCAACAATAATAAAACGAATAATCCGCGGACTGCTATAGGTACGCAACAAAGAGCTAGCCCGCAGAGTTCACAACAGCGTTGAATACCTAATGATTGCGCAGTGCGTCCATTGTACCTCATTGAGAGCAAAACAAAATAAAAAGAAAAACGCGGTAATAAAAAAACAGAAAGAGCCCGGCTTTCTCCGCAGCCGGATAATAAGGTTAGTGCTTT
The DNA here is from genome assembly GCF_055883805.1 of Amblyomma maculatum. NCBI lineage: Eukaryota > Metazoa > Arthropoda > Arachnida > Ixodida > Ixodidae > Amblyomma > Amblyomma maculatum. Next base: position 71,790,662 of record NC_139352.1, on the reverse strand, counting down.
GAGCGAGCCCGCGTCTCTCGGCGCAGGCGTACCGTATTTAAACACCGGCGGTTCCTTCCTGTCCCAAATCGTGCCGCGCTGCTGTTGCTGCTCTGTCGTGCGGTGGTCCGTGCACGAAGCGTGCATCGGCCATTGTTTCGAAGCATCGCCGGTGGATTCGCGTTGTAGGCTCTGGAGACGGAAGGGCGGCCGCACGCTTGTTGGCTGGTCGTGTATCCGCTTCACTTTCCCCCTATAGCGTCGCACAATCGATGATATGTTTGATCGATGTATCGCCTACGACTCGTCGCATTTAAAGTATAAATACCACTGGACTTGGGATTTTCCGAGCCATACCAAACACTGCGTTAAGAAAAGAGAAGTTGTATCATGGGATGTTGTATCAAGTTGTATCAAGAGATAGAAAGCGTGCAGAGTGGGTCAGAGAAATAACTCAAGTTACCGACATTCTAGTGGAAATTAAGAAGAAGAAATGGGCATGGGCAGGGCATGTAGTGCGAGGAGAGGATAACCGATGGTCGCTGAGGGTAACAAACTGGATTCCAAGGGAAGGAAAGCGTAGCAGGGGCGGGAGAAAGTTAGGTGGGCGGATGAGATTAAGAAGTTCGCAGGGGTCAAGTGGATGCAGCTAGCACAGAACCGGGTTAAGTGGAGAAATATGGGAGAGGCCTTCGCCCTGCAGTGGGTATAGTCAGGCTGATGATGATGATGATCATGGGATGTGTTAAGGAGGAAGTATATAGAGTTCCAGAACGAGCACTGGTTATCACATCGCATTTACACTAATAAATTTCTGATTCTTATTTTGAAATCGAGATGAAGAAATGGCTTCCGGCAGTTCATGAAATACGAAAGAAAGGCAGCGGCTGTGTAATGGAGTGGGTAATTCCTCAGAAAGCAAGTGTGTGGCAGGAGTTGGCCGACAGTCATGTGAGCGGATGAGATTAGGAATATTACTGGGATTTGGGGGTCTTGCAAGGAAGAACAGATAAGATATAGGAAAGACTTCTGTACCAGAGTCAATGTCACTTCGTTGTTGCTACTGATGATAACGAAGGTTACAAGACACACGCAGCTGACAGCTCACAGTTACACTTGCAGCTAAGAGCTTCGATGAAGCGAGGCGCCCACTTGAACCTGGTACGCTAATGTGGTGCTCTCCGTTGTAATAAATGCACTTAAATATTTGTTTACAGCGCAAACCTTGGGAGTAGCCCCCGAGTTGTGTCTCAACAATGCATGCCCCCAGACGCTGCATACCGGTAAAACTTTTCAGAGAAGAGTCATCGGACCCATTAGCAAAGCCGATAACACCACGGAAAGTTGAAGACACACCGCCAAAAGGCGACCAGTTTATTCCTAAGGCAAAGAGCTAGTATTGCTATGGTTTTCTTAGTTCTTTTATCCAATGCACTGCATTCTGTTATTCAACCTTAGTCATACTTGATTCAGATTGTCACCTTTGTTAGTATATGTCATGACGCATGACCCGCTTTTTGTATCCTTTGATTCCTGTACTCGCCCCCCTCACACGGTACTCCTGTTCGGAGCCTGTGAGTATCTTGAATAAATGAATGAATAAATAAGCAGTTATACGCTGAAAAAAAAAAAAAAAGCACTTTTCAGCCTTTACTGGCGAGCCTCTTCGAGCCAACCTTTTCAGAACTGCTTCCAAATTTTGCATTTGTTCTGATCTCGAATTTCCAGTCATTAAGGTGTCGTCCAAGTGACACTTGACATTCGTGGCCTACGCCTTGATCAGAAAAGCATGGTAAAACACACACACGCACGCACGCACGCACGCACGCACACGCACACACACACACACACACACACACACACACACACACACACACACACACACACACACACACACACACACACACACACACACACACACACACACACACACACACACACACACACACACACACACACACACCGCAGTACAGTACAGCGCACTGTATAGATAAAAAAGAAAACGGGCTTTACTTTAACCCCTTGAACCTGTACATCTTCGTCCAGTGTAGAACAGCTCGTGTCGTCTTCTCTTTCGGTGTCGTCTGTTTGGGCTGGTCCTCAAGATGAACTGCTGAGTCTAACAAGGCCCATTCCCACAAAGGCGCACCACCCGCATGTTGCCGGCCAGCATTCCTCTAGACCCCGCCCAACGAGAAGAGTGGCGTACCTTTGTCTCCGAGTCGCCCATTGTCCTTTAGAAAGGCACGCGACTTCGATTTGCCAGCGAGCGGCAGAAGACGAGGCCGTGTCGTCAAAGGACCAACTGGTGCCGATCGGACGGACGAAGAGAAAGTCCGGGGATGGCCTAATGGAACGCAGGATAAGGCGATTCGGAGACGAGAGGACCACGTTAAAGTGCCCCGGTCACCGGGCTTTGTCCTCGGCGATTCTACATACGCTGCATATATGCCCCTTGAGCCGACCAATGAGATTGACTCCCCCCTATGACCGTGCGTGCAAATGGACTGCAGTGACTCGTTGATTGACTGGTTGATTTTTATGTGGGAAAGCAACGCAGTGTGGTGTAAGGTATACGCCCTATAGTGCAGAAGGCTGTGAATTGTTTTTCTTTTCAGCGACGGAACACGCGACATCGGGCTACAAAGTCGAGCTCAATTGCCCTTCCATAGCCTTACTGTGGCGTGGCTTTGTCACATGTGACGAAAGCCAACTTAAAAATTCCAAAAAACTTGAGTCTTATACTCATCCTGCGAAAATCCTCTCCGTGTGCGCGCTAAACCGAGTTTTGTGTTTGTGTGCCGGGGAAATTTGTTACGTACCACTAACAGGGTTACATGGCGGTGGAACTATTAGAAGCGCGTGGGATCTACGAGAAAACCGACACCGCCCACAATTAACCAAGATAAGACAACAAATATTAAAGACTGCGAGTTAACTAGCCGCATTGTCTGCTTACAAAGGTAAAGCCGTAAGCCGCTCTTACGCGATAGTTAGTCCGAATCCCTTTCGTAGCATCAGTTGTGTCTTATTCGTAGTATATATAGATGGGGAATTTCATGTGCCCGCTGGATGGCCTACATCAGTTTCTCGAGCAATGTCCATGGGCGATCAACGCGCTAGCCAATGATGTTGCCGGAGATGCTTGTCTCATTTGACACGGACTGCTAAGACAAAACAGTTGGGATGCCATGCAGTAATAAAGCAAGTGTTGTTTATTTACCTGACAAGAAGAGGCGTCGAGAAAGGTTAGAAGGCCCAGAGGTGTCCATATTCATATTGTGGAAAGGAAAAAGAAGACTCAGTTCTCGGTCTTTTGTCGCTTTTGCGCTAGTCCACAATATGAACTACTTTCAACTGGTTATAATAACAGCATACTGTGTCTATGTTCTACGGGGCTATCATCAGTTTTTCAACAGTCGTGGCCGTGAAGGAAATATGCTAACCCCTAGTGAACTCGGCTTTCTTTGCTTGAACGAACTGTCTTCACTTACTCCTCCATTGCAACCAGAACAAAAGGCGGAAAAAAGCATCGGAGAAAAGCCGCCAGGAATCGACTCGTCGCGCGCTGACGCTGGCTATCGACTGGAGCACTAAGCGTCAATTTCAGCGGCGAACTCGTGTTGGTGGTTCACCCAGCCGCTCATCCACTAGCCGAAAATATCAACATCCGCAAGGACGATGACGACGCCTCCGTTACGAAATTCACCCGTTTCAGCGCCTTTTCCGAAACCCACCCCCATATTTTATTCCCCTTACCGATGCTATACCAAAGCCGGAGGGGATCAATGTTCGAATGCCAGGGCTGGAGACCGCGATTGCTTCGCGTCGTCTCCTTCTACAGACATAGCCTCGACTGACGCACGAACAGAAACGACGACGACTTGAACGACGGTGGGCTTGAGGCGCGCTTTACGAAGCGGCGGTGAAAAAAAAGAAAAAGAGAAAGAATCAAATAAAAGAATAAAGAAACGTATACCCACGCTGGGAAAGAAATCCGAAGCGCTGTTCTCAAGCAGAGTGTCTTGCTCCGGCAAGACACTTAAACAGTGGCGGCACGGTACACGGCATCGGGCTTCGAGAGAGAGGGTGTAGCGAATTGGGGGATTGGGGGTTTGCGAAGTTCGATATATAACTGAGCCGCGCAGGCACCAAATAACGCGGAACGCATAGCCTACAAAAAGACGATATAGAAAGAAGAGAAGAAAGGAAAAGCGTAGCGACAGGAGGAGAGAGAGTGGGCGAATGGCGTCGAAGAAGGACGGAGGCGCGCATCCATTCTCTAGATCCGTGACGGCTGCAGGCGGCCTCATCTATTGGCAAGACCTCCGACGCCGCCCGCCACTACCGACGTGCTTGTTGTTGCGACTGCCGATTTGGGGTTCTGAGACCTGGCTACGTATGATGCCGCCTTCCTGTATGTATATACCTGTAAGCACGACGGAAACGCACAGGAGAAGGCACCGTCGAGAAAAGGAGGTCGTCAATCGATGCTCGCCTTCGTGCCACAGGAGAGAAGGCAGAAGCGGGAGAGGGTGGACGCGGATTGAAGAGCCAGCACAGCGGAGCGAGCGCTTTGATTTTGCGGAAGGGTTCTATTTCTCGTGTTCGCTATATCCGGAGTACGTAATACGCCGTGGCTGATGCGGTAGCGGATTGAGGAAAACTACTCCGCACCTGTTTGTGCACGAACGGTACGAGTGTAAGCGTACGAGGAGCGCGGTCGAACCGCTTCGGCAAGTAATGTGCATTCCTGGGCAAGCATGAAGTGCAGTTCTGGATAAGCCTTGATTATGTGGGCTAATCAGTTATGGGTACGCTGTTAGTTTTTTTCGAATTGAGCGACCCAAGTTACAGTGCAGCTCACGTTTGCTGGTTGAGCGTCGATGATCCTGGTGTAAACGGATCACGTGACCGTTCTCAGATCACGTGACCACTGATAATTTGTCCTTTCCGGCGCTACTGACTGATTCCCAGAATCATGATCTCCCATCTGTTGTGAACTCACCGACATCTCCGACTTGTTCTCATAATCACTGCGTCACAACTAGTGACTTTCCGACGCCTCTGATTGGTTTTCAGTATTCGTGACGTCATGTCGTCACTGAAGATTCATAAGATGGCGCTGGCCTTCACCTCATCAATTCTTCCGGCCTATACACAGAGCTCTGCGTCTGCAGGCAGTAAAATAACATCGAAAGTTTTCCATTCGGCCAGTCACCCACTATAATTGCGCTGTAATAACGCACTACCTAACGCCGTAATCGCCTTGGAAGTTTGTTATGACTCTGTTGTTCCGTTCCAAACTCTATTGTTTGTGACATCACATAATGTTTTAAACCTACCATCAGATGGCGTGTCGTGAGCTTTCCGAATAAGATTTTAGTTCCGAAGTATACGGGGGCTTCGCCGCAGAAAAGCGCATAGCTATAATTGGCCTCGTGCATTGCCGATTCATTTATCTCGTCAACAGCAGCGCACGAAGAAACACAAGTACAATGCGAAGACAAAACCACGGGTCTTTACAGGGAATTCTGCTGGTGCACTATTTGCTTAGAGGGAATCTACCAAGCGTGAAACTTCCTGAACTGCTCAAGAATGAGGTGCCTTTTGAGGCGTAGTGTTATGAACTGGAGTATACGAAGAAATTTTGTAGCAAAAGGCGAGCTCCGCATAAGTGTTCGAGGCCTAAGTGGAAATCAATAAGTCCATACTTCAAACGGACAGCAGGCAAATAATAAACAAAAAGTCAACATCTCAGCCTAGTGTGAGACGCGAAGCAACGAGGCGTGGACAGAAACGGTCGATGCCGGCAGAGAGGCCTTAGCGGGCAAAGCGACAACCGCCTGCGTTAAGTGACGTTTTAGAGGGCTGCTGTTCTATTGATACGCGTTCCAGTTGACAGCCGATCCGCTGAATGCCCACCCGAAATACTGCAAGCGATCGAAAGAGAAATGTCTTTAATTACAGCGTATATACACGCGACTCATCTTTCCAAATAATGCAAGCTCGTGTGAGGCACCGCAATCAATAACGATGCTTTAAAAGATTTATTTGTGCACCATTTTGTCATTGGTCAGCTCTATATTTGACGCTGGAAACCGATTTGTTGACGCCGGAGTTGACACTGCTTGTCAGTTGCCAGCTATGGCGTCACAGGCAAGGTCAAATGACACTTAGAAGACACTAAATAGAAACGAACGGCACAGCCGCCTTTTGGGGGAAAGGAAAGAGGAAACGAGGTCCGAGAAAAGGCGCCTCAACGCAAATCGGTCTAAGCATAAACAAATAAATAAAGAAGAAATTGTACGGAATATGGCTCGCTCAGCATTCGAGAAATGCGAACCGTTGTGACATTAGCCGAATATGTGTGCTTTACGAGCGCGCGTAGGCACCTCTGAAAAAAAAGACCCCCCCCTTCCCCTCTTCCTTCCCTTATCATCCCTCTCCATCCAATTCGATCCCGTTCCAGCTCGCATCCACCGTGATTGACGCAAATAGCGGCGACGGTTCGCTGGTTCGTTCGCCGTCCGGCCGTGCGGGCAGGTATTACGACTTCGTGGTAGCCGCTCGCCTTCGCCGCTCTTCTTGCGAGGAAAGCAAAGCCCGCAGGCGCGCGCACTGGGCGCGCGGCATGAGAGAGGAATGCGCCCATAAGTGCCTGCGTGTGTATGTACAAGTGCGGTCGCCCTGTCGCCAGATGAAAGTGGCGCCACTCTCGCCGCTAATAATAACGCCCCCTTCCCTCCTTGCTCGCGTGGCCAGTCGGGCCGGCTGTTGGCACGTCTTGACAAGGTAATGACCGGAGTCGTTAGGCAGCAGCCGTCGACGGCGCTGCTTCATGCGGGCGTCCATCGCCCGGGGTGGAGGAATACGGCGCTCTCGGACGTCCGCGTGAGATGACGCGCGGGTGTGCGATGTCGAGTTCTCCCGCCAGAGGGAGTTTGTGGTGTTTTATAGCGACAGCGTTGAGGACCTCATTCTGCGACAAAAAATAAATAAAAAATCCGTCGTTGGAGTTGTGAGCGAAAAATTGCGAGCACGACTTCAGTAGGTGGCAGGTGTCATGGCCGCTTGGTTGGCGGTGTGACGTCATGATACTAGATGGAGTCGACAGGAGATGCTGGCTCAGGAAGCTCCTTTGAGATGGCAGGATAAGGTAGAAATGGCACCATACAGGGCCATTGGATGACGAGACAGACATGCGGCGCCTAGGCCACGCAGACACGTCCGTGGGGCTTGGTTAAAGCGGGGCCCTATATCAATGTCGGGTAGTTTGGTTTTGTTACGTCTCAAAGCGACTCAAGCTTTGAGGGAAGCCGTAGTGGAGGGCCCCGGAAATTTAGATTACCCGGGGTACGTGCAAACGACACCGCACAGGACACGGGCGCCTTGTTTTTCGCCTCGTGGGTGAACGTCAAGTATAGAAGTGGGCCGCGTGCGCAATATTATATAACATTCGTAGTAGGTGCTCGTGCAAGCGTGCGTGGCTTGAAGCAATGCAAGAAGAACCTTATTGCGGTGGAATCAGGTAGCCTTCTCCTTCGAGCGCACCTCGCTCCCCTCTTCCTCTTTCCCACCTGTTTACGTAATCATTTCTTCCAGGTGCTATGCAGAGCTAACTACAAACCTGGTTAGTGAAATATGCGTTCTTCTTATGCTATGCTGCTTCCACAGTGTATGTTTGGACGGTGTGTGTGTTTGTGGGTGAGGATGTCATCTGCGAGTTTTGTTCAAGTTCATGCGGCAGCAACACCTACTGTTGAGCCGCCTTGACAATGTGCTTGATATGGTGGTCGATTGCGTTGCGCAAAGGAGAGGATGCCGAAACCGATCGAGTAACGCCGCTTTCTGAGCTAATGACAAGAGAAGTATACAGCTCCGCAGTTCCGCCACGTCCACCGCGCACTCCGTAGTGCTTTGTTTGCTACCAGAACATCCGCCTGTGTCGTTTGCCCGCTTGCAGAGTTTCGCTGTCAGGCCGGACGCTTTTCCGTCCCTCGTTGCAGCCCCAACCCGACACCGTTCACTGTGCACACACGCCCTGTGCCGAGGCTCTCATGACGCGTCGCGTCAGCACCACTTGCCGACCGACGCGCTCCTCGCTCCAAGTGCGGCGGCGACAGCTTCGCCTGGCGCGCGACGCCAGGGTTCACTAACCTCACTCCCTACTTCCACCTACTGCCGTCGCCAACCACTCATCCTCCTGACAAAATCTGCGCGTGCTATGCCTGCATGCATACGAGTGACGAGGGGGGGGGGGGGTGATGTCGCTGTGTCTGAAGCGTTGTTATTGTTCGAGGCTCTAGCTCCACACTAGTTCAAGAGAAGCAGCAGGGGCGGGATATAACGGGGGGTAGTAGTAGGCGTGACAGTCCACCCATAGTGCACCGTCATCGCAAGCAGCTGCCGGGGTGATGTTTTGCAACAAAAAGAAGGAAAGGAAACTGCAGAAACTGAAACCCGGGCCTGCCTTTGTGAGCGCGACTTTGTTCGCGGAGTAGGTGCGCAGTTGCTCCAGTTAAGCGTGTATGCCATGGTTTGACTCCGGGCCGGCCGATTTGACTCGGTCGGGGTGCACAAACGCGGGTTCCGAAGAACGGTCGCGCGACCGACACTGAAGTGGGGGGTCTGGGGAGCAGTTGGTGCTGGTGCGGGGGTTCGGCGATGTTGGAGGCGTCTTTTCTGCCAAGTCACGGCTTCGGGCCGCTCCTCTGTTCCTCACTTCCTCTGGCAGACTGAATAGAGTGATGCAGGGAATCACAAAAGGCTCACAAGGCATCTGGCATTGTGGACTATAGGGAAGAGAGTTGCTCCCCCCGGTGTCCCTTGGTAGATAGGGTGATAGAACGCGGAGGAAACAGGAATTTGGGTCGTTTGCGAGAAAAAGGATGGGCTCCAATCTTCCGATGTTTGGAACAAACCTGAGCGAAGTATTCGCTGCAATGCTGCAAAGTCATTCCTGATATGTGTTCTAACCAATGTATGTCCCTGTTACATCAGCATGGCTGCCAAATGCACAAAAAATGCAACTTTGAGAGCGAGCTATATAACTTCCGACAAACAAGCAGAAACAAGTAATGAAGTGCTGCATGTGCATATATGACCAGCGTCTGTGAAAAAGGAAATAAACTTAGGAAAAATGTTAAAAGTTGCGCTAGAGTCCAGCCAGATATTAAATTCAGTTTCTAATGTATTTAAGCATTATTTTTTTCTCCAGCGTCGGATGACAAACAGAGTTAGAGAGGCAGGATTGAATATTAAAAATCTATTTGGAATGTCACGAAGGATCGTTACATATAGGTGCGCTTCGTTTAGCAAGACCAACGCTGGTGCGAGTTTCAAAATAAAATTCTCTACTTAACAAAAGTCAAGATAATCCCAGGATGACGAGGCGTATTCAGCTATTATAAGCCGCCTATGACAACTATCATCGTCACCAAAAATTGTTGTTATCGCCCTCGATATCAAAATGAATAAAATGGTTGTTGTGGCAGTAGTTTATTAATGGATTTATTTGATGTCTTCATCACCACTATCAAAGCGAATCAAGGAAAGACACAATGATGGTAATAACACAGAAGAGCAAGAAACGAAAAAAAAAAAAAAGGCATTTCCTTTGCAAGAAGCACGAGCCAGAGTCTGGGATCCACGCAGCACTGAAGAGCCCTTGTGCTCGATTCGATGAGGGGTAGGGGAGCGACCGTTGCTCAAGAGAGACGGACCCGTAGCATTGTGCGTCCACGCTTGAGCACAATGGCAATCATTCACTCCGCTTCAGCCTCATCGCTCGTTCCTTCCATCTAGATTAATTTTCTTTTTGTCGTGCTTTCACCAGACCAGCTGTCTCCAGCACTTCGCCCTTTTTACGTTGTCTTTGTATGGCAAAGCGACACGCGAAAGTGTTTAAATTCCAGGGGCTACTGAGCGGTGTTAGTCGCCACTTACGCACTACAGTCCGAGCCACTTGCGACGAGTTAGCTCGAAAGGAAAGAGAGCTTCTGAAACGGCTTTTCGCTTTTGTATCGCCGTTGAGATTAAAGCAGCTCCCGAAAAGAGTGCGGCGTTCTTTATCTGATCTGTATGGAAGCAAAAGAGTAACTTAACTTTCGGAGGCTGTCAGCTTATGAGAAGGAAAAGCTAGATGACGAAATCAACTCCATTCGTGTGGTCGATGAAGTACGAAATGTATCATTAAGAGTCTAAGCGAGCAGATCCGCTTTAGTGGCCTCAGAGGTGTGCAGCTCACCACAGATAGAGCTGGCTTTTATCCGCGCCAGCGTATAAAAAAAATGATCTTCACGGTCATTCGTGCTCCTTTTAGTGATTCCTGAAAACGCCCTGGTACAGCACACTGCATATACCGTCTGATGGTTTCTTTACGCCTGTTTATTTATTTATTTTTTTTCAGTTCTTCTTTTGGTAATTCCATTAGTCATAAAACGGCTGTGGTCTTTCGTTATCAATGATTCAATTGTGTCTAGGCGGCATTTCTAGACAGATAATTAGCAGCTGCAAATTTTAAAGAAAATTCTTAAGGTCGTCTATTACAGCCCCGCCGGGGTGGTGTAGTGGTAAGACGCCCGACTACTGTGCCGGAGCACCCGGTTTCGATCCCGACCTCGGCGGCTGCGTTTCGATGGAGGCAAAACGAAGAGGCGTTCGTGTGCTGTGCGATGTCAGCGCACGCTAAAGATCCCCAGGTGGTCGAAATTACTCCGTAGCCCTCCACTACGGCTCCTCTTTCTCCTTTTCCACCTAAACTCCAACCTTCCTCCCCTACCTTACGGCGCGTCAGGTGTCCACAGAGACAAGTGTGACAGATACTGCGCCTTTCCCTTCCTCTGAACCAGTTATTATTCTTATTACAGCTAACTCCCGGATGTTAATTGTTCCAATAACATTGGCTATTTATGCTTGCGTCGCCAGCTGTCGGCTCCTTTAGCGGCCGAAAGGTGCATTTCTCAATATTTCCACAACCTCCATCAAGCTACAATTGTCACCGCACGCACGCACGCACGCACGCACGCACGCACGCACGCTCTCTCACACACACACACACACACACACACACACACACACACACACACACACACACACACACACACACACACACACACACACACACACACACACACACACACACACACACACACACACACACACACACACACACACACACACACACACACACACACACACACACAAGCACGCGCGCGACAGAGAGAGAGAGAGAGAGAGAGAGAGGGGGAAAGTTGAATAATGTAAGGCACGATGTGTTGCGCACAGCGTAATGCAAAAAAGTCGCCAAAATTATAGTTTTGTATTTCATCAATACAGTACGAAATATTCGTGGGTGCGAAACGTACCAGTCTAACGATGTTTGTTGACCCTCTTGTGTGCTCATCAAATAGTCACAATAGCGGTTCCTAATGCATGTAGCCTCGTTGCTGCATATTTCTGCCCTGGCCAGTAGACTTGGGATTCTTACTTATAAAGTGACCTATGATGGAGCTGGTTTGAAGAACTGACAAACACAAGAAATAGAAGAACCCTAACCAGAGCGACGCAATCTCCTTAACCACGATCACGTACCACGCGCAACCAATATCTCGTGAAAGAACCACTGCAAGTACCTCTAGAAGCGTCTTAGTGGCAGCTCACAATTCGTTAACAAAACGAAAAAGAAACGCAAAGGCGCTATACGTTCCAGCAGTACACAGAGAGCACGGTCATGTCGTTTCCTAAAGCAGTTCTGGCACTAAACCCAGGTAATTATGAATAATGCCATTCGGGATTTCGACGGGTCGCTGAACACAAACCTACAAATGAAAAGGAAAAGATAGAAACAGCACAGAGTCCGAATGCGCTGCAGCAACACAAAAGTTAGGCCGGGAAGTACAGGCTATAAGAATGCGTGGAAGTACATACGAGAGGCAAAGAAGAGGTGACACCGAGAGGAACAGTGAGGCAAGGGAGACAGACGGAGAGCACTGCGAAGAAGCCATCGTTCGCGACTTGGTCCATTGAACGCCGGAAATCACCAATTCTGAGGCAGAGCAGCCGCCCAATACTCCGGTTGGACGCCTGTGTACGCCGGCGGCTCTGATCACCCCTTCCTTTGCCACCGTGCCTTCCATGGCCCCCGTTATCTTCCCCTAACTTCCACGACGCCCCCGAACCGACTCTCCTCTCTCTTCGCTGCCGGTTCTGTCTTCAGCTGCACTCTTCCCACGAGTCGTCGACGGCTTTCCTTGGGCGTCGGCGACGCGGGCAGTCAAGCGACACTTCCTGTCCAAGCACTAGGGGCGCGAGCGGAGACGCTTGTTGGACGTTGTCGGCACGGCACACGTTACGGGGCATCGCTCGCAGGTTCGTTGTTTATTGACCGGAGATAAAATCAGGAGATCGGCTACCGTGGACTGCCGCAGTACCGAAATCACGGTCTGTACCAATCAGCGCTTGCAGCGAAAAAGGAAGCGTTAGAGTCTGGTGTGAAAAAGAGCGAATTAAAGAAAAGGAGAGAAAAATAGGAGTGGTTCCTGGATGGAGAACTATAGGAGAGCGAAGAAAGAGAGAACATTGGCGCGTTCACTTTTTCTCATGGGAAGGAAACAAGGAGTGGCAACACTGGGAAAAACCTCGCCGCTCGTGAACTGGTCGCGAAGAGGCTATTCGATCTCTCAGTTATTATTTGTCCCAACCTTAATTTGACGGAGAATACTTTGGTGATCGAACTCTTCTCGTGCCTTACAGTAGCGGAAAATCTGGATTTACTTTACACATATGTTAGCATGCATGCCGCTAGTGCGCATGCTTATTAACCCAAGAAACCATGACATTTTCTCGGAGCAAGCGAGAAAGTTTTAGACAGCTGAGCATGCTCCGTAATACTTTGCTCGCATGCACGTACGTCTCCTGTTGGGGTGTATGGTAGCGATATAAGCCAATGCCTCGCTGACAAAGATAGTTCAGATATGGGCAGCGAAACTTTGGTGGAAATGATGAGGCATCCTTTTCAAGACACCATGGACCACTTTTTTACGCACTGTGCAACTCAGCTGACATCCAACAAATTCAGCAAGGACTTGAGGGTCAGGCCCAAGCCCAGAAAATCTGGGCAAACGCCTCTGATTTGCATGCTACCACTTGGCGCTGAACACTCAAAATCTCCGCGGGAATTATGGCGACCATCCGTCTACAGCGAGCAGGAGGGGTCGACCACGATAACCAACATGTTGGCGAATAAACTATCGGGACCCTGTAAATATCCCCCTTGAGTCAGGTGGGACACCTGCAAAATAGGTTGATCTTGTTTCTGAATATCCAAGAAAACTGAACTCTCGAACTCACTTTGTGTGCTAATTTTGTAAACTCAGTCTACAAAAGCTAACCCTAATCTTCACTGTATTGCAGTAACTTGTATCGGAGTCAGCGTCAAGTTTGACCCTAGCTGTCCTCGGTCATCGCTCTCCGCAAAGAGCCCCTTGACTACCTCTGCCACCGTTAAATTCCCTTCGATTCTTTCTCCTTTTGGGATAGTACCTATACAAGTTTTCTCCCATGAAAGTATCCTATTAGGCATACAAAGACTTCAAGTGCTTGGCTCGTCGAGGCGAGTAAAGCCTCTCACTGTTCATGGAAAACTTCGGAACAAGAAGAAGAGAGCATGCCTTGATGGCTCATAGCATTTGCAGCTTGCGGGCAGCCGTTTCCGACTAGATGGCAGTGCCATGGAAGCACTGACCTTTCAGAGGAGTAACTATAGACAGAGGAAGCCAGGTGCCTTAATTGAAAAGGTACTTCCCCAAACGCACATATTCAGTTGCCGCAAACGGTTCTTCGACGGGCGCACAAAGCAGTATACGCTTCCATGAGAGGGCAAAACGAGTACACCCCCCCCCCCCCCCCCCCCCCCCCCCCCCCCCACTCCCCCACTCCACCTTTCCCGCAAAGAGTCACCTGTCGGTCGGCCCCTCCTGACAAGGAACGCCGTGCATCTAGGCATCATTGCGCGCCCAAAGGCACAGAAAGCAGCTTTCCTTTAAGCGGCTTGCGAACGCCGCACTGACGAATGAGGAGGAGGAAACGTCCTCCGGTGACACGGTTTCACGAAGGCGCGATTCGTTCAATTCGCGACCGCGCTTGGTTTCGCATCCTGCAGAAGATGCTGCACCATGTTTCGCAATCTACATGCACAGTATTAGTATTTAGGCTCGTACATTTCTATCCGGTCGTCTTATAAAACGGCATCAGTTAGGTGGTAGTGCCATCCCCCCCCCCCTTCCCCATACAAAACAAAAGTAGAAGTGGCACTACCGATTTCCCCCAACTTCCAAGTGGTGTAATCCATTAGTTTGTTTCATCTGTTGGATCCGAATGGACTACATACCTTTCCGCAGAGCGAGGAGGACGTCAAAACCATAATCTGCGGGATGTTGAAAACCGACTATGCTACCGCTTGCACACAAACGCGCCGACAGCAATACGAGAGTCTGGGGAGCCCTCACTGAAAATGTCTATAGTCGGATATAGCTTAAAACGAATCGACAAACGCTCCCTTCTATCCAATAAGTCGATCGGTTTTCATGACGGCGCGCGGTCAACCCCGCTTCACCGCGAAGCGCCTATCAACCGCCTTGAATGTCACGCCACTGGACCAACAACCATATTATAGCGAGCCAATGAGTGGAGTGCAACCTTTGAGGGATAGAAATTTGGGCAACTCGGTACTGATCCATACCATACGAGAAGCGTAACACCAGGACGACGGACAGAAGGGGAGAGAACACACACCGCAACACAGGCACTAAACACCACAACACATAGCTCCTGTGTTGTGGTGTGTGTTCTCACCCCTGTCGTCCGTCGTCCTGGCGTTGCGCTTCTCCTATGCTTTGAGGAATGTTAGCCTGTTCGTTCTTGAGTTGTAGCTGCCCACAGTAGGCTTTCGTATATGACATGAAACGCTTGTCAACTCCATTTCTCTACCATACATTTACCAAACAGGTCGGCTAGATGTTCTCACAGCTGAGACAGAAAAAAAATGCGTATAGAAACACTCTCTGTACCTTTCGTTAAGCTATAGTACTCGGGGACGTTCTCCCTAAACCTGGAGAACAGTTTGAGAAGTAGGGCCTTTACTGCTAGAAACGTTAACGAAATAAGAATGAAATTCCGCTTGACAACTTTCGAATTGAGCCTGCCATTATTGTCCTCCCCCTTTTCCCAATCAAGAACAGCTCTAATTACAAGGAGAAAGCATAAACGTCATACGGACGCGTCCTAATGAATCAATTCCTGCCCTATGAACTTCACCAGACCACCAAGAGTACAGCAAGCATGCTGCGTGTGGCCCTGGCGGGAAATGTTGAAATAAAACTAAACAAAACCTAACCTAAACCAAACCCGCGCACCAAAACAAGTAGAATCACTGCTCATCTAATCTCCCCAGCCACGTATTCGACACCGTACGCTTCATGTTCCTCACGGCTCAGGCAACAAATGGAGCGGCCAAACACCCACGTCGACTTGGGCAGGCTCGGGTCGCTCTTTTGCGCAGCCAACCGAATCGTTCAATGAACGAGCGCAAACAGCGCCCACTGACAGAAAAAGAGGGTAACGCTCTCTCGCGCGCACCCAAGAGTCATCACCCAGGCAGTGCACGGGTACACAGACACGCTGAAAGCTTGTACGCGAAAGGGAATTAACGGAGGGGTCGACGTTCTACGGTAGTGGAAGCGAGGAGTCTTCGGGCGCAGCACCGGGTTCGCCTTACGTGCACTTTTGAAGAAGCTGAGTCAGGCAGAGTCATTCATTGCGAATGGGGCGACGATGAACTGGACGCGCATGAGAGAGTATATACGCTACTCTGCGCTTTTGCGCTCCTGCTGGAACGACCGTTCATCGGCGCGTGGATAATTGTCGTTTTGTCAATCGCTGCATGAGGTCAAAGGTGGCGCCAAAGAACGTGCAATCTTGTTGAGGCAACGTGGAGCTTCGAGGCGGCCAGCAACGCCCAATACGCGCCAGTAAGATGATGAATGTAACTTTATGTAACAATAGAGGGGCAATGGGTAACACCTTTAGGTCATGACTGGAATAAATGGGACTGAGTCTTAGTCAATGGTGGGTGATGATCCCTTTAAAGCTAGTCTATAGAGCGAGTAATGATTCCTCTTTGAGGGCGTAATTAATTTGGCTAAACGATCTTCAATGGATTGATCTATCTTGTAGTGCGCGTACGCCTTTGTGCCGTATACTATTTGACCTAGCTCCGTAACTTGATCCACGTGGTTCTTTAGAATAAATAAAGCCAGTCTATAGAGCGAGTAATGATTTCTCTTTGAGGGCGTAATTAATTTGGCTAAACGATCTTCAATGGATTAATCTATCTTGTAGTGCGCGTACGCCTTTGTGCCGTATACTATTTGACCTAGCTCCGTAACTTGATCCACGTGGTTCTTTAGAATAAATAATTCATGTGAGGGTATGGATAGACTCGACATGTATCCGAGAACAATTGATTTTCGGCTGATGATTTTGGGTATGAGCATCTTGGTTTCTGGGAAATTCAATTGCATACGTGTGTGAGGTATCTCATATCTCATTGCAGAACATGAACGTCTCGAAGGTTTGCATTCCGTTGAACAATACTTATAACAATACTTATACGTGATGTGATGTGATATGTGATGTAAGTAGTTAGATTTGCGGTTTTCACTGCGTCGCTGTTGAAGTAGTCATTTTTGCCTGTTCTTTGTTAAGTGATTTGTTTCGGAGGAAAGCTTTGCGATGTTCAAGAACACCTACGGTGCGTATTCGCCTCTTTTTCTGTTTATAATCGCAGCAGAACTTCACTGTCACGATGAATTAAGCTGCGCGATGTCGCCTACTTGTTTTTACGTATACAGTTTTGGCCTTGATAAAAGGGACAACTAACTGGCAAGTAACAAACAGGAGTTTTAACTTGAGATCTAATTTGAAACACTGCCAAAAAGATCATTTGCCGACAAAAAAACAAAACAAAACAAAACAAATGAAGCACTCACACACTCCAGGAAACATAGTTGGCATTCTCACTTGGTGAGTAATGGTTGTCGTTTAGTAAGGAGGTGTATACCTTTTATGTTGAACTAGATTGTATGTTTACAAAAGACGCTGCGCACTAGTTTCACTCAGGAACTCCATTAAATGCAGCTCCCGTTTTGCTCAAACTGGTGCCTTGGTTCCATCAGCATCATGTTCAATTCGAGCTCAGCGCAATCCAAGCGAAGTTTGTGTCCTTTTCAAGTCCGAATTACTGTGATTCAACTTTGGCCCTCTTCGACCTGCTAACTGGCCGAGGTTAGCTTCATCAACGCTGCAAAGTATGTACTATCCGGGCTAGCTGCGAAAATATTCACACGCTATTTAGAGAAACTTGCTTAGGAGTCGCTCCTGGAAAGTAACGCTCTTGTTCTCTTTTATACATAACCGGACTGCACTTCACTGGCCCCTGACTGCCTGACGCGACGTCCGATCTCCGCATCGCTGCAAGCTACTATCATGACCCAGCATAGCCACGCGAGGGTTGGGTAATAAAGTAGGGGCAGGTATGTCCACGGATGGCCCGGGGCAGTTCTTCAGATACACCGAGCTCCGCTCCCGGTATAGTGGGGGGTCAAGGAGTACCGCCGAGCAAGTAGCAATACACAAGCGCTTCTCTCAAAGGTCCGTCTTCCGTCCTGTACTTTTCTCCCTGTTTGTATCTCTCTCCTTTCTCTCGCACTCGCAATGAATTGTAGAGGCTCGCGCTGCGCGTACGACGTGTCAAATGCGATCAAACAAGCTTGCCCCTTTCCGACTGCCGCCGCAGCAGCAGCTCTTCGCCGCTCGCCCAGTGCTACGCTCAGCGTCTGTTGACACAGCTGAGTCCTTTCTGCGCGGTCAATGAACGAAAAAAAAAAAAAAAAAAAAAGATGGCGGCAGTTCAGGGGCGCACACAGACTGGGGTACGCACCGAGGTAGAAGAATATAAAGATAAAGAAAGAAAGAAAGAAAGAAAGAAAGAAAGAAAGAAAGAAAGAAAGAAAGAGAAGAAGAAAGAAGAAGTCGATTGGCGTCAAGTTGTGTGTACAATTCAGGTTCGGCGACGCGGACGCCAAGGAAGGTCGCTTGTTCGCGCGTGCCGTGTCTCCACTTCTGATTGTAGAGGGGAATTAAAGTGAGGAAAGAGGAGAGATGAGGGGGGCAGAGTTTGATAACAAACATTCGCACCGACGTTAAGCCTTGGTGGAGCCGACGCTGGCGTCGACTAGTGGCGAAGGATTCGGTTGCTAACGCTGGCCGACTGTGAGCGAGGCCAATTGAGCGAACGAAGTGGCTTTTTCTTCTTCCGCTTTTCATCTCTCTTCGCACCTGGCGTACAGCCGATGGTCGCTAAGTGCGTTGGCAATGCAAGCAGCAGCAGCGCGCGCACAGGTTGACGCGCGCGGATGTGTGCGGAAGGGATTGCCTGAAAACGGTCACACGTGAGATTCGCCGCTTGCTTGTTGAAACAGGCGTGCATGGCCGGAGCCTGGAATTTGAGTGTGTACTCACGGGACTCTGAGAGTGGAGAAATTTGAAAGAAGATCGAGACGGAGAAAAAAGATAAAAGAAACGTAGGCGCCTTGTTGCGAAACATTCGCATCTCGGAGTTCAAAGCTACATCAGCACACGCGCTTGCTTTTTGTGTACGTAGTCTTTGTCTTTCAGTATATTACACACCAGCCCGAGTAAATAGTCGTGCCCATGCTAGGCGCCAAGAGGTGGTAGCCAGGGGAGCTAGGAAAGACAGGGGAAATGGCCGTGGACTCAGTCTGCAGCGCATTTGAAATGGAGAAAGTTAATAAGAGATTGTGAAGCGATTTATTGTCTCAAGAGCTTATGAATAACATTAGTACGCGTGCCGAATAAGAATTCTTCAAAGTGGGAGGGGGGGGGGGGGGGGACATCGCGCGAGACCTTCGACACGACACGTGACCGCACGAGGCTCTTGGAGGAGTTAGGCGATGCTAGAATTGGAAAGAAACACGCCTCGATGAAGATAATTTGCCTGCCAACTTCCAAGCAAGGTACGCACACCATCATGGCAGAATTTTAAGGCCGTAACTTTTGCAAACGCAATAAATTTTTTTTTTTTTTTGCATAAAACACTGATAGGGTGCGAAATCGGTTTTGTGTACGATTCGTTCTTCTGTCACCTATACCTTTGTGTAGTTGAAATGAGACCCAAATTTGTCATCAATTTATTTTTTATTTTTTTTTTACTGGGTAGGAAGGAAAAGGCGCAGTATCTGTCACGCTTGCTCTGTGGACACCTGAACCGCGCCGTAAGGGAAGGAAGGTGGGAGTGAAGGTGGAAAGAGAGAAATGGGAGCCGTAGTGGAGGGCTACGAAGCAATTTCGACCACCTGGGGATCTTTAACGTGCGCTGACATCGCACAGCACACGGGCGCCACTTCGTTTCTCCTCCATCGAAACGCAGCCGCCGAGGTCGGGTTCGAACCCGGGAACTCCGGCACAGTAGTCGGGCGTCTTACCACTGCGCCACCCCGGCGGGGCAATAGTGTTCTCACCAGAGAAACGAAGCACACGAAACTGCGAATTGTCCCTTCATGATGTCAGAAAAGGCACTTCTTTTTTTTTTTTTGCATTTCTTTGCATTTGGTTTTAATTAGATTTGCAAGCGTCAACTCATACGTACTTGGCAATGCCTTTTATTGCGTAGCATATTATCATATTCGCGGAATGATTTATAGCTCGCTTCAATTTTAATTGAAGTTTAGCGCTCTTTTCGTCCATATTTTGCCTTTTACTAAACGTTGTTCATGGCGTGATCTTCAATACGGGGTCCACTAATTAGCTCCTTCGTTCGTTTTTTTAGTAGGCATTGAAGTACGCTTGCACCAGTCCGCCATAAACAGCGCTGGAGCCGTTTCTAGCACAAATAAACAAATCGTATAGCCGGCCTGAAAAAGGGGGCGCCTAAATTTGCATGTCATGCCACCTTTTGAGGCCGAACGCGAGCCGTCACTTCAATCCGAGCCTTGTCTAGACTCCGTAATCCCCGTGGCAGGCTGAGAACCAGCCGCCAGCCAACAATGGATCCTTCAAGTTAAGTGGATTAGGGGTGGAAAAAGCCGGGGCTAAAAGCGAGGTCGTCTTTCAAAACGACACGTCTTAACTGCGGTGTATGTGGCGCGTCAAAATGACTGCTTGGCAGAAAAAAAATGAGCACCCCCTCCCCCCCCCCCCCCCCCCTCTTTTTTTTTTCTTTTGGCATGTACCAAGGCTGCGGGGTGCGGTTGAGGTCAAAATGCCGTCGGCACGTGTTCCAAGAAAACACTTGTTCGCGCTCTTTGTTCCTACCGCTCGAAAACAAAACAGCGAAACGCGAAATGCGCGGCGGTCTCAAATTATCTTGGTTCCCACATTAGTGCTCTAGGTACACCGACGCCGGTAGGTGGAAGTCGGTGGTGCAGACACGCCGGATGTCTCCCTCTCTTAGCCGAGCTGTTTAAAATACGCTGTTCTCCAAGCACTCGGTGGTAGCGGTTAAATTATTGCGGAGGGGTGGCGTCTTTTTCGTGCAGTTAGCCATTTACGCGTACTGCGCCTAATGCGGGCACATCAGGCCGCAAACTTTGTTTAAAGTTTCCACTGAACAGTACATCATTATTAATGCTTTATGAACGGCCCTGATCGTTTGTTTAACGAATAATTAAAGTAGACATATGGATTTGAGTCTTAATTTTTAGAGAAGCCGGTGAAAAAAAAAAATGCCTCGAGTATATTTTAGCATTGCAGCATATGGTGCAAGCTTTGAGGTTGAGAAACTACAGTTGATGCGCATGTTGGTCATGCGAATATATTGCTTGATTGATTGATCGGTTTATTAGCTGATTAATCTCTCATTAGAATCGCTGTCAACACGTGTACGTGGCTGAAGTATATTGAGTTTGCCCCCCCCCCCCCATTTTCGCAAAAAAAAAAAACAAAACAAAAAAACAAAAACAAAAAAAGATTGTGCAAATGAAAATCATTGCTACTTTCCAGCTGCAATAAGGAAGGTGAAACGTACTGAGCCCGAAAATTAACCTAAAATTTTCCGCACCTTCGTGTTTTATGGTGCGAATAATTAGGGCATAAACGCAACCTCTATACAGCTATATTGTCAACATCATGCAGGTGGTAGTAAGTTGTACACACCCATCAATGGTGCTTCGTTCGCGGCGACAGAAGTTCCGAGGTCCGACCTTACGAAACAGTTTCTTTGCTCCGCCAAGGAAAGCACGTATGATAATAAGCAAATTACGCTCTCTACAACAGCGTTGGTTGCGCCGAAGGCCGTGTATGTTACCGACGCGAACACAGCCATAACGAGAGGACGAAGAGACGAGCGCGTGGCGATGGACGCATGGGTGACCGCGCGGTATAGAAACCGACAAGGAACTCAATTGGCGACACTTAGTTGTTCGCCCGAGCCAATTCCACCGCGGAGGGAACATAATAATATCTGCTGTCTCGCCGCCGGAACTGCGCTCGCAAGTAGGTGTAATAAGGGGCGCCTATTTATCATGCGCCCCTTATTGACGTCGCACTTGGCGCCGACGAAGGAGGTGGATGGCAGAGTGTCAAACAACGCCTCTCCGCCGAACGGAAAAGCAAGATGGAAAGCACGCGGTGTTCGCTTTCTCTTTCTTTCTTTCTTTCTTGCCTTCCTTCGTTTGTTTGTTTCTTTGTTTCTTTCATTCTTTCCTCATTTCTCCTTCCTTCCTTCCTTCCTTCCTTCCTTCCTTCCTTCCTTCCTTCCTTCCTTCCTTCCTTCCTTCCTTCCTTCCTTCCTTCCTTCCCTTCCCTTTCTTTCTTTCTTTCTTTCGTCCTTTCTTTCTTTCTTTCTTCCTTCCTTTCTTTCTTTCTTTCTTTCTTTCTTTCTTTCTTTCTTTCTTTCTTTCTTTCTTTCTTTCTTTCTTTCTTTCTTTCTTTCTTTCTTTCTTTCTTTCTTTCTTTCTTTCTTTCTTTCTTTCTTTCTTTCTTTCTTTCTTTCTTTCTCGTTACCGTTGCAATTGAGGCAAGTGTGGTTCTTTTTTTTATATCAACGCTACTAGAACAAGCTGGTTCTAGTAAAGTTGGTATAGGGTTTATTTCCACTGCAAGAGATTGTAGCAGTACCAAACTGGACTCAAAAACAGGAAGTATCACCAACTGGTTCTAGTAACAATGTCCTGTGCAACTGCAGCGTGCGTATGATCTCATTTGCAAATCTGATTTTCTCGGATTCTTTCATTTGAACGATTTACATTAGATATATGGAAAAGGGAAGACAAGGGTGCTATATAGGCCTATTCAAAAGCGCGAACTCGACGTAGGAAATAAACACGGGCAGAACAGACACCCATTCTGGGTCACGTTGGCTTCTTTTCTGCCGTTTCTTGAATATGCCAATTTTTATGTTTTCGAATTTACACTCCCACAGAAAGGCGTACACCATACCTGAATTTTCTCTTTCGCTAAAGGAGGTGTAGATGTAGGTTCAATACACGGTGGGTCACGGTCGCACCTTCAGGACGAGCTTCTCAGCGTGATTGCTGCAATGCGGGGAACCACGTCTCAGCGCCAATAGATTCCACACAAGCGTCAATGCCTTCTTTGACCTCTTATACCCGTATACACGTATTGTTTTCACGGCCTAATAAATAACCTTTAATCTACTTTACTACGTACTTGCAGCTTGCAGGACCTTCAGCGATGCAAACAGCTGCATAGTGCCTAAGATTCTCCAGATTATGCACGCCTACCGCTGGAAACTTGACTGGCAGGGGGTTTTGGTCACAGAGGAGTCAAATTATCCATTTTAGAAGTATGCGCCGTGATTTGCTGCTTCGACGTCTCTGTGGTGAGTGCATGCTCAGACCTCAAGACTGTCATTACAGGCGCTCATTGGTATGCACCCATTGCCATACTGCCGCGTACTGGGCTGTAGCAGCATTGATCTGATTGGCGGATTTCGCTGAGGCAGCTTACCGCGCTTGCGCGGGATTTTACGAGTTGGCACACGGCACGTTTCGTCGTTAAAGGAACGAATGGTTTCGGCATTTGCTAGCCGAGACACTAGTAAACGTCGCAGATCAGGACAGTACAAGTTCAGCAGCGTCTTGTAATTACAGATGTTGGTACGGCAAAGTACGCGGTGTTCATAGACCCAGAGTTGTACGGGTATATCAGGGTATAGTGAATGTCACCGGGTCAATTTCGACATCCTGGAAAATGCTTAGTATACGCGGAGGTATACGTGGTACGTGGTGCAAAGTGGGAAGACTGTCACATTTTTTTTTTTTATATATACAATAAACACAACGAGAAGTTCAGACGAAATCGCTGCGCGCAGGATCTTCCCATCCTCCAGTCAGCTTTGTGCAGCATGTAGAAAGAATATTTATTTATTTATTTGCTTATCTATTTACTATGCCATGAACAGCAAATGTCTTGATATGGTAATCAGAGCCACTATATTCCGGCCGTCTCAACATCCAGGCATCATAAAGCCGAAGTAGATAGGTTCAACCCCCAGATTAAAAAAAAAAAAAATCTGTACACATGTCAAAGCCTGTTTATGGATGCTCTATGGGCAATATACGATAAGGGATAGTGCACGAGCAGCTTGCATCGTGCCTGAACCTCAGACGCGGAATACATTCGAAGCAAAGTACAAAGCAGCGCCCTAGAAATAATAGGCTGAGGAACGCTTCACGGAGATAACCTAGATGTACTGAATGCACGACGCCTCAACATCTATAACGAGCTCTGACATTACAAAAACCATGGCAGAAAAAGTCGGAACAGCATATACAGCCGAGCCTGCCACTGCGATTCGAGGTTTGGGACTTTCATGCCTCTTCTGTCGCGTTTATCACGTTTTTTTTTTTTGCTTTTTCTTTTTTCTTTTTGCGCAAGAGCCGAAGACGTCGCTCGCCTCAGCGATTCGTCACAGACGAAGCCATCGCCAGAAACAAGGGGCTCTCGCAGTTTGGTGCATACGAACCATGGCGTTGACAAGCGCTGATGGAGGTCCACTGTACCATCCGTTCTTTATTTCTTCTCGTCCTGCGTCGAAGAACGATTCGTAAAAAAAAAAAAGGAGAAGAAAAAAGGAACGATGCGTGAGCGTGCTCACACGCGCGCGACAGCTCAGCTTGGCTCAGCGCGTTCCATCCGTCAATCGCACTGACAGCTGGCCAATCAGCGCCACGGTGTTATACGCGTGTGCAGGCGCCACCCGCTGGCACGCGGCCTTCTTTATCTGAGTTCGTTCATTTCCGCCTCTGTGCACGATTACTTGCGTCAAGAGTTGGTGTATGTAACGTTATCAACGAGCCGTCTTTTTTTTTTCTTTTTTTTTTTTCGTCAACTGTTCTGCACAACCAAGTGCGCACAAGCCATCAGGGCCCCCCAGCAGAGCTATAGGGGCATGCACGAAGATTGCTAGGCTATGGTCGTTCTTTCTTTCTTTCTTTCTTTCTTTCTTTCTTTCTTTCTTTCTTTCTTTCTTTCTTTCTTTCTTTCTTTCTTTCTTTCTTTCTTTCTTTCTTTCTTTCTTTCTTTCTTTCTTTCTTTCTTTCTTTCTTTCTTTCTTTACATGTCCTGTTCTTTCTAGGTAGCTGGTGTCCTGTCTTCTTCCGCCTATAGCTCCAAGAATTACATCTGTTTGAATAAGTCCGTTTGAACGGAACTGATATAATTGACCGGTAGACAAAATGAGCTGAAAGAATGATTTGGTGTATGCGCTGAGGACTCTTACCCGGGCAAGTTTAACGACGATTCTACTCCACTTGCATTTATCAGCGCCGTTATTCTCTGGGTCGAAGGCCACCGCGTACCTGTCCACCGTTGTGTCCACGCACACTGCTTGGACGATAATGTGTAAGGAAGGAGATTACTATACTGCAGCGGCGCTATTTGATCTAGTAATAAACGAGCAGGAGGATCCCGCAGGGCAAAGTGGGACAGGCGTGTGCGGTCAGGCCCGTGTTTCAGCGCTAATCCAATTTCACTTCGCAGACCGGCGTCGAGCGCCGTCCCTATCCATCCCTTCGGCTGCGGCGAGCCCTTTCTCGCGTGTCCATTGCTGCATGCGGCCAGGCGCGTCCATCATACGTGAGCTAGAAGTAAAAGGACTACAATCAGAAAGCAAGAATCCGCTCGTCGTCAGCAGCCTTTGCTCCGCGGAAAAGCTCTCAACCGGAGGACAAAAGGAGGCGTTGCGAGAATTGCCGCGTGCCAGATAATCTGGGACTGCCGTCGAGATTATGATACACTGCCGAGAGGATGAGGTCGAATTATTTTCGTTGTTTTATCTGGCAGGTGGTGGTTAGAATATCTTCATGTAGTGTTAACAAACAATTATAATGTACAGAGAGGAAGAAGGTGCCGCAGGTGTAGGAATAACGCTCTATCGAGCGTATTCTATATAGTTTATGAGCGTGAGTCGAAAGTTCTCCCGAAAAAAAAGCGTAATTGTTTCCGCTGCCTTATATCTATTTACTACATTAAAATCTAGTATCATATTTTCATCAACAACAGATGACAGATGTTCTAATCTGTCTGAAGACGTTCCGCTTGGGAATAAGAGCCTCGCCCGGTGGTGCAGTAGTTAGGACATTCGACTGCTGTGCCCAAGGATGAGGCCTCTTTTGGATGGAGGCGAAAAGCTAGGCGCCCGTGTGCCGTGCTATGTTAGTGTGCACGTTAAAGAACCCCAGGTGGTCGAAATTTCCGGAGTCCTCCACTACGGCGTGTCTCATAGCCTGAGTTGCTTTGGGACGTTAAACCCAATTGAACAAAGCAACCATCTTCTTGGGAAGGAAATAGGTCTAGCACTACTGTAGAAGTACTTGTAATAATGGCAATGTGCCAATGCAGCGTATAATCAAAGAAATGGCCAGTATTGAGATGTAGACCTTGTTTTTTCGGGCTGTGAAGAGCCCACCGCACATGACAGGAGCCGTAAATGTATTTATATATAAGAGGAACATAGTTAACGTTTTCCTCGCCAGTAAGAAAATGTTCGCAAGTAAATAAAAAATTGTGACTTTATGGCCCGATTTCCAGAGGACAGCACTAGCGGCTCGCCTTCGCCCCGCAGGGGCCACATATGCGTGCTTACGTCTTTATGATTGCTTTGAAAAGTTAATGACGCGCTAGCATGACTACACACGAAGTTGCCAGGTGACTAACACGGGCAACGAAGAAATATACCTAAATACATAACTGTACAGCTGTTCCTTAATAAAACGTTAGCATTCTTATTTTTCTGCAGAATTAGTTCTTTCCACGTCACTTTACGCGAGTTATGATACTTCAGAAGAAGTGCCTTCCAGGACAAGACACAAACATGACCAGCACAGAAAAGCAGAAGTATAAGAACGAATTGCTTGCGTCCCATTCAGTCGCTGCAGTCTTCCGAGTGGCGAAAAAGACAAATGCGCTTTGGTAATTATAGGGCCTTTGCCTAGGTGCCAATCATAGCGGCCTAAACTTCGGCCAAAGCTTTCATATGTGCTTCAGCAAAGGACTGCTGGAAAAGCCGACCCTTCGGAAAAACTCGGACCCGTGTCCCGATGCGAAGATATACAGACATGGAGCGAAGGAATGTCACCAGGTGAATGGAAAAGACGACGGACGCGAATTAAAGCCGCGCGAATTGTTGGAGAAAGAGACAGAGTGCCCTGCACTGTCCGCGTTCGCCAATGTG
This sequence comes from Amblyomma maculatum, assembly GCF_055883805.1. Lineage (NCBI taxonomy): Eukaryota > Metazoa > Arthropoda > Arachnida > Ixodida > Ixodidae > Amblyomma > Amblyomma maculatum. The sequence goes on along the minus strand of NC_139352.1, from coordinate 71,763,907 downwards.
CGAGCCTCCATTATGCAGCTGTCAACCCCAGTTGGTCGGGCTGGCCTAGCTGTCGGGGCCTATTTACCTGTCACCTCCCGTGGGAGTTGCTTAGGGCTGGTAATCGCTCGTTTCGTTTTCTCTATACATGCGTTGTTTCTGTCGCCGACGCTATCAATATTAGATGGGACGTGGCAATTTCCATCTGCACGATACAGGAAAGTACCAACGAAATCTTTCCATATAGTCTGTTTTAAACAAAAACGATGGGGAAATAAAAACTCCTTCCATGAGGCCTTAAAGTAAGTCGTTCAATGTCTGGACAATTTCTCGTTCCTCCTTCGGAAACTCGATCGCGAGCGTCCTGACGCAGTAAATTACCAAGCGAGTGAGATCGATCGCTTGCTTCACTACTTTTCTCAGTCACTAACTCGCCTACTCTCTCAAGCTCGCCAGACAACACAGTTATTACAGCAAAACTGTGAAAAATAAATCTATACAATGTAGATTTACCCTCCTTAGCAAACAGGAACGGATCGGATATATTTAGGAAGAAATTGTATAGTGGCAAGACTACTTCGGAGTCGACTTTACAAGCGCCTTTTCTCCACCGACGCAGCTATAGAAGTGCAGTTACATGCAAACTTCGATAACCTATCGATAAAGAAGATCCCGAAGCCCCGGGGCACGTGGCTGTTATTCCGTTACTCCAGGGGAAAAAAACAACAAAAAAAAAAAAACAACAAAAGTTGCGCTGTCAGCTGTCATCCCACGTGGCGGCGCTATGCTACGATGCGGAAGCGGTTTTCATCTCCGCGAAAAATCAACTTTGCCCTTCTATCTTGAATGCCGTCTACGCATTCCCATTTAGGCAGTAGGGGGTGCGGTCAAGAGTTAAATCATAAGCGCCGGCATGATGCCAAGCTTATGACTCGCTGCTCCTGCCCCGTCCATCGCCTCCTTTCCTTCCCACTCCTGAAACACTGCAAGTGCTCTCTCCTCCTCGGATAACTTAAGGCGGCTCGTGCTGCCCGTAGCAGTAGAAGCCGGAAGCATCGACGCTTTTCAAAAGAGCAGGGGCTGCGGGAGCCGTGATAAGCGGCGGCAACACGGCATCACCTAATGCGGCGACGGGTCCGCGTAGGCGAGAGAGTGCGTGGCAGACAGCGAGCCTGTAATTCAGTTACGCCTCCAAAGAGAGGGAAATAGAAAGGCGCCGGCTACTGAAGGAGAGAAAGGGGGGAGTGATTGCGCACCCTTCGCTCTCACTGCTTCCTTGCGTCTACTCCCTCGGCATGGTCATCGTCGCGCGTGCCCGTGCAGAGAGGATGAGTCCGCCGCCGCAAACTGACCGACCGGTGGAGCAGCTTTGGGTGCCGGTGGAAGAGGAGGAGACGGGCCCAAGAAGTGAGCGCCGATACCGCGTTTGCGCGGTTGCAGCACTACCCACTTGTGCTCGTCTTCGATCATACGTTTTCATAAACACAACTCACCCGAACAGCAACAGCGACAAAAAAATCAGAGCTCGAACTCAGCCAAATGTGCCTGTTTGAAGCTATGGCAGGAAAGATTGTACGCCTAGTGCTAGTGGTTTCTGCTTTTGTAAAGCATGCAGCGGATAAATACCTGCTCACGTGGCTCAAGGTCCTCTTGCACTCTTTCAACAAAAGTCTGAACGCAAGCTTTCACATCGCGGTCACTGACGTCGTAAGTGCTATTGAAATTAGGTTATATCCGCCTTCATTTCGCTTATCAAAGTAAGAGAAACCACCGTGCTGGACAGCACTTTTACGCAGTTCCAAATTTGCAGCGAGGATAACTCTCTTAGTTCAAGGAAGCTAAGCTCCTTGAAACAAATATTACTGTCCTCCCTTTAAACTTGGCGAAAAAGAAACTTCAGCGATACAGATACACAGTGATCTCATCCACAGACAAGTATTTATTCCCCATCCTTTACCTCTGCATGTGCTTGGTGTCAGCCTTCTAGCACCCTTTGTCAACGTCACTGATGTGCTACGTCGTGTTCAGTCGCTCTTAGCGCTCTTCCGTCCCCTCCAAAAAAAAAAGCAGCCGATGTCACAGCAAGGCACTAATCTCACCCTACAATTATCGTCATTATAAGGCGGCCATTTCAGAACAAAGGCCTCTCCCAAATGCCTCCAAATAATTATATCCTGTACCAACTCCTTGTCAAAAATCTATGTTTATGTAAATGAACAGAAAAGTAGTTTTCGCTGACAGTGCGCTGCAGTGTTTGCGTTTCGTTGAGCCTCAATCCAATGTCCCGATTCCTGAGTCTTTCGAAAGGTCTTCAACCTTCTAATATCTCGCCACCTAGTCTACACACATCGAACCGAATTTTTAGCGTAACTGATACCGTCGTATCGAACTCTGCACCGGGGCTGCTGGGTGTGGGTTCAGTGCTGCTGGTTAAGAGCCCTCAAACACGGTACGGCCGGCCCCAGCGATGACCAGGAGCTGGCCGGCCAGGCGCCGACCGAGCGGAGGAAAGAGACAGGTCCGACGAGATCCTTCGCCTCTCTGCAGGCGCTGTGGGCTGGGTGTTCTCCGACTCGCGTGCTGCCTCGTCGGGGCGCATTAAAAAGCCGTATACATAGGGGCTCGCCTGGGAGGAGTAATCCCGCTGCCTGGCTGACCGGCGGGTTTATCGTCGCCTATCGGTGGGCGAGCCTTTCTGAATTTATGAATTATAAGTGAGGGAGCGCGCTCGGCTGGGGTGCCTATAGAAAAGCGAGCTCTGCACAACGCATGGAAGAATGTGTACGCGACGCACAGAGCTATTTGGGAAGCAACGGCTGAACTGACGCGACGAGCGCGGAAATAAAGATATAACGCCGGAAATAAGGATTTAAATACACGGTTGACCTTCAGCCTGAGTTGCGCACGTGGCGAGCCCACGATAACACAAAGCGGGGTAGCTGTACAATTTCCTATGTTGTCGCCCCGCCGTGGTGGCGCAGGTGTTATGGCGCTCGACTACTGTGCCCAAGGATGCGGGATCGAATCCCGGCCACGGCGGTCTCTTTTCGATGGAGGCGAAAAGCTAGGCTCCCTTGTTCTGTGCGATGTCAGTGCACGTTAAAGAACACCGGGTAGTCGAAATTTCCGGAGTTCTCCACTACGGCGTCTCTCATATAGCCTAAGTCGCTTTGGGACTTTAAACCCCACAAACCAAACCAAACCTTTGCGGTGTGAAGTCATAAATGCTGCCGTCAGGGAGCTAGCTACTTAGGTGTTACCGTAAAGCAGCGTATGGATGGGTGACCATATTTTTCAAAAGGACAAAGACCTGCAGCCTGCAGTAGGAGAACGGGCGGGACACGTCAACAGTGATGTTATTTCCATTAGACGTAGCCATGTTGCTCACCTTGCAATATATTTATGTTTGCAGCTTTCTGTGGAATCCACTTCGAGGAGGTAGTGTATGCCAATCGCAAAAGGAAGCTCAACTCGAATCACAAAGTCATTACGGCCCACATGACAAGTTCCTGACTAATGGGGACCATGTAAAAATCTTAAAGGCAGATATTTTCCGCCTTTAGATTCGCCCTTCTAACCATGACCTTTGAGACCAAATATATGAATCGTCCGACATTTAATTCCCTTGCAGCCTTGGGTAAACTTTTCTACACCAATAGGCTTATTGCTGAGCCATGCAGTCAACTGAGCACGAGAGTTTCGTTCTCCCCAAGTTTGAGAGCTGCTGTGTGTGCCACACTTAGCACAGCGAAAGCTAAAAGGCCGAGAACTCCACAACTCTGCAAAACCAGTTCATGATCGTTCATCCTGCAGTTGCCGCTCAATGCCAAACAAAATTTACGTACAGCCAGCTTCGATGTAAAAGGAAACATGGAACACTGAGATTTTGCACGCGCAAGAACTAATTTTGCCATGAGATTGTTTATGCAGAGATAAACCATCCATGAAAACGAAGAAAAAAAAGTACTTCTACTCCTACTTATGAAGCAATCACCGGTTAAATGGTCGCAATTCGTGTTCCCTTTAAAACTCTCCCTGCTTGTACAAACAGCTTAGGCAACGAGCGCCAGGTATATTTTATCTTCGCCGCAGTAAATGTTTCATCAGGAGCTTGCACCTGCACTCAAACACCCCCCGCGAAACAAGGTAAAAAAAAAAAAAAAAAAGAAAAAAAAAAACAAGAGAGAGAGAGAGAGAGAAAACGCGCACATACACAAAACGATAGGAGAATCGTCTACATCTTCTCTGCACTTACGAAACTTCTCCTATTGCGCCTCCCCTACGTCTCTTGCCGGCGGTGTCTCCGTGTGGAATCTGGGGCCCCGCAATTAAGGCGCGAGAGGACATTACTACGGCTCCTTCGGCCGGACAGAGCTCGGCTGCACATGCCGCCCACGATCAAGGATTAATGAGCGCAGCCTATCTCCGGCGAGGAAAGTTCGTTACGCTGCCGCATAGTAGCCGCATGTCTGGCTGGACGCACTCCGAGTGTAGACCCGTTCGCTTTCGCTTTCCTGTCGCGCTGTCTCCCGACCGAGCGGAGACAGCGCGACAGGAAACGCGTTCTCCCTGCAATCTGGGCCTGATTGGGCGATTCCGCTGGCGTGTCGCTCGGCATTTCATCAATGCTGTTAGATGAAGCAACGCAGCGAACACGACGGACAATGAGTACATGAACACTAAACGGAAGGGACTGTATGCGGAGACTCGCAACAAAATGAGCATTCATAATAACTGTGTGGCGCTTCATCTTCCACACGGCTGAACGTGCTGCTTCATCTTCATCTTGCTCTCTCTTGTAGATACCCATCGTCATCGCGGAGTGTGGTTCGGTACAGTGTGCGACCAGGGCTCCAGGTCTTACAATACAATTCAGGGCTTACAATACAATTACAACAGCATGCTCATGAACTAAAACAGATGTTCTGATAGCTAACTTATAACAAATATACGAAAGAACACTGTAAAATACTCCTAAGGTGTCGAGAATCGGGCCTAGTTGAAAACAAGTTGCTAGTTAGCGCTCTGTGTTGTGTTTCTTGTCGTTCTAGGTGTTAGCGCGGTGAACCTCTAACACGGAAAATACCTTGCGTAAGTAAACGTGGAGTACGTAATAAAGAAACTGTTTCAGTAATCTCTGTAATTATGATGGAACATCAATGTACATCATTATATCATTCATATGTGACCTTGAATCGGCCATGCAGCACTTGCTTTGCGAGCAAAAAAATTAAAACTCTTTGTCGATGGTCCGCGGTTTTTAATACCCGATTCTATTGATGTCTCTGCCTTGCAAGCGATTTTTCACATTTTGCAATAACTTCGTTAAAGATTTTTTATAATCATCTGCATTTGTGTCACGCAGCTGCAATGAGTGTATATATATATATATATATATATATATATATATATATATATATATATATATATATATATATATATATATATATAAACGTAAAGGAGAAGACACACGGTAGAAAAACAGTAAACGTTTTTCTACATTCTTTGACAAAGGCCGGACCCCGGTCGAAACGTCGAATTAAAGTTTACTGTTTTTCTACCGTGCGTCATCTCCTTTACGTTTATGTCCTACCGGACCCATTCGTGCTTCAACCCCCGCCGTATATATATATATATATATATATATATATATATATATATATATATATATATATATATATATATATATATATTATTATTATTATTATTATTATTATTATTATTATTATTATTATTATTATTATTATTATTATTATTATTATTATTATTATTATTGACGTTCTTTATTGCCTCGGGGCATAAAGGAATATGTAAAAAAATAAAAGGGGTGTTTTCAATGAGTATATTTATACGCTGTCAATAAACTTCGTCGAACATTTATCTGTGGATTCAGCACCGTCATGAATACCTTCTTCCTTTTGCTCAGTTCATGTCGGAATATTTTGCTTCCGGGGTTAACCGCGGACGGCCTCTTCTTTAAAGAGTGGATATAGTTCAGCATGGTGGAAAACACTTTTTCATGCGTGCTCGAAACGCGAGAAACGCACTATCACAATACTGCGTCCTATCGTCTATATGTTAGTGTTTTAATGCTATTGATTTATAGTTTTATCAATTGTGGCGATTTCCCAATTCCTCTCTGAAGCACACTTAGGCGCGTAAAAGCGCGGATGTATCAGGCAGACGGGCACGAATACGTAAGAACACCATCGGTGCTGTATCAGTATGCGCGAAGTGGGGACACCCCAGGGAACCGGCTCCCACACGGTGTAAAAGCAGCGCGCATGCTCAGTTAGCGGCCGGAGCAGGTGTTTCGCGACTGCCGACCACCGGGCCCCTCGCCTGGAGGGAAGCGGTAGCCTCCCGTTCTTCACCACAAGGCACAAAAGCAACCACTCCATATCGGCCGCTAATTCGCACACACCCTCTAGTATTCCCCAGTGTACGTGTCCCGTCAAACGTGAGAGCCATGCGACCGTGGCGTCCCGCCAAGGCCTGTATACTCTACGAATGCATATACAGCTTCCGCCGTAGTTTGTATGTATATGCGTTGGCCGCCTTTAAATATACGCCGTTGTGGCTTATTTATACCCGCGAAAGGACGTGTCCCGGTCTGTTGCTGCACCCACGTATGGCCCGTTGTTTTCAAGGTCGCGCGTTCGACACCCCAGTGTGCGATGGCCGGCCTCGTTTCTTGGATGGAACGTGACGGCGTTCTCCGATGACCGCGTTCAATGACGTTGTGCAAGGGGGCCAGGTGGTCATTAGAGTCGCCGAGAACCGCTGGCCTGCCGCTGGTCTTTGGTAAGGTCGTGATAAACGTTCGTGGAAGCGGCACCCCGGGCAACGTATTTCAAGCGGTGGCCAATATTCCGGCGCACTCGACTGTCCTCGTGAAAAACGAGTCAATCTATGCGCAGACATCTTCAGCGAAGGAGGCCGACAAGTATAGTTTAATTATGAGTCCAGAAATGTAAATCTTGGAGTTTGGAGCGGTCGGCGGAGCTGTATACGCATGTATGAATAAAGGTATTTCACAGCTAGGAAAATGTAAATTTAGTAAATATACGCTTTTTTTTTTTAACCTATATTAAGGCTACATCGCAAAAAGTTGCAAGGAGTAGCGCACATTACATAGTGCTCTGGGCGAGTTTCCACTTCAGGGGGCAAGCAGATTGCGGACCCAAGGCCTCGCGCTCAGAAGTAGAACAAGGCAGTAAGTACTCCACAGTGGAGAGTAAAATAATATGGTTCGGTTTTGTATTGTTTGTCTCAAAGCGACTCAGGCTGTGATAGAGGCCGTAGTGGAGAGCTCCGCAAATTTCGGCCATCTGAGGCTCTTTAACGTGCACTGACATCGCACAGCACACGGGCGCCTTCCTTTTCGCCACCATCGAAAAGTGGCCACCGCGGTCGGGATTCGATCCCGCGTCCTTGGACGCAGTGGTCGAGCGCTCTAACCACTGAGTCACCTAAGTGGGGCCTTAGCTATTGAGACATTCGAGTGCGTTGGACGTATTTTACGTAACGCATAGCAAGAGTTCATAGGAGTTAAAGAAACAAATAGCAATATGATGCAAATCCCCAACCTTTCGTTTTTACTCATTTCTGCGCACGAGCCTCAATGTTATACCAAAAAGTATAATTTTTTCGCCGTTATTGAATGCATCCCGAGGGGTTCCAGGTCTGTCAAAATACCGTAACGAATATGTTTTGTGCCATCGTACGCTCAGCTATGTGCCACAAAGTTCGGAACGATAACGTGAGTCCAAACCAGGGGCTTTATTGTGAGCACGATCAGAGAGGACTGATGCTATCGGCTCACGACATACTATAAAGCGTCCCGCTTACAACAGGAGCACCACCATTCAAGGGCCGCGCCTTATTTCACCTGCCGAGCGTCGAATCGAAGATCAAGGTCCCGGCGGTCGTTTTGTTCGCCAGATAGTCGTGGCACACTTAAAAAGTCCCGGTTACGAGATATGTCCGAGACACGGGTATTCTTCGACGAAGAATAAAAGTTGAATAAAATATATATATAAAAAAAAGACTCGCTTCGTGTGGTCCGCGGACTTTGACCCAGTTTTTCGGTTTGTGCCACACACGAGCGGCGGGCGGGGGCCTCCCAAATTCGAAAAAAAAAAAACAAACAAACAAAAAACTTTATCGTTCTTCCCAAACAGAAACAATGCTCCCGACAGAGAACAAGTTGAAATCCCACGACTCTACGACAAAAAAAAAAAAAAAAAAAAAGGAAAACAAGGAAGCGAAGGATTCGCTGCTGCATTTACTTCTACTACAAGGTGACAGCAAGACACTCAGTAGGAATCCCACGCACATGCGCAGAAAAGGCGACAAAAAGACAAACATAAAAAAGTCACGGAATCAAGAGTAAGAAATGCGGCAAAACCTAGAGGGACAGTGAGAGAGTCACGAACATGGCCGAGACACAATCGGCACGAAATGCGAGAGAGCATGACGATAGACGAAACTTTTGTCTGAGAAGAATAAATAAAAATAAAGACTTACATAAATGAGTCGCGAGGCGAGGCGATAACGACTGCTGGAGGAGTATTTCCCTCGCCTTCACCGCTTCGCGACGTCTCGGTGCCTGACCACACATTTATAGCCCCCCAGACGGGGTCGCTCCTGTTTTATGCATGCACGCCGAGCACGCGCCGTAAGGGTGGTCTCGTGAGAAAGAGGTGAAGGCTGACAAAGAGAAAAAGGGCCGATAAAAAGAAAAAGGAAAGAAAAGCAAGAAAAAAAAATAAAAAAGGGGGGGAATCAAGGACCCTGGTTGCACGATACTGCATATACTGCTCGCAGCTGATTCTGTAGGCGCGAAGTAACTGGTTTAAATAGTTAACATTGTCGTTTCATTTACGCAAAAATTCGCGCATACATTTGTGGGTCATGTAGGCATTAACATGGTTCAGTAAAGCAACTGCGGCTACAGCCTAAATGAAATCAGTGAAGCGTGAATTTCATACGTAGGACTTCAATCATGGACGCTTGCTAAGGAGGTCAGCATTTAAATGTAATTTTCGTCCAGTTATGTAACGCTTGTCACAAACTAACTATGTCTATATGGAGAAAATTATCGTACGCAGCGCTGCGCATGAACGAAGTTCTATGAATGCGAGTCTTGCTAAGTTCGCAGGGGACAAGTATAATGTGAGAGGTTTAAAAGCAAAAAACGCTAGCCAACTGACATTTTAGTGAGTTCACTAAAAGCGGTCAGCCGCCTGCAGGTGATTAATAGTACGCAGTATGTATCATACTTTGGTAATCTATTAGTGTGTTCATGTATTCACATCTTTAAAGCCTATAGTTTCGCATCCAGCCCGCCTGCACCCACTGAATTACTTTTTTTTTCTTTTTTTTTTTTTCACATCGCTTTTAGATATATTCGGTCTCGTATAGGGAGGAATATATGTTGATCTTCCATATATTTTGCTTTTCGTATATTTATTTACCTAAATATATAGTATCCCACTCTAGTAAATAGCACCCCCACTAGGTTTGATTAGTCCTCACACTCGCGGTCTTCCGTGTGGGAACAAGAAAACGAGACCACATACTACAGCCTGCAATCTCTTTTGATGATAGCCCGCTATTCCACTGGGCTGGAACGACAGCCTGGCCTAGGTGCCTCCGTATATGACTGAAAGCAGGATTGAAAGAAAAATAACAACGAGAGAGAGAGAGAGAAACAAGCGCTTGAAACCTAGCGTGGGTGTGCGTCAGATATAAACTCACGCTATGCGTCAGGCACTGCAGAACTGTGTGCACCCATCACCGGAAGAGGAAGACGAAGGCCCGTAGGGCTTCATTCACGATCCTCCTTCACACCCAGCACAAAAGGAGAAATTCCGGGACTTCAAACAGCTCGCCTACCACTTTTTTCCATCCGCCTCTCACTGTACACACGCACGCACTTCAAAGCGGACGTATACTTTCTTCAAACGCGTATACAATATACACTCGCCACTCATCCTGCGAGGTCGCCATATGAATAGAGTTTGTGTGTTTGTGATGCGTATTTGCGTTTGCGGTTTTATACGAGTCCATTTCCACTCATGAAACTGCACTCCTGCCGTAGGCTTCCGTATAACGGGCATCTCCGTCACATAGTACAGGTACTTGTTTTTATATTCGAAAATTCTTTGTATCAATGTGAGTTTATTTTTCCTTTGAATTTCGCTGTTGCAGTGGGGAACCACGAGCTTGTGTGAGGCGAAGAGATATTCCCGTTATCGCGTGCTGACCGTGGCTGAAAGAACACCGTACTGGCAGGCGTGCACTACTATACTCATACTGTATACAGTGGCGCGCGCGCACACCGTGGGAGTGACAATTCCGCCGCGCTCAAAAGCACCTCCTCCCATACACGAAAGACCGTACACGTCCATTGTAGTTGTATACAGTCAGTTACTTCGTCCACATATTGGCGCCTTTCCTTAAGGGAGCGCATTCTGCAGCCTCGCATGCAGGGATTGGCGCACTATGGTACATTGAGTTTCGATCGGAAGCGTCACAGCAGCAAATTGGCGACGGTCTTGTCCTTTTTTTTTTTCTTTTTTACCTGCTGGGAGGGGTCCTGTATATGCAAAACTCAAAAGTCGACTTTGTTGTTCGGGACTTGGCCCCGCCGGGGTGGTGCAGTGGTAAGACGCCCGACTACTGTGCCGGAGTTCCCGGGTTCGAACCCGACCGCGGCGGCTGCGTTTCGATGGAGGCGAAACGAAGTGGCGTCCGTGTGCTGTGCGATGTCAGCGCACGTTAAAGATCCCCAGGTGGTCGAAATTACTCCGTAGCCCTCCACTACGGCTCCTCTTTCTCTCTTTCCACTTTCATTGCCACCTTCCTCCCTTCCCTTACGGCGCGGTTCGGGTGTCCACAGAGCAAGTGGGACAGTTACTGTGCCTTTCCCTTCCTGTGAACCAATTTAACTTTTGTTCGGGACTTGTTAAAAATGGAGGCATACAGAAATCTCAAAACTCTCCGATCAATTGAAGGAGTAAAAACTCGTGAGTAATGATTCTCCGACATCTGTTTCTCTGATCAAAGTATAAACCCCTCTCTGCTTGAAAACAATGATAGGCCTGTGAAGAAAACGCTGATATCGATGGTTAGAAATAAATATTTGGTTTATTGCCAGAACTTCGACCTATGCTGCGAGGACTATTAATAGGTAGCGCAAGATTCAATAACAGCATTAACCTCATAATTATCTTAAACGTGAGCTCGCAATCGTTCGATACAAGCGCTTGCGCATTCTAGTCCTAATCGGAACACTAGAGCCACATCCACGTCATGTAGCCACTAGTTGCGTGAACCATTCGAATTTTTCTTTCAAGGCTGCCCCTACCAAATCGGCATCATTACAGAGTCGAGATTCCTGCATGACGTTGCGTGGACTTTAATTATTTTTGCTTTTCGGCGGCCGCATCTCGGGAGCCCTTAATTACACCTCTTTAATTATTTATAGAGGAAAACTTTCAAAAGCACTCTTCGAAACAATGAGACCCAACTCAGCGCGCATACGCTGAGCCGACTGAGCGCAGCGGACTAAATGGGACCGATTCCACCCTCTCCTTGCCTCAGCAGCAGAGTTGACCGCGGTCCGCACGGACATCTTCCTCGGGTCATTTAGTAGTTTAGCGGGAGAACTACCGTTTTCAGCCTCGGCTGCTGTGCCCACCCCCTCCTGCTCTGCTCTCTCCTGCCGGGATTTTTTGCAACATAAAAGAAACCTATACACGCCCTTACCCCGTCCACTCGAACTCCCATCCCCACGCTATTCAACGCCTCACACACGCCCTGCAAAGCTCCTGCTGGTTCAGTCCTCGGCAGCGTTCTTTTCTGGGGCCATCGCACAACGGGTGCTCGGAGTAGGAAGGCTGCGTCACGGTATCGTGACTGCTCTAACGCTCTACAGAAGCGGCCACCGAGTTCACGCTGCTTTTGCCCCCCCCCCCCCCCCCCTCCTCTTCCCCCTTCCTTTCTCATATTCCTTCTTTACTTTGTTTATTTCGTTTGTTCTTTCGGTTACCGCCTACCTCAACGCACGGCCTCTAGATGGCGCCAAGAGGGGCATTTAGCTCCATGTATGTATACAAGGTTGCATGCAGAAGTGGGGAGATGTGGCCTCTGGCGCGCGTTGCACGAGCAGCTAGAGTGGGAAACATGTTTATATCGATACGCGCACGCAAGCACGTGTGTTATTACAAACTCGTTATTACAAACTCACCTAATTCGAACGTCCCGTTTATTCGAATTGGCGCTTTGGTCTCGCGCATAAGTCAAGGGAATTAAAAATTAGCCACAAAACTATAACTCCCGCCTGATGCGAATAAAATTTCGTGCCCTTGCATGGAAAAATTGTTGGGCGTTCATAGCGAATCTGCTGAATGGTATCGGAAATGTATACCATACGCTGAACGGTTTCACGAAGTGTATGAAAAAAAGCTTCATGCTGCACATGAAATGAACATTTGGACGAACAAATAACTGTCTTCTTTTTGTTCTTCTTTCTACTTCAGCATCTTAAACTAAGGCCCCCCTCGCATTACGCAATGACCTCGTTACGTATCAACGTAGATAATAGTTTCTAACGTTACAGCTTGTGCGTAGTCTAAAGTTTTTGGGGCATGCATAACCTCGTGGATTCAACACTCACAGGGCTGAACAATGTAGCAGCGTGCATAGAGATGGTGAGGTGTCTGGGAGGTGCGAAATATGTTTACAAGTAGAGGCGGCAACCGCACATACCTGTACGAGGTTACATCGGTACGAGTGGCAGCTTTGACAGGCATGAATCCAAGGGCAAATTATTGTTTGCATGTGTGTAAATGTTTCTATGGGGCTGAAACGTGGAGGCTAACCAAGAGAGTTCTACTTAAGTTGAGGACAACCCAGAGGGCTATGGAACGCAAAATGGTAGGGGTAACATTAAGAGATAGAAAGCGTGCAGAGTGCGTCAGAGAAATAACTCAAGTCACCGACATTCTAGTGGAAATTAAGAAGAAGAAATGGACATGGGCAGGAGATTTAGTGCGAAGAGAGGATGAACGATGGTCGCTGAAGGTAACAAACTGGATTCCAAGGGAAGGAAAGCGTAGCAGGGGGCGGCAGAAAGTTAGGTGGGCGGATGAGATTAAGAAGTTCGCAGGGGTCATGTGGATGCAGCTAGCACAGAACCGGGTTAAGTGGAGAAATATGGGAGAGGCCTTCGCCCTGCAGTGGGTATAATCAGGCTGATGATGATGATGAAATGTTTCTGGGCGCATTAGTGCGGATGAACTGTTCTTTTTTTTTTTTTGCCTTGGTCTACTAAATATTCCTTAAATTACTACGTGCTTTCTGGCTCATGTTTGTAGTCATCTACATATCACTATGAACGGCCTCTGCCACTGAATGAGGCTGCTGCCCAACAGAGATTCGACCATGGCACTCGAGAACAAGCCCCCCTGTGAGGAGTGTATACAGCGCATGCTAAGACCTAATGAACCTGGCTCACGAAACATTTATTGTAGATATAACTGCTCTCCATTCAATTTGTCTGCGATGGTTGCGGCTTCTGTAAGCATAGTTGCGTTGTGCCACAGGTAGCAGCCAACCCTAATATGTCATGTCAATGTGTCTGCCACAACTTGGATAGCATCCCACGGATAGCCCGCGAGCTGTTTACAGCATAACATGTCCGAGAAAACTAGTATTTTCTGCCACTGCTTGGGCGCACCAGGTAAGTTCTCAAGAGCCGTCCAAAATGACTGCTTAACCTGATTCATACATCCTGAAATCCGTGAAAATGGGGCCAGGTATCAATAGTTTTCCAATTCTTGAATAAAATTTGGGCAGCATGCACCAAACTTTCTGTCCACAGTCGCAAAGTGTATGCTTGAGTGTATCCATGTTGCACGGAGGGACGATGCGGTGCAAACAATATTCGCTTATGGCGTTTATTTACCTGAAGCCTCCGTGGCCAAAGCATAAAATATTCGAAGACGAAATGTGCTCACCGCCAGGTACAGAGTGCACAGCCATATTTCCTTAATTTATATCGAAAGACTAGCGTGTGACAGATTCCAGTGAAAATTGCAGATAGAACCTGGCGAAATACAAGAGGCCAATCATCGGAGATAGCCAGGCACGCCGTGTATAAATACTACAAGCAGCATCGCCAAACAATATATCAGGAGCGGCACAGGGTACGTTTTACGTATGCATGCGACTATGCTGCAAGACGGGGACGAGCTATAGGGTCAGCCCGTCCTCTTTTGTTGTATCACACCTGGGTCCATCCATTTCCACCCACTACGCACACGTCCCATCAGCGTGAGGCCGCTATCACTTCCGCGTGGAGAAGAAAAAAAAAAATAATGCAAGCGGTAGACGAAGAACATACAAGATGAGCAGAGCGCCGTCCGACTGCGCAAAGGTGAAAAAACGCGACGGGAAACAACGGCACCAAGACGCGCCCTGACTCACAAAGAGTCTACTGGCCGCATAGCTTCCTCATCCCCCCCTGCTTCCTTTGCGTACGCGGCAGGCGGCGGCGAAGAAGCGTCGGCCCGAATACAAATCCCGCTAATCGGACGGACCGTGCCAGCCGGCCGCCGGTTCCGGCGAATAGTCGAGTACACACGAGTGGGCGCAACGGCGCGTGGTCCGAAGCCGGCTATGGAGAGAAGCTGCTATCCCACTCGGAAGCCAATTGTTCCGCGGGGCACACACGCTGCTGGGCCTGACGCTGTACTCGTGTACGTGGCGTGCAGTGCTTCTTTGTCTCTGAGGCGCTATCTTTACACAGCCGCTCGGACGCCGTCAAATCTCGGCACGCCAGGCAAGCTGGCGGCCGTTTCGAGAACCATGGTCGGGGGAAGAACGCTTTGATTGCCTGATGTTGCAGTTTTCGGTCGCTTGGGCTCTCTTGATGCGGTGATTTCTTCGACAGACGGAGGCAAACAGATCGGCAAGAGTGGAAAAGTGGCAATCACGATTCGAATGCGTAGTTGAATTATGTGTGGACTATGATGAGGCAGTTAATGTGCTTTTCATTTCCGCACAATTGAACATAATCGAACCCTCTGGTTCACCTAGCGCAGTAGACGTATTCAACACCTCGCCGTAACTCGTGATTCTGCGAGGCCTTTCACAAAAATAAGAGGGTCTCTTAGGTGTCTCAAGCGGAGAATGGCAAATGCCTACCCTTCCTCTCCTATCATTTGCCTTTCATCGTTTGCCTCTTATCGGCGTTCGTTGCAGTGTTACATATAATTATAGCTGCTTTTACAGGAACCGAAAGGCGCAGTATCTGTCACACTTCATCGGGCAGGTATATTGGACGGTACACCTCCGCTCCTGTCGCGGGGCGTTCTTTGGCGCGCTTTCAAGTGTGATCGCAGATTGCAGGAACGCTAGACAAGGTGAGAACATCACGCGGAATCTCGCGCACAGATCCGACGCACAGATCCCGCGCACAACTCTGGGGCACGGGATTTCGTTCCTTGAGCCTAGAAAGGCTATCGCCATAAAGGTTTATCGGCAGTCTCGTGATGGGTCTGAATTCTGCCAGTGCAAATCGCACAGTGCTTCTCGAAACTACTGGAAATCTAGTCGTACGACCGTGGCTGAAACTATCATACAGGCCAGGAAAAGTGCCTATTCAACTTCGTTTACATACTGCTTGGCTATGTTCTTATCATAACTGACTTTGACCCAAGAGGCCCGAGCCCGCTTTCCAATTGCAGAGTTCAAAGAGCGTTTCTGACTACACAACACAGGCTAATTATCCTGTTGAACTTAACACACATTGCGACTCTCTAAACGCGAAATGTCATGTTACGCGCAATGTACACGACATGACATTGCAAGTGGTCACTGAATTTGATCCGATGACTGATAGCGGCACGATGACTGGAGGGAATAAACCTGCATGCGCCTCTTGCTGCAGGCACCATTTGCACAAACCACTAACTGTCACCTAACCGCATGTCGAGCTCGTGATGGCTACACTCCCTAGCTTATACTGTTTGAAGGTGGTGCATATACAAGCATCCCAACGGTTTTGAAATTTTAATACCACTTAGTTTTAATAAAACAGACTGTTAAAAAAAAATAATGCTCATTTCTTGCCTCGTCTAGCTCAATAGTTGCTCGTGTTACCCATGCCGACCTTAAGCCAATGTAATTAACCTTCTGTCTGACGCATGTGGCCTTGGTTACTTACGCGTCGCAAAACCCGACCAGAATAACTCTATAGTCACTACACGTGGCCGAATACGCGTTGGACATAAAGTGCGCTGCGGTCGCTCCCGCCGCCCACACACCTGCGGCCAGCCAGTTTGCGCAATGCTTTCACACGAGTACGACCGGCTGGCCGGGCAGGATGACGCCTGGCCAGCCACAGAGCTTACGCGCACTCACTGACGGCAACTTGTGGGCCTCCGCGGAAGTGGATAGACGCCACGCGCAGGTTCTTTCAAGGCACTGCAGCCCGCGCTGTCTACAGTCGTGGGCGTCGGTGTAATGAGTCGCCGAACGCCGACGTGCATCTTCCGGCTTAGCCTCATCCCAAAGTCCCTCCCCCCCCCCCCCCCCCCCCCCCCCTCAAAAGAAATGAAAACAATAAAGCCAGGAGGCCTTGCCGAGAGTACGTGGGCGTCACAGCACTACGCCGACCTGGCTTGCGGCTAACCGCTACCCACGATGTATTAAAGCCGGCCGCTTTCTCAAGCCTCGCGGCATATATCCGGACAACGAAAGCAGTAATACGCGGCCTCCGCGTTAAGAGAGAGAAAAGAAAAGTAAATGAAAAAGAGGAGAAAATGAACAGGCTGCGTATGTACAGGGATGGGACTGGCAGCGGCGCGTGCGGTGAAAGCTAAAAAGTGACCTGGCGCCGGCCTCTTGGGCGCGTCTCTTTTTCACCGCTGGGATTGCGTTGCTCTGTTAGACCAGGCCATGACGAAACCTGATATTTGCGCAGCTTCTATGTCCTGTAAACTTCTGCGGCTCACTGTGCGTATGAAGCGTCTCCTTTATCTATATGATGCAGGCAACTTGGTTAATTTGCTGCTTTCAACGACATATATAGCACCAGTGTTAACATGAGAAGGTACCGAAGACCAACTGTTGTTGAGCTTGTATTCAGTCTTCGTTTGTTAGATAATGGTGCCGTAACTAATCGCGTATAACGTCGTAGCCTGGCCTGGCCGAGTAACGGAATGCTACAAGGGGCCATTTCGTGCATGATATCAGACAGAATGAGCGACTACGCTGTCAAATTATGCGAAGCACTGTAACGGTTTTACCAAACAGAGTCGAAAAATAAAAAAAAAACGTGAAAGAAAAATGGTAATATACACAAAGACAGCAGCCCACGTGGCATCTCCATTCTACGACATGACCATATCTGCGGCGGCAGTCGCAGCTGCGGTATTTCGAAATAATCTAGAATACTCTGCGCGAGGCATGCGTGCATTTTTTTTTTCGTGCTTGAGCAACATATATATAAGCTACCGCTCCGCTACGTGTATATACTTAGTGCCGATGAGAGCTTTTTCCTATTTAATAATTAATAGTCCGCGTCCCTCTTGCATGCTTCTGTTCCTCTCCCGTTCACCTGTGCTGCAATAGCCTAACTTTACAGCGCCGCCAATACATATAAGCGAGCCTTACAAAGGACGATTTAACACTGAAGCACCCGGTATTACCTCGCGAAGCGACGCAGATATTTTGCCAATAGCGTGCTCAACGGCTATGGCGATGCCCACGGCAACGAACTTTGGTTGTCCGCATGGCTTAACGCACAAATCTTCTAGAGCTTCTTGCATCTATACTTGCGTGTATTACGCACACTCCTGAAAGCAGACGCACAGCGCTTATGAGCAAGGTCTAGATAAAAGAGAAATATATATATATATATAAAGAAAGAAAAATCATCTAAGAAGGAGAGAGGTAAACCACGAGGCGTGATATAAGGAGGCACGCAACCAAGCAAGCAGGGAAGCACACTCCGCTCTCCTACGCAAAGTCATGAAGACGAGGAAAAGGACGAAATGAGCGCGAAAAAGTCCAATTTTCATCTTCTCGCTCGCCGGAAGGAAAACAGAAAAGTGGAGGAAACACGAAAGCACCACGAGATAAATAGAGAGGGGGGAGGGTAAGAGAAGGAAGGACATTTCCTGTCTTCGGACTGAGAAGCGAATTCGTCTGCTTCGCTGTTGAACATCTCTTCTGCACGGAGGACTCGCGAGGATGGTTCGTAACGAGACAGGAAACGGAGTCGAAGACCGAAACAAAAGCGAGCGAGTTAAAGACAAAGACGAACCGAGTAGGCAGGTTGTCACGCCTCAAAGAGCGCCTCCAAGTGAGAGACAGACTCGGGGGAAAAAAAAAAAAGTGGAGGAAGGAAAGGAAAGAACGAATAAAAAAGGAAGAGGAGATGCAACGTCCCAGAACGAGAAGAACACTGCTCTCGGAATCAGGGGAACGACAGAACGGCTGCCTTAATACACCTAGCTGTCAGGAAAGGAAAGAGACGGCGAAGCAAATAACTATACTGAGGAACACAAAAAGACAGGAGCAGTGTTACGAGGAAGACGACGCGAAAAAGAACATTCCACGGTGCCAAAGATGAACGCAGAAGTTAAGAGAATAGGGCAAGGTGCGTAGCAGACGAAACAGCAACGGTCCGCAGCAGACGACTCCCACGCGGCGTTCCGAAGCAGACGACGCGCAGCTCACGCGTGCAGGCGGCGGCCTGCCAGGTCGGCCGTTTCGGTCGTTCCAGTCCTGTAACCGGGCAAATTGTGGAGCCCGCTGGATCGACGGGCATGGAGGCGTGCGGAAGAGGAGGCAGTACTCGGCAGCATCAGTATACACGTTGGTGCTATGCCCGGATCAATGGCTGACAGGCTGGCTGAACTTGAGAAATGAACCTCGAGCGCTTTTCCGCCCTTGATCAAACACTGAGTTGATTTCATATATTTCCACAAAGCTGCTTCTACGGCCCCATAGAAAAGGTCACTGCGGTAACAGGAAATTCTTCCGGTCCAAACAGACGCAAAAAATTAAAGCTCAATAAAGACAGTACAATTAAAAGCACAGTGCTTTTGAATAAAAAGAGACCTTAAATTCATTTGTTTCAGGGTCATGAAGGGTTGTGGTGATGATGTCAAAGAGCACGCTGGGTCTATACACATCTCTGTCTTGTTTTGTTGCGCTATAGCACTAAGAGGCAAGACACCGAGTGAGCAAAAGGGGGATGTGGTTCTGAAGCTTCCGCTACTAGCCACCTGAGATGCATTCCAAGAGCCGCCTGCCACTTGACACGGTTGTTGAACATAGAGCCACCTTGCCACAGTCCTATACTGGTCCTATGTAGGTCCGGACATTGTTAACACAGTGACATCATCGGGCCTGTATAGTTTGCCTTGCCTGGAAAAGTGTCGGAAAGACCTGAATTTAGGACACAGCCGGATATAACAAAAACTCGCATACATCAAAATGATCATCCCCAGAGTCATGTCGATAGAAGGCTTATGATGCATAGGCAGATAAAGGTATTTCATAATCACTACTTTTCTGTTGTCGCCACAGTCCGTCATCGCACTTTCTACAGTCAGCACAAGTATAATGCTATCACATACTTCGTCGCAGGAGTATGCGACGCTTTTTGATTTGCCTCCTTGTCGTACTCGACAGGTACTATATATGCAATCCCGTAGCGCCATATAGTGGCTGGTGAGAAACGAGGGGCCAAAAACGGGCGCCTGCCTCCGCATCCTCCCTGGACGGACGCCATCTCCGGCCTGCTGGTCTCCTCCATCCGCGTGCCCCGTTGGAGGAAGCGGAAAAAAAGCGATGGGCGCGCGACGAACCGCGAACCGAACCAACATCTTCGGCGCGTGAGCTGCGTGTAGCGCAACATCCATTATTCACGGCACACGTGAAGGGTGAACAAACGCAATGGCCCTCAGCTCGCCTTCTCGGAGTCGCCGCTTCTGCCGGCAGTGTTTTCCTTCCGCTATAGCGTCTTAGGACGAGAAGATGGGACCTTTTGTATCCTACGCCGCGCGCTGAAAGAATTGGCTCTTCGTGGGACTATTTACTTTCGAGGATACAAATGTATTCACTATAGCCCGCGCACAAGGTATCGAGCTGTTCCCCGCCACTTTTGCAAGAAAAAAAAAAAAAAAAAAACTAAAGCAACAAGAAATAGATTATATTATCGACGTGCCAGACAATGTAGGGGCTACCGAAAGGAGGTCCCCATCAGCGCTCACGTAAGGCGAAGAATTTGCAAGGATTGCACATAGAAATGAGCTTATTCATGGACGGAACAGGAAGGCAGCAGTGACGCGACATGACCAGAACCTCCGAGAAACTGAAAGCTTTGTCGCGTGCATGTAGACGAATATGCTAGTCTAACGCACGTGCCATCTCCAGTCTCGAGGCCTGGGCGTTCTGAAAGCTTCCTTTTTGTCCAGTTTAATTTGCACTGATAAGGGGCAAGGAGGGAGGCCCTTTATAAGGCTTTCTTTCTGGGAACTAGATTATCTGACAGCCATGCTGCATTCATAAACATCTATGATATTTGGTGCCGTTATCAGTAGCAGCTATTTTCAATGCTATAACAACTCTGAACCGCTGGATGTCAAACACATAATAATACACATCAACACATCGTGAAGCAATTCTGATTGCTATAAGCACCAACGTTTAGAGGGAAGCACACGCAAGAGCTTCGATACTTGCGCCACTTTTTCTGTTGTAACTTGTGCGTCCTAGTGCTCTGTCTCCTTCAAAGCAGAAAAATCAAGACATCCGACAGGCATATGCGAAGGCTAATTTTGTTTTTAAATTTTGTCAGAGAATAGTTTCGTTTTCAGTGTGTGTACTCCTCTACCTCTCACAATACCCACGCCGAGCTTTCAGGTTAGGTTCCTTCGAACGCGGTAAGGAACGGAAAGATGTTTCTGTCCGTGTTTATATGATGGTCCGCCCAGATTAGCGATGTTGAACAACAAGGGAGTTACATTCAAACCAACCATGTTTCTTGCGTTTCACGCAAGACAACTCTTTTTGCGAGCTAGTACAGACTAGCGCATCTTAACCTCCGCACCGACTATCGTCATGCACCTGCTGTAGATCAGAGCCATGTGGGCGTGGTCGCATATTCACTATACATGCAAGTCATGAGCACCGGTACGATTCGCACTTTACCTTTCTGAGTCAGGTATCCAAGCGCAGCGAGCACGGCAACCGATTTGATGCCCCGTTCAAGGGACATCATCATTAGTTCCAAAAGCATGTTGAGGAATCCGCAACGCGCTTGTTCCTTGCACACTCGACAGGAACGGCGCCGCACAACCGGACACCAAAGCATCACGCGCACATTTGACTCTCTGTCGAGGCAATGCCGTCCATAGCTTGGCGCTTCATTTTTTCGCAACGTAAGGTGGAAGGTTTAGACGGCGCTGCAGTGTTCAGTTGCTCAAGGCTGGGCTTAATCCTTCTTTAAGTCGATGCCCTGGCAGTCTGAGTATACTACCACTTGTTCCAAGGATTCGTTGAACTTCTAGGCGAACTAGCATATCAACGTACGATGTAACGAGCCCATGGAAAATGTAGCAGCGAGGAGCAATCATCCGCGACAGTAACCCTCATTGGTAAAACATTCAAGGCCCTCCTTGAGGTGAGGATTCACCAGGAGTTGTCTCGCTACACTGAAGACAACGTTAAACTGTAGAGCGCCACGTGATGTTGCAAAACCGTGGGCGTGATAGGTATTCACTCGAGTTTCCCCAGCCAGTCACTCCGAAGTCGAATGAGGTAGTCCACGCCTTCACATGCCAGAAGACTAGTTCCACAGGAATGGGATCTGGAGACACGGAGAAGTGATTGAAGGCTCAAGGAAGAGTGACCACGCGTCTGAAGCGAACTGCTGACCCGAGCTTGAAACAGGAAAGGTTCTCGCTCGTCCCGAAGCGTTATGAAGCGTTGCATGAACGATCACAGGCTTCTTCGAGCGCGAGTTCCAGTCACCTCCGCGCCAAGCGAAACACACCGTCTCTGCCGTCTGGCCCCGCTACGGTCTCACGACTGCGCACACTTCTTGGCTACGGCCCTGCAGTTCCGGTAGGCGCGCCGCTCGCACCCAGACACACACACACACTCGAGACTCTCGGTGTTCTGTCCCCTTGGCCGAATTTCAAGACTACAGAAGAGTCACGGGCCGCCGGTTATTCGCCCCCGCCAGGCAGCCACCGCTGAGCGAAAAAGGGGGTGGGGCGTCGGCGCCAAAAATAACGGGACCCCTAGTTCACGCCGCTGACGCAGTTTTCCTCCATGCTTTCTTTTGCGTGTCTTTTTTTTGCGTGTCTGAATTGTCGTCGGTGTCTCTTCCTCACTTCGTTACGACGCGACGCTCAGAAAGAGAGACAGGGAGTAGTGAATTGCACGTTCCAGGGAGAAGAAGGGTCGGCGGAGCCGCGACGCGTTGAAGGGACACGGACTGTTCTTCCCACTATACGTTGGGGTGGCCGTTTCGGCGCGTCCTCTCGTACAGATCCGCGGCGTGGCTGTGTAATATCCGAGGCGAAATCGTTCATTACGAAAGAAGCAAGAACAAAACCTGACCATAAGGCGAGAGGAAAGTCTCAGCCAAATTCGTATAAGACCTCCTGGAACTAACTCTCCTTTCTGCTTGAGGAAGAGAGTGCGAAGCGCTACATCAAGCCAGGCCGCCATCGCAAAGGGTCATGCAGGAAAGAGCAAAGTTTGCGCGGGGAACACCAGCTCAGTTCCAGTTAGGCGGAAGACAAAGCACGGACAGACGGCCAAGCCGCCAAGAGACAGCAGGCCTTGTTTATGCGGTTCGTCTCGGCCAAGACGAGCGTGTGAGGAGCTCTTGCCGCTCTCGTCTCTCCCTCCGCTCTCACTCGACGTAGCGGAGCTAGACACCACCGGGGAACCATGAATTGGGGCGGCACGCCAGTGTGTCTGTGTGCGGCAGCCCTGCTATAGTGTCGGCGCCACTCAAGCCACTTTGGGGCGTTCCCCTCTGAGGCGAGCGGGGAAGGAGATAGACAAGGGGTCGCCTCGCGGAGGGGGTGGGTGTTGCGTAATTGGAACGACCGTTAATTGTAATCAAGAACGGGACATATAAAGGCGGGGGTGGCGCCGTGAGGCCTCTCGTGGGGCTGTGAGCGAGTAGCTCTTAACAGTCGCATAGATCTAGGACTTGGAGTGAGGGGCGCGAAAGAAGGGCAGGAATGATGGGCTCAGAGGGATAGCATACGCAGCCGGCGAGGTGGGAAGATGTCAAGATTAAATGCGGAAGATAGAAGGAAAGGGAGAGAACGTTTTCACGCAGGAGGACGCTCCTCGCGGAAGAAAGCTGGCACTACAAACACCGAGAAAGAAAAGCCGATTTTATGCCAGACACGTGTCCAGGCTGGTACCCGAATGCAAAAACGTACTTTCTTTTCTTTCCCTCTGGGCATGCAAGAAGCGTCAAGTGACGAAAGCCTACATTAGGACCACTATGTAAATTGAATCACATGTCTTAGAACGCATGGTCTCCCAACGCGACCAGCAACGCCCGCAGTCGACGTATAGAACATGAAATCCAAAGGCATAACACGCAATAGGCTTTGTTTCTATGAAAACCACCCTTAGGTGCTCGGCTTGCCTGTCCTCTCTAAAATCTCTCGCAAACTACCGCCAGAATACTCGAGTCGCGAGACTGCTGCTGCAGACACCGTCTCATGAACGAATTCGTAGGACGCGCCATAGCACGTCTTCCATCTGAATTTTCAAACTTTTCATGCGAAAATATCTCGTCAGCAAGTTTGCCGTGTATCAGGCAGCGGTAAAAGGCAGGAATCCTGCAAACCAAACGCGCTTGGAAAACTTTGACGAAACTTTATGCGGCAGAGCACATAACGCTGCTCGGCTTGGAACATGTCCGGTGTTACGTGAAGCGCGTATGAAAGACGGAAGGAAAACAAGCGAAGTTGGGTGAAAAATTCCGAAGGAAGAGAAAAAAAAGAACAATGCCTCTCAGTGCACCCTCATCATGCATGTAAGCATACACCGGCTGGCTCGGTGTATGGCTGCGGGAGGAACAGCCACCGCCTTCGCGAAGACGACGACGTCTCTCCGTATCCCGCAGCTCCGGGCGCGCAGATATCCCGGGCTCCGTCGTGCTTGGCCGAGCGCGTCTAACAATGGACGCATGCGAGATGGAGGCGGCGTTGGCGGCGGCACAGAACTCAGCGGTGTGGAAGCAAAAAAGTCCTAGAACAGCAACAGCAGCAGCAGAAGCACACACGCACGCGGTCGCCGCCTTCTCCGGTAACTACCTCGCCCGGCGTGCGCGACTACCGCAACGCGCGCGTGCTCCGTGTAGCTCAAACGTGCGCTAGCCTTCCACGCAGGTGTACCGCAGTGAAGACGCCTGGCAGACAGTAGGCCAGCAGCCTGCTTCCAGAGGACGATGCACGCGGCGTTGAGATAGGCATCTCGGAGTCGACCGCTTCTCGCTCCGACTGGCGCGGGCTGACGAGTCCCGAACCGCGGGGGTCGGTTGGTCGGTCGGCCTGACTTAGTGGAAAGCATCTTTGAAAAAATCTTTTTGCATTGTTCTTTCTCCGTCTATTGGGTTTGACATGTAGCTCTTTGTGCAGAGCATTTTCTCCGTTTTTTTTTTTTTTTTTTTTTTTTTTTTTTTTTTTTTTCGTGCGGAAAAGCAGAGGCGAAACGTTGTTTTGTGCAGTTTCTAGTGTGAGTGAAAAATGCGTCGCTGTTTCTGGAGACCGTGCACGTGCTCTACTCCCGGAACTCAATTTGGAGCCAAAGGCCGTGCTTTCCGAACGAGAAGGGGAAGGAGAGAGAGGAGGGGCGAGAGTAGTGCAAACGAACTGTGCTCACGTCCCTTTCGGAGGGTATAGTCACGCAGTTTTTGGTGTGCATTTTTTCTTCTGCCGCGCGATTATCAAATGGCACTAGGAATATCCTGCTTCCAATAATGTTGCCAACGTGTAGTAGTCATCCAAAGCGAACAGCGGCACAGTATTCCGATCTGGATGTACGGGGCCGTTTTCAAGAAGCAGCCGAACGATGGAACTAAATGCAAGTAAAGGAAGAATCAGCACACCGGCATTTTTTTCATTATATATCTACACGCAGCTGTACCGGCCTCATCATTCATTTCTATAGATGCCTAGAAAGGGGGTAACATCAAGCATTTCGAGTGGCCTCTGTAATTTATTATTTGCAGGCTAACCAACAAGCTCTTTAGGGAAGGAGCGCTCCAGAACGAAGTGATAGCACAAGGGCAGCACTCAAGGTTCGCCACTTTCACGCACTTTGGATTATAGCCCCAGAAATTAATGCCAAGAATGAGTGATTTGTTTCTCAAGCCTATATCCGTTATACAATGAACAACGAGAGGGGCTGCATGCCGACTTGTGATCAATGCAGAGACGGCGTGGAAATAAAAAAAGAAAACGGAATGAATAAGGAAAAGGAAACGCTGCTAGCGGCGAATTAAGTGCTCCCACGGTGAACAGCAATAACATAGTGTTGTGTTGCGACCGCGGCCTTGACGTGCGCGGAGCGTCCTTCCTGGCGCCGGAGCCATGACCGCCTTACAACCCACGAGGCGTCAACGGCTGCACGAAAAAGGACGCGCCGCATGCTCTGAGAGAGAAGTACCTTCTTTGTTCTTATGTCAGCTTCGCAATGCGCAGTGGAAGTGGTCACACGTAAGGTGCCTCCGTTGCGAGACCTGGTGTCTATAGAAGCAACTTCCTCAAGTACTCGTTACTTGTCTTCAGCAACCTTCGTTGTCTTGATAATCATGGTCGTGACGTGTGTGCCTAGACAGAAATAAGTGTGGACTGCTCGAGGTCGACAGTTTAAGATGTCCTGTAACCTCAAGTGCACCCACACCGGAATGTTTCGGAGTGACGTTTCAAAAGAAGTATTCGCACGCACGCACGCACGCACGCACGCACGCACGCACCCCCTCCCCCCACACACACACACACACGCACAGACCATTTCGGCTAGGACTATACTATTATTTACAATGCGCCTAGAGCACGTAATGCGCTGAGTAATACGCGAGCTACTGCGAAATATGGGACTGCATGGGAGCGCTATACGACGGCAGATCACAAACTAACGGACGAAAGAGCTGCACAAGGGAGAATTGAGGCCACCACCATCGCTCTGAGGCCAACTAAGGCCAAGTCAATTCATTAGTCAGCCTGTGTCGACGTCTTCAAGTTGGCTATTTATGGCTATGATGTGCGACTGCGAAATGTGCATTTATCGTTATGAAAATCGCATTTTGAAACCTTCTTTCGCCCCAGTCTATTTAAGCTCGTCAAGACTACACTGATAATGACGTATTTCTGCCGCTCGGAATTGAATGGCAGTTTATATAGTGTTGCTTCTCCGATTCACGAAAAAGAAAAAAAAGGACAAAAATGTCGACTGGATCATTTCACCTGAGAACTTCAGCCACTGATGGCGACACGGCGACACCGCCATTTTATACATTGTTGTTTTCCAGATGATCGGCGCGAGTGGTCGCTTAGCGGATGCAACGCGTTGCAAGCTAATTCTTATCTGGCATCAGCGTCTGTGCAAGCATTGGCATAGCAGCGTTGGAAATGCAGTAAAAGATTATAATATATATATATATATATATATATATATATATATATATATATATATATATATATATATATATATATATATATATATATATATATATATATATAGGAAAACTGCCGCCAAGGTCTTTTGTTGCAGCCATATGATAAGAGAGCTGCGTATCTGTGGCCACCAGACTGATACTACCACACGGCCACGTTCATTGTTCGTTACCTTCCTTGACAATGCGAGCCAGAACTTAGAAAAGAAACGTCATTTAGGCCGAGGCACGTGATAATATTATCGAACTAAGTGAAACACTGTATGGATCAAAATCACGAACTAAAATGCTGAAAGACGCAAGGAAGTGGTGTTTAACGATGTCTTGTAATGTTGGAGTGGTCATATGACTTTTTTTTTTCTGCCTAATGGAAAACTTAGTTTTAATTTGGGATTATGTGTGCGTGTATATTTTTATTTTTATGATGAATCGTTTCTGAATTTGTAATGATTTATTTCCTCTTAAACATTCAACACCGGCTGTCTGGTCTTCTCACAAGCACTGCGTGCTTAGATTGACCAGCATACCTTTCTGTGTATTTCGGTCTGGAAATAAAATTTTATTTATTTATTTATTTATTTATTTATTTATTTATTGATACTGTAGGCGCCGCCGAGCCACCTTGGAACGAAAAATATTTGCATATGTAATTGAAACTAGCTATTACACTTTTGAGTCTCTCTTATAAAAAAGTGACATTAAAGAGAGCTGCGCTGTTTTTCACAGTACAGCCCCACTAAAATTAGGCTTCGGTTGCATAACAGCAGGTGGGAAATCCATAAATGGCCAGCTGATGACCCCAGCTGTGTCCCATTTTTATGAGTCAGGGGACTCTCGCTATAATTCGAACTCCTTCAACACGAACCTCCCGTTTTTTCGAACTGCCTCTTTGGTCCCGTCAGAACCAGGTTCGGCAAAATGCCATCCCAATTCGAACCACGCATAATATTAAAACAATTCTGTAATTGGAATCATCCAGAAACATTCTGTACTGTATTACTGCTGCTATTACTTCTGTACGAGCACTAACTTCCGCTGTAGTAGGATGCAAACTTAAAAAAAAAGAAAGAAAAAGAAACAGCAGTTGTGGGCAGTGGTACACGGCCTGTATATTACTCCGGTGAACAGTAAACAGAATCGGTTATCGATATTTGAACATAAAAAGTTACCCAGAGGCATTGAAATTCTTCAGTTTATTTGGGCTGATGGTTAGATTTTTGCTTAAACCATCAGAAAAGCCTTAACATCTGACTACTTTGTCGCAGAGGAATTGTGTGTAGCGGCTTCTGCAGACATGAGTTTTTTTCCAGCTATAGTGCTATTTGTATACAGCTCCTACTATTAGTAATACGACTTTAGTACCACTACTGCCATACGCATTTAAGCCTAGCCGGTCTGTATTTGTGATACAAGCATGCAGTCACGTTCGGAACAAAAGACACGGCACTGCCTCGGTCCAAAAGAAAGTGCGCCAAGCTCCCCCACGTGCCGAGTTCGTCGTGTTTGTTTCGGGCATCGTTGCAATCCACGCTCTCGCTCCTCACGTCTCCGAGTTCTACGAAAAAAAAAAAAAGGATAATAAAAGAAGTAGTGTGGGCACTCGCAGCGCACTCGCAACGGAAATGAGTCGCCGGGGGACGGCACGGCAGCAATTGACTCGCATACACCGCGCCAACACGAGCGTGCGCGCGAATATGCCGAGAAGCCCAACGACCGAAGGTCTTCCTTTTTATCTATCTCCTTCATCTTCTCCGCGGACCCAGCAATGGCCGCTCAGTTATTTTCACAGAGGGCGTTGGCTGTGCCATCCGGTATGCGCAGTAGAGTTAAAAGATGAAGCGCTACAGGAGACGGCGTGCAGGAACCAAAACGGCGGGGCATTCGCTTTTCTAAGGTACAAGTAGTACTTGAACGCGTCGTCGTTTCCATGTTACGCACAACAGGCGACAAAGCGTGTCTTTATTTATTTAGAGTACCATAATTGTACAAAGTTTAAAGCGAAGGCGGAGGCTTCGTAATTTCAATTTATACCGCTCCCCGATTTCTCTAACCGCGGTGGCGAATCCCTGTCGGTGGTCCGGAGCAAGTGTTTTGCCCTAAGGATTGTTTCAATGGGCGATTCGGATTCAGATACCGAGTTCTTATTGAATCCCGATGGTGTTCGTCGCCACACTCCTAGCTCCTATTGCATTTTGCTCCTTCGCTGGTCCGGACAGCGCTCCGGATCGACGATTGGAACTTACCTAAATTTAGATTGCGCTTCTTCAAGGGCGTTGAGAAGAAGGAAATTGCATAATAGCATGCTATTATTGAATCATTTAGTAGTTAAATGAGACTCTCAGGTTTCTTGCCCTTGGCAGCGGAGCGAAGTTGTTTTGCTTTTGATTTCCTGCGGCCTCATCTGTGGCCGTTCGGTTCTTTTCCTAGGCAGAGGGCGTTGGCTGTGGTGCCGCTTCATGCAGAGCTTCCACGAGGACGTTCCCGGAGAGGCCGGCCGCGCGCAACAGCGACACGGGAGCCGGCGGTCACGAAGGAATGCCGCCGACACCGCCCCGGCTCTCCACCCCCCTTTTTTCCTGGCTTTATCGCGAGCCCTCATCGACGTCTCCTCGTTGTTATCCGCCGGCCCTTCTTTCTGTTTCCGGGAACGCTCTTGGATGACGGCCGTCGCGTACGTTTGCTCGCTCTTTGACGCTTTACATTGTCTTCATCCGAGTGCGTGTTTCGACTCCGGGTCTAGGTAATAGGAATGACGAGAACGCAGTGAAACGAGAGAAGGGAGGGAAGAAGAGGACGTGCCCGTGATATCATGCTTGATAGCAACCGAATGAAGATCAGGTTATCCAGGCTTTTCCGATAGGTTGCATCAAGACGCGCCTTAACTTGTCACGGCTTGAAAAGTGCGCGCCGGACGCGACGTCGGCAGGTAGGCCAGGATAGAGAAAGATTTATTGTGATCGCTAGGCACGGGCAGCGGCTTAACCATCGATGGAGGCTAAAATGGCAGGTCTCGGCGATGGTCCTTCCCTCCCGTTGCCGAAGTATACATTCCGATATCCCCAAAGTACAGTGCATTCTAATAGATAGACAATACCTTCGCGTATATAGATAAGTATTGAGAGTAAAGTTAAGCAATCCAGTGGCGGTGTTCGTGCTCCTTCACTGTCCAGCCTATACTAGCAGAACAGGAAATTAATTGAAATTTCTTCCTTTTGCCTCATCCCGCGTATAGGAACACATCCTGTGTGCATGTCTGAACGAACTTGTTTGATTTGATGTGAACATAATATAACTTCCGCTAGGTAAGGTTTCGGCCGCATTCTCAGGCACACACCTACATGTTCTTGCACTCTTTCTAGAAATGCACCGAGTAGGCACATTGCCCGGAGGGGGAGTTTTCGTGAATTCCACTATGGTATACCGCTAAAAGTCTTGCACGAAAAGAGAATTCACGGAGATCATGTACGGAGCAGCGCTCACCCTGCCGTCCGGCCCCCGCATTCCAAAGCGCAGGAGAGCGGCAAAAAGCTTATAGTCGAGCCCCAGCGCGTATGCGTACGCGCAGCTCACGATGTTTCCAACAGGGAGAACGCAATGAAGCCGTGTTGCAAGTAAGCCTGCGATCACGCGCATGCATCGAGCGAGAAGGACCCCGCCTTTTTAGCATCCGCCTCACAGGTGACTGCTCCTCCAGGACCCGTAGCGGATGGTGTAGGTGAAGTCTTCGTGTGATTCAGGTTTTATATTTCAAATTATTTCTCGTGCTTTCCGGGAGCTACTTCAACCACACTGGAGATATATGCGAGGAGAAACAGAATGATTTCGGCCTCGCTGCGTCGATTAGCGAGGAAGTTTACCCGTATCATGGTCGCCATTACCGAGCACAGTGTAGTCATGATGACATTCGTCATTGGCAACTCTTACTGACTGTGCTAGTATCCGGCGCAGTGTGAAATCATGTTCTAGGTTCGGGAGAGCATAGACAGACTGTTGGAATCAAGGTTCTCCGAGCAACATGAACCTTGAATGCGGGCTATACTTCAACGGTATTTTCATTCATAAGGACATCAAGAGGAGTGGGAGGTTACTCCCGACGCCTCCGCTAGCTTTCTACCCGAGGTGTCCGATCCACCGACACGTGCACGACACAACGGCCCCGCATCCACCGACGGGCACGGCGCACACTCATCCGCTGCCTCAGCCGCGGTGAAAGTGGACGAGACGACGCCTTATCTACCGACGCCCAACGGAGGAGCGGAGGACCTGGGCATCGCGGACAGTGGCGATGCCTCTCCCCGCGACAACCGTGGGCGATATCGGCGGCTGCACAGGGAGGGTTCAGCAGCCGCAGAAGAGGCACGATGAGCTCAAGAAACCGCCAGGACACGAGAAGCTCGTCCTCAGAAGGAGGCGTGTGACTCGCAGGTGTATGTACTATACAACCATGTTGGATGACGTCAATTCCCAGCAGTGTAAAACACCGCTGTGGTTTGGTATATAGAGCATATGTTGCTGAGCGTATGGTCGTGAGTTCGAACCTCTAGCCATGGCGGCCACTCCTTGATTGGAAAGAGTTATCGGGGGCTGTCTTATGTCGGCTCACTTTAAAGAAACTTTCGATGGTTCAAAATATATCCGCGGTGATTTGCTGAGCAATTTCTTCTGGCCTGTCTATCGTCTGTCCCGCTTTATAGCTTGCTCTGGCGAGTAGAAATACAGTTAATATAATTCCACGCAGTGAGGCGTTAGTTAAGGCCGGGAGAGAGCCTTTATGAGTCCTTACTTCCAACGCTTAGTGGAAGCTGCGTATATCAAGCACTGAAAGCAGTGTGATCCTCGAAAGCTTTGCAATCTCTTTTAACAGCACTTAAGAAATAAAAAAAAAAATCTAGTGATACTGCTTTCAATTCCACGTTCGGCCAAGTGGTTGGCTTCTCGGGAAACTTGGAATAGTCGTGAGCCCGTTAAAGCCTTCTCCTGCACTGTGTTGCATTGTGCTTCCCACTGCACGCAACTCGAGTGGATGCCGGTGGGTGTAGCCCGATGTGTGACACAGGGCGGCTTACGTGACGGGAGGGTCGCGCGAGAATAATTGCCGACGCCGTTTCGGCGTGGGCAGTTAATGTGCTCCGACGGGGCGGAAAGAAACAAAGTCGCCGAAGAAATACACAGAAAGAAAAGGGTCGTGAAAGAAAGGAAGTGAGATGGGAAAGAGATGAAAGGAAGGAGGAAATGAGGAGACGAACGATACGCCGACACGGTCTCGGATCTCACCGTTAATAATGCCACCGTCTTTTTTTTTTTTCTTTCAACTGTAATTTTGTGAGGGCGCTGTGACGTTTCAGCACCAGAGGTTCGTCAGACCGGGACGCACTGAACAACGAAGGAAAAGCTGCCATAATTAGCACCACTAGGGACTGGCAGATGATTCTTGTAGCAGTGTGCTTTTTTGTACCGCTGTGCAAAAGAACTGTAACTATAAGCGATATATCTCCCTACATCTCTCTGTTGCGAAGAAATGTATGGTCTGCAGAATTTCGCGGACACATGCGCGCATTTAGGCAGCCTCTGTATGGCACCCAAGTGAGGACTGGGACAGAGATTTCACGCAGGCGAACCCCGAAACGCTAACTGGTATCTTTTCTTAATGACGAGTTAAAAACCGAGAAGATAGAAAGAGTGCAAAACTATCAACTCGGCTTTATTTGTATCACTGACCATGACAAGTGGGCGGACTTTTCGCACTCACTGCATGAGCAGAATTCGTACGGTCAACTTAGAAGACAAGACGATAAGAAAAAATAATCTGGAAAGACGCTTACGCTGAAGAACTAAAATATTAATCTAATTAAACATAAAATATCTGCTTTTATCGTGATACGCTCGAACTGAATGCTAAAAAAGGAAATTTGACGAGGAAAAGGCCGTGTGCCCCGCTTGTGCTCCGCTACCATGAAGTAGGGCCCATGTACAGGAGCTTGTATGGAGCGCGCATATGTGTTCAGCGATCTGCGTCGCAGATAACGGACCAAATTTTTATCGTAGAGACAGGCAAGTCCTAACTTCCATCAATTCCATTTACGAGAAGGACGCCCCATATAAAAACAGGCAAACAAGAAACAAATGAGGTATTCTTATGGCTGCACCTGACAGCCCTGAGTCGGCGACGCCCGGTACTAAGCTTTTTAAGGTAGGAATTGCCTTTGAGGGAAACGGTGATTCACTGAAAGTTTATGATATAACGTTAAAGGTCTGCTATTTCTGCAGCTTCAGTTATTTCTGTCACCGACTTCAGTCTCTGCTTGTGAAAAATTATGCTATTTGCAAACTTAAGCGCACAGACAATGCCTTTGCATTGCTATGCTATAGACTTGCCCTCTTCCCCTTTTAAACTGCTCCATAAAGGCGCCTCTTCAAGCCTGTGGTTGCAGGACCTGCCAGATCTGTTACACATATCTCATTCTCCATGCGGCGTGAAAAGAATGCTGAGCACACACTCCAGACAATCGATAAAGCAATCCCCCCCCCCCCCCCTTTCTTTTTCTTTTTTTTTTTTTTGCTGGGCATTCTATGCTTTGAGTGTGTGATAATCTTGGCGTCGAATCTTCTCTAGACGGCAGGAAACATTGCGTGTGTTATACATGCTACCACGACCCCCTTTCTTTTACTTGCCTTCTGTTTTATACACGCGGGTAGCGATAGGTTGATAGATTCAAAGAGCAGCTTTATAACGTGGATAAAACTCTGAAAGAGAGCCTACAGGACTGCATTGCAATAATCGCGGTTTCGCACATCACTCCATGTGTTGCCCATTTTTGCAAGTTCGTGATCGCTCCATAAGTGCCCCGCCAATATCTTCTTCCTTGAATTAAATCTCAATTTTAAACCGTTCGTAACGGGGCGTCCCGACCCACGATTGCCGCTGTTTTTCATGTTGACGCGTATGCATCTATATGTGCCGCATTTCTCATAAACGCAGTTGTTGAAAATGCCCCTCCGCGGTGGCTCAGTGGGAAATGCACTGGGCAGCTGATTCGAGGGAGACGGAAAGGAAGGCGCCGTGTACCGCGCGATGCCGTGGTCGAAATTTCCGGAGCCTTTCCCAATGGTGTCTTCCACAGTCTTAAGTCACTTTGTGAAGTTTGACCCGGTAAACCGAACTAAACGATTGGTTGAAGGTCAGCGTTTGTGCATTGTGCCCATGCCTGTTCCATGTGCATGTTTAGTACGTGATTTATTCGATCGTACATCAGGAAATGTTAACAAATTCAGGAAACCTATTTTGACCTTGCCGATTAAGCGTTTCGTCCCGAATCGTGCACTAACACTGCGCTATGTTAAAAAATATTGCAGCATGATTTAAAACTGCTTCTACGTACTAGTTAAGATGCTTGAATAGACAAGCCGATACTTTCCAGTTTTTTTTTTTTTTTCCTAATTACAGAGGCCTCCTTAGGTGAAATGCCTGGTTGAAGGGCACAGTTGCTAAGTTCAGGCGAAACGACAAACCATGGGGCCAATATTGAAGTCTGTTGGCAATCCATATGCCCTACATAAGACCAGTGTATTGCCAACAAACTCCAATATTGGGCCAATGGTTCTTGCTGCCTGGAGTAGAATGTCCGAGTACCTCTCTTTCGAGAAGCCATCTTTCGGAACGAAATCGCTATGCGCCCAAGGGGCACCTCTGAGAAGAAAAATAAAATGACCAGAAACAGAATAACAACAACAAAAGTTGAATCGATGCTTATATATCGCCTGACACGCGGCTCAGCATCATTTTCAGTTCGATTGCGTTCGATTTGTTCGTCCACATCGTGAACCCCATCGCTTGGCTTGTTCGTATTTTCCCACTTCGTAGCAGTGGAAAAAGGGAGGCACGGGAATTTATCCCCGTTTATTCGCACTCTATATCTTGCTCCATTTTTTTTTCTTCGCTTGCAGCATGTACATATGGCGGTTTTCGTACCGATATTGATCGCCGAGTTTTAAGGTATAGTGCAAGAAAAAACAAGAAGGTAATCGGCTTTCCGAAGCCTAAGAATTGTAATGTTTCCTCCACAGTGGGCTGGGAAGTTAGTATGATGTGCCTGAAGCCTAGAAAGAACCGCCTGAAAAAGCTTATAGCTTAAGTGCTTTAGTAGGGTTTCATGCACCGTTTACTGGTTCAAGTTGCACTGACTCTCTGTTTTAAGGTACTGTCATTTAAGGCATTTTTTTTGTACCTGTAACCTTGGCTTGCTAATTGTAAGCAGTACCTTGCTATTGATTCTCAGGAAGAACAATTACACAACGGTTGTTAATTAGCACTTCCTATCTTTGGACGGTGTTTAGAGAGGAACGTAGCGTGTTGAACCTTTTGTCTCGTGCATGTAAATTTTTCCACACATTGCTCGTTGTCAGCAGCATTCCTTGCATGTTTTTTCTGGGCTACTGCCGCGGCGTAGAGGCCCGGCCTACGTGTCAAGGAGCACGAGCAGCGGCCCACGTGCATAAGCGATAAGCCTTGAGAAGAAAAAAAAAAGTGAAAGGTGAAAGAAAAAAAGAATCCTGTCGGGTGATATTCGCTTGCTTTGCTCAAAGAGGTGGAGAGAGGGAAAAAAAGACGCTCGCGTTTGCAGGGAATCGGACACGCCGACCCGTAACGACCGGAAATCGCACGCTGCGCGCGTTGATACCGCACCTGCCATGGCACCTGTGCTCCATCCACACTATAACGCGGCGGTTAAGGATTTGAATCCACTGTATACAATGTTTGGCGAGTTTATTAGCTGCTAGCACGAAGGTACATGAGGCGCGAAAAACGAAAGAGGCGGTCAGTGAAAAACGAGGACGACAAAGCCTTCTGAATTTATAGTAGATATACCATACCTGTTCACTTTGCCCACTTTGAACAGTGTCCTTTATTCATATCGCCTCACAGCATCCAAGATTGGAGCATTGTGTGAGGTGGGGTTGACAGATAGGGGCAATGCCAGGAGTATTAGTATTACGTTTATACTAAAGTTTTTGGCTGTTAGTACCGGTCATTCAAAGGTAGGAGCATTTTTATGCAATGTGTAATGAGACGTTAGTAAATTAAAAAAAAAGGCCGTTATTTCCATCCTAAAACGGGCTCGAACACGAATATTTATGATGTGTCACAGAAGACCATTAGTTAACGTTATCCTGTCGCAGGGTGGATGAATTACATGTTACGGTTCTACCACAAATGAATTGGAAGGTGAGATATATGTGACAATGCCCTAGAATTTTGTTTGTGTCATTGACCATATGCCGTGTTTACGCTCGCGAAAACGTAAAAGGAAGTTTTCTTGCACCTGCAAAAAAAAAAAAAAAAGAAAACAAATAAAATAAGATTTTCTTCCCTACACCTGAACTACGCCGACAGGGTTGACAAGAAGCTGAGCAGGAGGGGCGTTTTCTTCACCCTTTCTTTGATGCTTTTCGCTTGCGGTGTGTAATGCTACGTCTACATCTTTTGCCGCCTTTCAAATATGCTTCTGCTGTCAGGACGTTGATGTTTGCTTTGAAAGTTACTTTAGTTGGAAGAGAATTGCGGCGCCTTGTCGTGGGAGTTTGTCCTTCCCTCTGTGCACTGTTTTTCGTTACAAAACAGGCCTTTGGTACGCTTGTCTTTGATAGCAACGAATAAATAAATTAGGCTAATGATTCGTATTTACGAATGAAAGAGAAAATGTGTTGTACTTAGCATAATCAGTTATGTAGCAGAAAAGGAAGAAAATGTTATATAGGCTATTCTTGTCAACCATCCCTAGCGAAAAATCCCTATGAGTCACAATGATCTCATATATATTTCTCATACTAAACTCGTATAAGCCTCATATAATCTCATACAGGTATCATACAACGTATGAGAACTATATGAGACTGTATGAGATTTGTACGAGTTTAGTATGAGAAATCTATATGAGGTTATTGTGACTCACACAATTTTTTTTCGCTATGGATATGACTAGGACTGGGCACGCATGACAAACTCTCGTTGGCTGGAACGAGTCACGCTCTTGATCGGAACCCGTCCTCTGCAAATATCTACGTTTGACCAATGTACCCACGAGTCCAGTGTAGCGAGAGGGGATCTCCGGACGCCGACGTGGACTCTGCAGGGCGGACCTACGTCATAGTCGTATTACACGCGGCGCGGAATCACGGAAGGGCAATTTACAGTGAGCGCGCGCGGTTAGCAATCGAGGAAGCGACGTCGGAGCGCGCTTTAATCGGCGAACCATTACGCATATTAAGGAGGACGTGCAACGGTTATAAACAGCGGTGGCCTTTTGTGGACCGAGCATGGCCTGCACGAGACAGCGATCATTTCTCTACCTGGTTGCCTTCAAGGCTGATTTGTCCGCGATACTGCCTCTACGAAAAGCGTCCGCGCGTAGCTTGTCCATGGGATTTGCACAAGCTCTCTATATTACCGCAGCAGTAATAGCAATTAAGAAGTTTTATTCGGGACGCAAGCTAAGCGCCCAAGATATATCGAGCGCCCTTCGACCAGAGGCTAGTCAATTCTCCAGTAAAAAAAGAAATCCATCCAGGGGTGGGGGGACAGGAATAGTGTGATGATGGTATGAGGGCATGGACAGGGGAAAACCAGTGCTGAAGATTCGCGTAGGTAGAGTGACAGTTACAGCATGAGGGGTCAGCTCGCATGGGATGAATGAAGAGGCTTTCCAAAAGAATCGTACTGTTGCTATAAGTTTTTTACCACCAGGCGAACCGACCCGTTCGAATGTGACCGCTTTGAGCTGCAGATGGAGGGGAAGATAAGGGAGATCTTTATCGCGTCTTTCGTTAGTGTCGTGATTTACGACTACCCGCTACCCACGCTTTATTGCTTTTCTCCGTTGTCTATACGGAAGCACCTTCGGGAGTTGTGCTCACGTAAGTCCTTAACGTAATTGCTCTCCGAGCACTACGGTTTGTTCAGAGATGCCGGACTTTGATAACGAAAAACCCCACTTTGTCATCGGCGATGAGGACCTAATGATGTCTGCCTCGCACTAATGTCTAGGTCGTGGTTCATTATCTAAGTTGAAGTGAAAGGTAGTGCGTGTGCAGGCTTTCACTGAAGCCTTATTGGTCGTTGGGATCGTTCCCCCTTGCCGGTACAGGAAAAAAAGAAGGGGTGGTTCGTCGCCTATCTGTACGCGTAGTAGTGCAAAGTCTTTCTCTGCGTTGTGGTGAAAAAGATAAATATTGTTACTGATTAAAAAAATACGCTATAAGGAATGTCCGTCCACGATATGTAGAGTAATATTTTCCTAATTAACCGATTCGCGTTTAAATGTTGACAGAATTAACCCAAACAGATATGTGCACTTTGCATTACCCGTGCCTACATTAAACATCGCAGTCAACTGACTTTATCGCATTTTCCCTTCTTATCTCTAATTTCTATGAAAAGCTAATGTAACAAGCACTAAAAGCGACAACTGCCGCTTAGGCAACAAGGACTGCCATACAATGGTTGAGTGTTATAGACTATTTGTGACGCTTGTGGAAGAAATAAGTGTGAGGGAACAGCAGCCAGGGCTATTTACACCCATGACGCACCCCCCGCGTAATCGGAAACCTGCCAGCAAATTGGCCATTCAGTAATAGTCCCCTACTGAGATCTTGTTTAGTTCAGCTTCAACGCGTAAGAGCAGCTCGAAGCTGTGCGCCGAAGGAAGAAGGATGTCAAAGACTCTCTCTCTTTCTCTTTAGCCAGTGTAGGAAGAAAAACAAAACTAAGAAGTCAAAATAAAAAGGTAATAAACTGGAGCAAAGACCTTAAGCACCGAGTGCCGAGTTATCTTGAAGGCGTCCGGCACATCACCTCATTACGGAGACTTCAATCACTCAAATGCACCGATGACCTTGACCAACTATGTAGCAGCGCCAGCAGCAGAGCACACGGCGTCTTATCAAAAAGAGCGACTGAACAAGACACAGTAGGGGGAAAAAAAACAACAAAAAAAGAAGAGAGAGAGAGAGAGGGAGAGTTATTCGCATAGCACATGCTCACTCACCATTATCGAATGCCGGCGCAGCGTTGCACGGGGCGATTAGGAAGATGTCGCAGACGACCGCCAGAAGTAGCAGAAGGAGGAGCAGAGGAGTGCGCGCGGCTGGCCGAGTCGTCGACTCCGTCATCATCCGGGGCTTGATCATCATCAGTCTGCACTGGGCAGGAGTCAAGTTCCCGGCGATGCGCATGCCTGTGCCGTTGAACGCCGCTATGCACCAACTTCCACGTACGACACACACGCACAACCTTCGCCTTTTACGGCCGCACCAAGGTCTTGTTCTTCTTCAACCACTCTTCTTCCTCACGTATTCAATCGTCACACCGCGGTCCGAGTCCGTCGCAACCTATCGTCATTGCAGCCGCCCGTAGCACAGCGTTTTCTCTTAATTTTTTTTTTCGCTCACAAAACACTCGCAAAGGTTCACCACGCGCCGGAAACACGGGGCACAAAAGAGCAGACGACAGGCATCGCCGTGGTCGTCTGCTCGCGGCTGCGACCGTTATCCAGCAGACGACGACGCTGCTCCTCCGGCGGCGACAGCTGCCCCGGCTCTTGGGACCCTCGTCCATCGCGCGCGAGAACACCGGGCCGCCGTGCCGACATC
This sequence comes from Amblyomma maculatum, assembly GCF_055883805.1. Taxonomy (NCBI): domain Eukaryota; kingdom Metazoa; phylum Arthropoda; class Arachnida; order Ixodida; family Ixodidae; genus Amblyomma; species Amblyomma maculatum. Next base: position 71,724,540 of record NC_139352.1, on the reverse strand, counting down.
TTGGAAAAAAAGAGCGGCGGCAACGGCGACAACTACCAGATTGCCTTCGTTCCCTCAGACGCCTTTTCTTTTATGCTTCACGAGAAACTGTTTCCACGCGTTTTTTCTGCTCTGATGCTTGCTGTACGACTGTTGTCTTCTGCTCGCGCCAGTGAAATACCACTCGTCTGCCCGAATCCGAAACGACGTCGTCTGCTCCGCTCTTATACCTTATTCACCCAGATTTCTTACTTATTTTTCCGACCTTCACTTCGATTTGCCCTAGTTTCACACGATGGGTTCTTTTATGAAGAAATTCTGTATTTATATTCGTAGTCGTGATGTGAGAAAATATTGATTTTGCTTTCGTGAATATCGTACGAGCTATCAACGATCACAAAGTTTCGCGATGCGCGATGGCCGAAGCGAGAACTAGATTCGGCTTCTCCTCCAGGCTTCGCGCCGCTTAAGTGCGCAGGAAGGTCACTTATACGCGCGGGCGTTCGTTAAGAACTACTTCCGCTGTATCAGCGACTTGGAATGTGTCGTCGTCTGCGCTTGTTCCTAGCTGACGGACTTATGGCTTCACTTGCGAGGTTGAACCGGTGAAAGAGAGAGAGAGAGAAACAAAGGCTGGAAGGTAGCACGAAACGGGTGATAATACTCCGAGAAGAGAAAGGCCGCGCCCTGATAAAATCAATCTTTGGCAAATACTATGGATACTAAATTGTCATGTATATCGACCAACTGCGAGCAGCAGGAATATGAAAGATTTAATAAATATTTGCGAAACTCACAGAGCGAAAGGGGATAACGGAGCGCGCTTGAATGGAAGCAAAGGAAACATATGTAATTAAGAAGCTCGTTAAGTAGTTGCCTGCCTACGATGTCTTGACGTTGGCTAAATGAAACTATCAAGATAAGGGGGTGATAGCTAGCTGGGAATAACAGTCAGTAGAATCCGGCGAAGTGGTAACTCACGACTTGGCTGATCGGGATGTGGAGAAATCGCATTCCCATATCACCCTCCTCGGTAGACGTCAGATAGTGGACAGCTGATCCTCTGAGCGTCTAAGGACACGCGAAAAGCAAAATAATCCGTGAGAAAAAATAAAATGGGGGAGCGAGACACAAAACGGAAGCAACGAAACAAAAAAGCACACGGAGCCCGTCGGGGTCGGGGTTCGGGCCTCAGGAGCCGACCCCTAGTCCGCGCACCCACATAAGAAAAATACAAACACCGCCGCGAACAGCACGAAACTCGCGCACCAAGGCAGACCCCGCGCAGTTGCGTGCGGTGTGGCGCGCAACCACCGACTGAGAAGCGCGGCAACAAAATCTCCGCAGTCGGCAGCCGCAGTACAGCCGAGCTGCAGCAGCGCAGCCGGCCGGGCAGGTGGTAGGGAGACGAAACTGAAAGCCGGCTGCAGCCACAGTGTAACCTAGCGCCATCTATGGCCACAAATGAGTACTCAGTTTATGTTTCGGTTGTAGTACGTCTACGGTCTTTCATCGTTGTTATACTTGCGGGTTGCAGGCAAGGTGTTCAACCTGGGGACACTATTTTATCCTGCCACTAGAAGCCGATATTCAGTCTCAGGTGCCAGTACGCTGCTGGGCTGTAGCCGTGACATCGTGGCTTCAGCCGAGCAGGTGGCTGGGAAGCTAAACTGACGAACCAGTTCCCGCCAGCAAAAATAGAGCTTGGCGCCATCTCTTGCAGGAAGAGTAAACGTATTCATCACTTGGGGAATGAAATTCAAAAGATTGAAAACAAGGAGCTGCACCGGGCGTAATAATTTGTCCCGACAGTGAAAGTTGGATTTCACATTAGGTTCTTATCAGTATAAGTTTGGGGTTGAGCAACCAGCAGCTATACTGAGACTACGGTTGTGAAGACTGGACAGGTAATACGGTAACAAGCTAACAGGTGCCCGGCTGTTGCAGACGACAAAACAAAACCTTGTGCCACCTTTTGCAAGCGAAGATAACCTACTAGTAAGTTGGGTTTTAAAATGTAAATTGAAAATCAGACTTGCTAATCTGAATGCGAGAGGATATGTTGCGCTTTGCGATCTTAACTTTGTATTAGATGTCTGGTTCCAATTTCAGTCGTCGGTATGCAATTATGCATGCTGAAGCAGCGAAGTCTGCTGGACCAAGGAACGAAAGCGAAACCCGGCAGCATCTCGGTGACAACATATGCGAGCACAGCAATTTGATAAACTGCTCAATAAAAATTGAGGCCTTTATTTAATGGTTGAATATTTGTACTGATATTCGTGCACGGAGTTTAGATCATCCGGCGCAGCTGAGCTATAGCAACAGGCATACGGTTGTGAAAATAATCAAGCATTGACATCATTGCATTCCTTCACTTGCCCGTCCCAGGTGCACTTTTCTACGGGTAATGAAAAAAAGAAAAAAAGACGGTAGTGCTCTTTATTACCTTAATATGGCTGCTGAGGTTGTCAGAAAACATTTGTTTATTCCCCTTCTATAGAGAGCATATTCAAGATAATTGCTTTTCAATGGGAAAATGCTAATTTGCGTATTCATGTACACAGGTAGATTACATGATTCTCGAATCAGGCTACTTTTGCAAGTGGGCGAAATACAGGACAGGAGCCCCACAACGCCTCAGTGCTTATTACGTGTCAAGCGAACGAACTTTTTCTTTGGGCTTATTAAGTAGAGTCAGGTGCGCGTCCATTGAGCGAAGTTTTTGCATTTAATCACGGTTATATATAGTGGTGGTGGAAGTGATGAAGGCATTGAATTGAAATGATTGAGGTGCTCATATAATTTTCTCAGGTAGCAAGCTATTTCAATATTTTGTGCTTTTAGAGTGCAATATGCATAAGTTCAGCTATTTAAATAAATTATTGGGTTCCATTCGAACTTCTTAATGGTAAGTCCACGCTGGATCGGTGAACTGACGTTCCATTTGGACACCCCAGTTGAACAGTCCAAATGGAAGGCTACAGTGGACGAAAGCCGTGCAGTCTAACTTTCTTTAGAAGTAGTGGCTAAAACCGAAACTAATTCTTGGTCAAATATTCTTTACCAGTAAAGTTTTAACCATGTTGCAAAAATCCCCCCCCCCCCCCCTCCCCCAACAGTGCTTCTATAAACAACAGCGGTTGCTACGATAGTTTCCTTATTCAATGTAGCCTTTTGTGCACATCCAATATCCCCTGTTTCCAATCGAGCGTCAAGTTCAAAAAACTGCTAATATATTGTCACAACCAAGGGTGCATATATACCCCCCCCCCCTTCCCCCTTTTCCCTCCACACACCCGCACGCGTGCATACATATAAACACGCGCACATCTACTTAAATCAGTGTAGTCCTCTACGTTTAGCTCAAGCTGGCATCGCGAAGCGTTTACCGAGTGTGTCGTGGCAGCTCCCTGCGTGATGGTAATGTTGCGAACACACCTACCTTTCCAGCACTACACCTAAAGAAAAAAAAAAAAAAGTCGGCATACTAGTTGCTAGGAACGTTGGGCGCGAGCTTCCTTTTGTGGTGCCATCTATGAGAAACACAAAAAAGCATTTTGATCCGCGGCCTGCCATCTCGTGGGTGCAGCTGATAACGCGTTAGGCGTAGTACGAAGCATAGACGGAGAGGGCGCGGTAGACGTGGTCTCGGTTGGCGGGCAGATTTGAAAGATTTGAAGGGTAACGGGGGCATTCTCCCTGGCATACTGATGGAGTCAGAGAGAAAGAAACCTGGGATGCCCTCCTCCGGAACCGGGCTCCGGAGCAAGCCCGAGTAATCAGTCTGGGATTGGACGTTTTGCGAAAGACGTCCCCCTGCGGGGCTTCCTTTCCCTTGAAGGCCCCCTAGGGTCTTCCTCCCTTGGAGGCCCCCTAGGGTCTTCCTGAGGGAGCGGAGGGCCCTCTACATCAACGGCAATAAAGTTATCTTGAACTTAACTTGAAGCACCACCACGTTCGCCGGATGGAAACGAATTTATCGTTAGCGCGTACAATATTGCGCTCACGCAACGCAAGTGCTAGGTGCTCTTTTGTGACCAATCTGTCGAAAAGGACTCAGGCTGATGGTTACGGAACTAAGTTCCTCCACACTTGGGTACAGTTTATGTAGCTATGCAGCCGCCACATAAAAAAAAAAAATGTTTCAGTTTCAGTTTTGCCTTGGCATTGAATTCATAATTCTAGAGCTGCTAACTACGCAGAGATGTATTCCTTTAGGCCGCTGAAGTTCATAACAGTGTGAATTCGTGATTAAACAATAGTCCACACGACGTATGCACGTTTCATAGTGCAAATGTATTGCGAAAGCTTACAGGAACCGCTGAGGAGACACGACAGACGCTATTAAAGTATCGCGGCATTGCCGATAGGCTGAGCAGCCGTCGACGCGCGCACGGCGGATTATTCTCGTTTTGTACTGGCCAGTACTGTCATGTATACGTCCTTAAACAATTACTTTTTAATTACAATTCCACGATACTGTAGCATTCCGGAGCAAGATCCGTGAAACTTTTGGGGCGACATTATTCTTCTACAAGTAAGGTGGTGCGCCTTGGCTCTGTAGCTTTCGCCGCATGTACAGTCTTTGTCAAAAGTATACGGCCCAAGGATTTTTGTTCTAAGCCCAGCAACCAGGCTCGTAAAGCAACTCTAGCTTTCGAAATCTCATAGATGACAAATATCGCCTACATTTTCATCTAGCTTCCATTCATATTCCAGTATTGCTGCCAGCAGCCGCGTTAGAGTGCTTAGAAGTGAAGCTCTTGGGCTTTATACTTTTGACAAAGACTGTACATATATAGGAAATTCGCTTCGTGATGGGGAGGTTTACGTTGCACTGTCCAGCCATGTTGCCCTTCTACGGGATTGAAGTTTTGGACTGATATAAGGAAGTAAAAACAGGAACTACATCAACCAACCGATAGCCGAAAAACAGTTGCGTAACAATTTTGATATGGCAGAGGGGATATATATCTGGCACCACATTGAGGTTTGAGGCTCGTTAGGGATGTCTCACGAGGAAGTGGCTCGTCAGAGGCCACAGCTCGGGAATGACCCTGCGATAGGAGTATTTGGTGTTCATGCCGGTGTCGCACTCGGCGATTCGGTGATTTCACAACAGCTGGCGTTACGCCACGATGGATGCGGAGCGAGCAGCGAGGCGTGATGCGATATCCGGTTTTTAGTTACGACATATTACGACACCTCGTTCCGTTTTGCGCCTTTAACTGTCGTGCTATAAGCTGTTATTTACTTATCCAGCGAATATTTATTAATTAGTTGGTTATTATCAATTATTATTCTTCGATTGATCATCCATTAATTAGCTAATGAGTATCCATTCATTTCAGTTAATTCTCTGGTGGTTATCTATCTGTTGCCACTTCGTGTGGAGGACACTCATGAATCAAATAAGGCTTTGACCTTAAAAACATTAGCTTTCCCGAATTTGGAGGGATTTCTTAGCCCAGCGTAGCATCGCGTTTTCGCTGATACTTCTCCTTAGCGTACGTTTGATACTTGGGTACAGAGTTTCTTTAAGAACAGGGCGTACTTTTGAATGTGTACCCAGCCGTGGCTATTGGTATGAGCCTGTGCCGTCGATAACTGGCGTGTCGAGTAGATTAATAACAGTCCGTTTTGCAGTGTTCTTCGCCAGCATAGGTAACGAGTCCATGAACACGTTTTCTACTACAAGAATTCCGAGAGTCAATCAGCAACGCTATAGGACGCTCTATAGACAAGTGTCGCATATTTGTACAGAGGTGGCGGTGAGGCGACAGCTACGCGGAGGTGTAGACAAAAACGCACCATGCGTATATACAAGCTGGGCCAAGCGACGCTGATTTCGAAACCAACTTGCGCATGAAGATATTTCGAACCATACGCGTCCCTGCTAAGAAATATTTTTGCTTATGCCTGGAGAATCGTTTCGCACTTTTACTGCCTATTCCCCAGACGGAATTTCTCCACTCCTGTAGCTGCAAGCAGCAACGCGACTATGACAGGAGGATTGATTAAGTTGAAGGAAAGCGCGAATGCGCGAGGTATAAGGAAATGCTAGTCGCCAACACTGATCAACTTCCGGACGCCATGGACGACGCAAAACAGGTTTTCCATATGATGAACGTAGCTCTCTGCTTTTTTCGAGCATCTTCGTACTAGAGAACGTGGAATATACAGGGTCTTGAATATTTGGGGGCTGGGATTTTAAAAATTTCTATGCAAAATCTACTACCCCATTCGAGCTGAAATAACGGTCACAAAGTAGCAAAATATCGTCTACGTTATCTGATAAGTGATTCAACATCGGTACATGCCTAGGTTTTCTGAAATCGAGAAAAAACTGCTCTCGGCGGCGTGCACAATTTTCGCAGAAGAGAGTCGAAAAGCTATTTTGACATGCTGCGTCATCTGTCGGGCAGCGAGGCAAGCGCGCCAACGGCCGGGATGGAGCTTGTCTCAATGCTCGACAGATGACGTATCATGTCAAAATAGCTTTTCGACAGGCTTCTGCGAGAATTGTGCACGCCAACGAGAGCAGTTTTTTCTCGATTTCGGGAAATCTAGGAAAGTACCGATGCTGAATCACTTATAAGATAACGTAGACTATATTTTGCTACTTTGTGAATGTTATTTCAGCTCGAATGGGGCAGTAGATTTTGCATAGGAATTTTTTAAATCCCAGCCCCCATATATTCAAGACCCTGTACTATTGGAAACTAAGTCATACATTTGTTTTAAATAATAAGAAAAGTGATCTTTCTGTCCTCGCTGACTGCGCTGCCGACTGCTCGATGAAGCAGTTGTTTCAGTCTGCTGTCGAGGTCTCGTTTCACAGGTAGCGCGGGCATAGATGTCCTCTAGAAAGCTCAAATTTTTCTTTATTTGTTTTAGAAGAGCTGAACAAGGGCACACAAATATATTAGTCGATCTTATATGGGCAATTATGGTCACTCTGCTGAGCACGGTATTTAAAACCCTGCTTGAAAAATTTTATGCAAGTTCTCGTCTTAGTCTGCAAATTTCGCATCCATCATAGCCACAATCACTTTGGGACTATACAATACGTAGTCTGGTTAGGTAGCAGCGGCCCTTGGTGTGGTATATTTTGTCTATTGATCAGGTTCTGAACACCCTTCAATGATCAAATTTCTGAAACCCCATGGAGATCGCAAAAGTCAAAACTGAAAATCTACACGTTTTGCTAATTCCCAAGTCGGTGCAGGCTTTTCCGGCGATAACGCTCTTAGCGGCTTGGTGGGACGCTGACTGCCAGCTGTTTTTATGTCCATATTTTCTGCACAAACAAATGCTTCGACTGTAGTGCGCGTAAACGGGATCCGACGGCGCTTCCCTCAATTCGACTTAAGATTACATACACATGGAAGATTGCGTCTATACTTAATTGTCACGTTGAGAGTAGGAAGAAACGGGAACGAACTGCTAGAGTTCATTCTTGTCTTACTCGTTACGAGACCGAAGAGCAATCGTGATGATTGAGATCTATAAACTATAACTGATCAAATTTCAATGCAGATGCATCTCTAGCCGCGATGTCGATCCGTCGTCGAAAAGGTTACCGCGCTCCACGGCTGATATTGAACCGCAAGAAACATATGGCGAAAACTGATGGTTTCCTTTCTTTTGCCCCGCGGCGCAACCAACCGCACCACAACTTGTCTAAATATCACGAGTTAGGCTCAAAACAAACCATCGCGTCCCATCAAATGAGGACAGTGCTGGCTTTTGCCTACGCAACAAAAGTCACTGCTGTTTACAGCGCCGACGCATCTCGTGTCGTCACTGGCTGACGCTTGTCTTTCAGAGGCATGAACTGGTATAAGATCTGGAAACTCATTAAGGCTACCGTTCGTTGCTTAAATGCTCACTGCACGGAAAATCGTGTCAGCCGTCAGGAGAGTTTGTTAGAATCACTAACGAAACACAGTTTTTTTGTCGAGCTGGCTGACATCTTTCAGAAATGATTTACTTTAATTTTCTTTCACAATTGTTGCCTCCTTTCCTTTGGAAGAGTATTACGCGTTTTTAATGAACTAGACATGATATATGTGAATATTTTTTATAAGCGACACCTATTGTACTCTGCCGAATGGCACATTTCACTCAACCGTATATCTATGCGAAATAACTCGAACTAAGAATACCGCATATATTCGAGTAATGAGCCATTTTTTTTTATCACAATAGGGTCTATTTCCATCCATAGTGAAATTAAAGTGAAACTTTTCAGTTCAACTTTCTAGCTATGCCTTGGCGAAAGCACTTTTTTGGTAGGTCACCTGAAAGAGTGTGGGCCTCATTCGCATATATACGGCGTTTTTCAGACGTTGTTTCTTAAAGACCCTTTTATTCGAAACCCATTCTATATAAAATGATTTTCCAACTCGCAAGAATACTTTTCCTTGAGCATGGACATGTCTTCACCACACGACTACCAATTACCCAAACTCACTCCTGTTTTTCCTTTCCAGGCGACGAGCTCTCATATTACCTAGACCATCTTTTCTTCCGACCTTGTTAATACCGAGCACGCCATGGGAACTCGAAAACATCCTCGGCGAAAGGAAGTTGCTCAGGGTCGCCGAAAATGAGGCGGTTCTATAATATGCCGTACCTTTGCCAGGTTCCCAGCGTCTGCAATGGCGACATTTCTAGCGTCCTCTCAAAGCGGACGATCGCAGGCAATTTAACAGCATGTCTGCTGATGCGTTATTTCCTTCATGAAAAAGGCTCTTTGACGTCATGTTTTGGTTGCTGGTCAGACTATAGACGTACAACAGCTGCAACAGCTAGGGACTCCACCTTTCTTCCCGCAAGTGAACCCACGTTGTTCAGGCTTATAGAAAGAGCTGCGAAATTGCGGTCCCATGCACCAACCAACAGCCTAACCTAACCTAACACAACTTGTAATAGCAAAGCGTAACATAACTTGAATTTTGGAGGGTAGACTTGCCACTGTTAGAATGCTGTTGCATTTCATGGTGGAGCTAATTCAGGTTTCAGTAAGGCTGTTTATTGGACTATAGTTAGTGGAGTTTGCTCCTGTGTCTCTCTCACGTCCTTGTCTTTTGTGCGCTTTAGACTTCGGCAAACTGAGCAAACTCTTTATTTTTTTGTGTGCCCGAAAAGGGGAAGTGTCTGCGCTTCACTTCATCACTTCTGATTTGAACTAGTGTTGTGCCACTTGTACGATTATGCAGCTCTTCAGGAATAAAGGCCGCTTGCACAATATGTTTTGTTCTTGTCCATGTGTATTTTTTATGGGAAGAACGTTGAATAAAGGGTACGTGAAAGTATACCGCCAGTCGTGGCAGGCAATACGGGACATCAAGATTGAAAACAAAGTCTGTAGGTGAAATAGTATGCGCCACCCGGTCGATGTGACGTTCCAAAAGACATCGATCACTTCGCCTGATTCACTCAATGCAGTTTATAAGCGTTTTGCAGTGCTCTCCCGGTGACGACAAAGAACGGCGATAGTGAAGAAGCAACGAATTCCTTTGTTCCTTTAGGCTCCGGCACAGGGCGCTCTCATCAGAAGAGCCTCGTGCAACGCCACTCGCAGGCTTCGTCGCCCGTGGCACAGCAGCGGCTTCCCTCGGGACACATTGCGTCCACGTAGCACGTCTTGAGGAAGGGTGTCTGCAGCAGGCACTTGGAGTCGTCGTAGTCTTGTGGACAGCCTGCGTAGGCATGTAGCGAAAATCTCGAGACGCCGCGGGGAGGCATCGTCAGCGACATGGCACTGAACGTACGAGTTACTTTAAGAAGATTGCTTTCAAACTCGCTGCTAAAAGTGTTCCTCATTTCTACGGCTTTTATGGTACTGTGAATCTGAATACAGTCAGGACTTGTTGCCTGGTACCTGGAGCTTGGCAGAATGAGGCGGATATTGGTGTTGCCAGGCAAGTTTCTCTCGAACATCAAGGTGCTTTCAGCAGCTGCACTTACTACTTTATCAATGCTGCAAGTGTGCACGGCAATCTGCTATAAGTTCCTTGTTCTTCATCGGCCAGTTTTGTACGCTGTGGTACGCATGTGCTTTGTGTGCACATTCATGACTAGTGTTATGAAAATGAGTCTGCTAGATACAACTTTCAATATCCACTTCATTCCCTCAGCATTTGGATGATACCGCTAATGTTAATGAATACCTAAGGATAAGTGCACTGACAAGTAAAATTGTGAGCTCTAAAAAAAAAACAGTATCAAAAAGTTCTCATATATCTGCTTCCGTAGCTAGCCTCTTTAAGCTATATCGTTTCAGTAATAGGCACATAGATCACCAGCGTTATTTATCTTTCGTAAGGTGTTGCAGTGTGAAAGAAACCGGCCAATTTCTCGAGACGAACAGAAAGTGCCGGTAATAGTCGCGCAACTCGAAGGAACCAACTTCAAAGCTACTTCACGGCGCGAGCATTTCATTTATGTGTACAGTTTTAGACACAAGGACGCAGTGACGCCTTCTGGCCAGCATACTTACTCGGCTGGTTGCAGTCGTGCTTCTTTTCGCAGTCCCTGGTGCATCTGGACATCTGCTTTGAAGTTTCAGCTTCTGCCACGCATTCCTGCTCGCACACCCGGAACCTCTGGACGCACTCCAAATCGACCCCGCTGTCGGACTGCGCCAGCGCCGAGGTGGCGACCACGATAGCGAAGACGAGCGCAAAACCCATGTTCTGCATGCGTATCTACTCGAGCTTCAGCTGACAGTCTTGGTGGATAGCGCTCTGCAAACGATTCCATGCAGAACCTCGTAGCTCTTTATATCCTGACTACGACCCGCATTCTGCCGTGCTATGGAGCTTAAATAAATGTCCGTCTTATTCGCTTTTGTCCTCTGTGCACGTAAACAAAGCAAAAATAATAGAACAAACATTCAAGAACATTGCGTAAATAAGTGAATAAAATGATTACATGAATACTTGACTAAGTATAGCGGTAAATCTGTCACGATAGACGAGCTGTGTGTATAAATGCAGGCAGAAGATGCTCAGAATGGGCAGAACGGGCTTATGTTTCATCCTTGTGGAAAGGGTTACAGCTTTGCAGTACTGTATGCGGGCCCAACCATTATACGTAGAAAACCGATTTCAAGCTCAATGACCCGAGTCGTAGACATGGCATTGTTTGCATGTGACCAATGGCGCCCTTGCTGCTGGATGTTGTGGGCCTCAGGAGCTTGTCAAGCTGCGGCTTGTTTTTCCCGGAGCCCACTTCTCTAAAGCAATAAATAAATCAATAAATAACTGAACAAGCATTCGACCCCGTATGAACTGCTTTGTTTCGCGTCATGAATGCGGGTGGCATAATGCTTGAGGGCAGACAAAAAAATTTCGCTGCCACGCATTACTTTCACGCATGTTTAATTTTGTAAACTACATTAACGGCTGTAATGGTCAAATAATTATTGAGTATGCAAGCAAAGACGCTTGTGTGTTATTGATTTGATCCCTGCAGAAGGATGCATAAAGTTATTCTTGTCAGTGTCACGTTATGCGACTCCACCATGCAGTGTGGTCAGGAATAAGTAATTCGTAAAGCTGTGCAGTCTTTTCTTTCTCGGGCAGCGGTATAGCTAAACGTGCGCTCAATGTTGCCATTTCTTTAAGGAAGATCTGCATTTCGCTCTATGGTACTTATTCGCTGAATTGCCTGTGTTGGTAAATAGTAACCTGTCCATAAAACTAAGTTCCGAGAGCCTGCGGACTGCTGCTTAAAAGCGGTGTGGCGGCAGCAGCGCGTGTGTCCTGAAATGTTATGCTTTCAGTATTAGTACAATTAACCAGTGAGAATAGTTGAGGACAGATATATACGTATTTATAATAAAAGTGCAATTACCCATTGTCACCTCCTTTAGCAAAACCATACGTCTAAAAGGTACAACTTACACAGAATCCGCCTTTTTCACAAGGCCGCTTTGCGCATGCGCACCTCTCCTCTGGTTGAAAACAAACCACCAACCATAGCTGCGCATGCGCAGTTATTGGCCTTCGAGATCGGCGCAGCCGTAGCCAATCTCGGAGGCCATGTGTAATTTCTATTCGTGACAGGCGTATGCGATAGATGGCGGTAGCTGTCAAGAACACACACACCATGATTTCGCTGGCGGCTGCATGCATCTCCCAAGGGCGTTTTCAACCACTCCCAGAGGGCGCCACATTTTATGAAAAAGGCGGATTGCGTACGGCACACGTACTTCTTTCTTTCTTACACCTGTTGCGGTTAAAGGGACTGAACACTGCCCAAAATATGTCATGAGATTATGGTGGAGATGAAAAGTCTTGCCTCATATAGTATAGATCGAGCACTACGATATCAAAGAAAAGATGCTTTACAATTTCAATTTGCCATTGAAAATGGCATGAAAACAACCGAGATGCTATTTAGCCGAGAAACCCTAGTACTTTCAGTGTAGCCCCCCCCCCCCCCCCCCCCCCCCCCGTGACTACATGTGAGCAAAATATTGCCGATTTTCGTAACTGCACATTGTTCTTTTTTATTGTAAGAGTGCTTGCCATAATTTTTTATATTTTGCGCTCTCTCCAGTGGGTTAAATAAATAAAGGGGGTTAAATAAATACCATCGCGAGAGGGATGCTTTCAGGTTTTGCCACTAGGGTGCCCCACAGTGTTTGCAATTTCGTGAATGATGCAATGACAGTGTCCACTAAAACTTTCGTCGATAAGGGCGTGCGTTAATGTGCCGTAACAGCATTGAGTGTGAAACTGAAAAAGACGTTACTCTACGCAAAAAAATGTCTGATTACTGTCTGGCGAGTGAAAGATATATTTGTTTTCGGTACGTCTTTTTTTGTCGACCACCAGTAGTCATTGCGGTCGCTGTTCATGGTTTGCAGCATCGGACTACATAAAAACGGGCGCGCGCATTGGTCGAAAAATTCTCAGTAAACGTTTTCTACAGCGGTTTTAACAAAACCGTTATGGAATCGAACATTTTAGACATCAATCTTTCCACTGCGGCGAAAAAAAAATCGACACCTAAATTCCAGTGTTCTGTCCCTTTAAACAAATTGGGAGTAAGCATTTGATGGTGAAATGCTGCAGATCAGATTTCACATCCTATCCATTGAGGCAGCCTCGAAAAATCGAGACTGTGGAGGGCTGCACGGCTTAAGGCCTTGCAAGCACAGGAACACCACATACTGTTTTCCCATATGAGGCAGGCTGCTTCTGCCCAGCGGTCAGAGCAGTGTACGCTGCTACCGCTGCCACATATAGCCTCTACATAGACGAAGTTTAAGGCTCCTACTGAGGAGCCGGCCCACACGTTGCGATAAAGATGTCGAAATCAGTTCCATCGCTAGCGGCGAACAATAAAAAGCCACCTGCCCATACGCCGTGAATCGGCGAGACTAATGAAAACAGGAGCTATCCGGCAATTACCTGACCATAAAATAGACGCAGAGGAAGCTTACCCGGCGAGTTTCAAGGTCGCAAATCGCTTCGCCAGCGTGGGAGCATTGAACGAGACCTCGTTAGAGCTTACTTATGAGACAATTTCTGAGTTTCAGTCAGTGTTTTTGTCACGGGAAAGTTGCCGTCCTTCAAAATGCCGTTCTTTTAAACCTCATGTCTTAAACTAACTATACAAGCCACAATTATCACCCGCTCTAACATCGCAGTAAAATGCCCCGTATATGGTTGTGCCTACAGTTGGAGCGATTCATTAAGATCCATTATCAGTGTTCGTTGTTTTGAAGGTTTAGTTGGCTGAACCATGTTACGCCTGCTCTATTATGCGCACTTGATGAAGCTTGATAGATCATTTTCTTTTCCTTAAGCTCTTTTAATGGAAGCACCTATTGAGGTCCAAGTTTTGTTAATCTCCATTGAAACGGGACGTACCCATTGCGGGGATTGGTCAGAATTTTGTGCAGACACAAGCAGTGTACTTAGTACCTGTGGTAATCTTGGCCGAACGGTACTGAATAGTGGAATAATGAAACTGGGAAGAATTGGGATAGTATTGCCACGAACGGACAATATTGTTAGAAATTGTGGAATATTTTCGAGTTCAGCCGAAAAAACAAAGAAAACGTAACTTTGATATAAAATTTCAGTACACTCGTGCCTCATTCATATGACGCTAATTAAAATGGACGACTCGAATTATGGCCAATTTTTCTGAGGATCAACAATTTTGAACAAATTCATGCCTCGTTAATATAAAAACTCCCTGTACAGAGAGTAGAAAAGAGGGAAATACACGGGGCCTATAGGAACCCATGCAATTTTGTCGCGTTAATATGGACAGTGCTGAGACGAAATCGCTACTCTCTACTCGATACGGACGTTACATATTCTGCACTGTGACTGCAGGCTACTTGAGGAACGCTATTAAGAAGGGTAAGTCATTAAGCAATGTCCCTTTTGTTTGCAGTATCATGCTTTACACTCAAAGTTGCTTGCATCTTATCATTTTCAGCATTGTGCACATCGGTGACAGTGAAGAAAATTTTCTATTCCTTTTATGCAAAGTATAAAAACAAATTGAGTGACTCTCATTCTACTAAGCTCCGATGCCATGTATGTGAAAAGTTGTTGCAGAAGTTAGTTCGTTTATCCATGGTACGCCGTTAAACATTGAACGAGACGGCACCACATTATTTCAGTCACAAAGATGTCCGGAGCGATAGCTTCTAGTTTCAGACACCACAGAATTTAAAGTTTACTGGCCACCCCCCAAGACAAACATAGCCACACTTAAATTCATGCTCCGGAAGTGTAAGGCACAACAAACCAGAGTAAATCCCGAAAATCTCTTGTCGAGGTGGTGTGCCTCTCTGTGCAGCCCCAGCCTCAACGACAAACTGGTCCGTCCAGCAGGCCCTCGAGGTGGCGAAGAGACAGGACCTCGACGTTCCCACGTGGAAGACCTATAGGCCGCGTCGCGTTATACCCTGCCGGACACTAAATAAAGTTGTCACTCCCTTCCTCGCACCCTTCCTGCCTCCATGGCTGGGATCTTGACGGCTCTGGCTGTGGTCCGGCCCATGATAGATGCTGATTTGTCGAGGAATGCGTCCATAGCTAAAATTGGGGATGGCTGTTTGGGAATTAGATATAATTTTGGTGGCGACCGAGGAAGGAATGGCTAGCCGTCTCTTTCACCGACCACCGTGGTTGTAAATGAGGTACGAGTGGTTCCTGCCGTGATAGGTTCGTCGTAAATTCTATGCAGTGCCAGTACCCGGGCCTACCTGCGCTTTCGATCGATTTCTGAATGCATGCGTTTAGGGAGGAGGTGTCTATCTGGAATGAAGCTTATCTGACAATGGGGACTGAGTCAGTGCCGGGTATAGCACCGAAGGGTGGTATGTGAAGCGACTGCAGCAGAGCTCGTCTCGCAGGGGTGCATGTGAATCTGGCTAGTTGAGACGCTTTGATTGCTTCACAGAGTTCCTTGAAAGTCTCATGTATCCATAGCCAAAGGAGGCGCTCCGTGGAAGAACATGGAGGAAGGCGTAAAGCGGTGCGCCTGCTGTGTTCATAACGAGGTCGTCTAAGTGCTCTTATCTTTCGCTAGGATGAGGAGGTGCGGCAGTGCGTATGGGATTCTGCTGGTGATGTAAGCCTATGTTAGTCGAAGCGTGTTTGGTTCCCGTAGACCCATTTGATGAGCCTGATTTTCAGTTGCGTGTGCTTTTGGAGTTTGTGGATTGTGTCAGTGTGGGAGCGGTGGCTCGTGAGAAACAATCCTGTATGTGAATCTTTAGGACTGTTAGAATTCATTGCGTACCCAAATTGAGTAGAATATTGGGTGGTGTGCCAAACTTTCGGTGGGGCTTCTGTATGAAAAAGGCCGATATCGTGGGGGAGCATGGAGAGCCTTCTTTCTATGGCACAGGTGCAAGCTTAGCACTGTTTGTAGGCGGTGTTCTATCTCAGCGTCGCTACCTTGGCACCTCCAAAGCTTAACATCATCAGCACAGGAGCTAAAGTATATTTTGCGTACCGAATTAAGTAATTTGGGGAAGAGGACCGATTTTTTTGGTATGCCTCATCATGTACCCAACGAAATGTCGCCGAGGAAGTGGTGGCCGAAATAAAGATGGGCGGTACAGTAAGTTAGGAAATCGCGAATATAGTGGTGTATGAGCTTTCGAACATTGAGGGATTGAAGGTTCGCTAAGATAGCCACATGTGTAACTTGATCATCATCATCATCATTTATTATACCCTTAAAGGCCCCGGGTGGGGTATTACATAAGGGGGGGGGAGGTAACACATAAAGATAACAACCGTTCATGGTCTAATCATAGGTACAAAAAGTCAAAATGCTCAAATACAACAATTCAAATGAGAGGCCTTATTGACGTCTACCCCAATACAGCTTTGATGACCTTCGTTTTGGATTCTAGTATGTGATGTTAGAGTTGGATGAATAGGTCCTGCGCTGCAAATACTGGTTTTAAACTGAACATGCCGGTGAACAGCTGCTCGTTTTCCTCCAAGGAGTTTCTCAGCCGCGCCTGAATAATATGCTCGAAGAGTTTGGCTACGCATGGAGTAAGGGAGATATAGGTCGGAGACTGGTCTGGTGGAGCGGCTTACGCGGGTCGCAGACTCCACATGGCTTTGAGAACTTACATGATCACGCGGAATACATTCAATCCGAATTGTCTGCGGTATGCGTGCCGCTAGACTGTGTATGGCTTGGCAGATTTGCAAGCTGCTACTGGCGCGTCTAAGCAGCTTTGTCACCTGGAGGGCATCAGTGCGTATAACAATACGGGCCGTGGGAACCATGGGGATGTCGGTCACGGAGCGAAGCGTCTCTTGTACAGCAATCAGCTCTGCACAAAAAGAAGACGGAGGTTCCGTTACTTCAAAACGGTGTCCTAGCGCGCTGAGAACCGACATGTAGAACTAACTGGCTCCTATCATAGCTCTGCTTGTTATTTGAAAAGTTGGTCTGTTCAGGGCTGACTTAATGGCAGTAAACTGCAGTTATTTCGTAGGCCTAGATGCCTGCGTCGACGTAAATTACAATAAAACCTTGTGACAAGCGGGCGCCTTGTTCCATAATTCGGCCGCGAAATGACGACGCCGATTTCTGTGTTCTTGGTTGTAAGTCCGTTGGTGTGTTATCACTAAGCTGTACAAAACGCCGAGGAAGAAGAATTGGCGGTGGCGGTGGTAGAATTGAATGAGACGAAGCATAAGCCCTTAGAACGCACGTTGCGTGAGAGTGGCCTTAAGCCTGCGGGCATCACGTCGTTGCTGAAAAAGTTCATCTATTGTGCTCAGCTGTACGTTTTCTTGAAGCGCCACGATTGATGTGATGCGAGGAAGGCAGGTGATAACATCCATTGTCTCTCGATTTATAGCTTCAAGCCGATCTCATTGTGCCCTTGTTAAAGTTGAAATTGGGCTTGATAAACAAGACGCGGTTGCACAACTGCCCGTACCAACTGTCGTGCAACATCTGAGCGGGTGCCGCCCGTTTTTGGAGCAATGCGTCTGATCAGACTCAGACTGTGTAACGCCTGTTTCTTAGCGCGAGACAGCCGTGCAGTTCCAGTTCCTGATTCATGAATTGTTAAACCCAATATTGTTACAGTTGTACTTTCCTGAAGTGGGCTTCCGGAGATGTAGATGAATAGGTTTTGCAGCTAGTTTACGGCGCCCTCAGCGATTGGCAACTGACGGGAACGTAGTTATACTGGCGGAAAGTTCAAGCCCAATGGAAGAAACATGTATCTAAAGCTGATTGCAGGGTAGCGGATTGAGTCAGTACCTTGATGTGCGCGCTCCACACCGTGATGCCATCAGCTTATATTAAGAATTTAACGTCACGAATTTCATGTAACCTCCATGCAAGGGAGATAAACGCAATATTAAATAATGTTGGTGACTACGCTGATCTCTAGGGTACGCCGCGAAGAGGGGCGAACGATTCTAATATGGCATCGCCACTGAGGCGTAGTGTAAATTATCTGCCTTGATTCAAGGAACGTTTTTACAATATTGCGTACTCTAACTGCCTTTTATTTTCATATAACCGACATTTCTTTCTTTTTCTTTTGCGAGATATGTGGCCCTGTCTCTCACCGCTGCGCAGTGCCGTGTCCATTGAAACATACTATGCGTATACTTTTCTCCGTGAGACCATGCAAACGATTGCGATAATGACTATGGCAATTCAGACGCAGCAAAGGAAACAGAAGAGCTGCGTTTGTTGTAATTTCGCCTTCTGGAGCTATTGGCGATGAGGAAGACGAACAGAGGCGCTCGGGCCTAAGCGAGCGCGAGGGTATAGTGTACAAATCTATGCCGAAGAAGGAGCTCTGCTATAGTGCTCTAGAGCTCTGCTAACCGACCAACGGCGCGGTATCCGAAGGAGCAGCAGCACTGTTCGAAGCTACCATGTCGGGGCAGCGACTATTGAAAATGACCACTCCCACTGCGAAGGCGACTACCGGTGTCCACTTCCCCTTTAATGCGGCCGCCACCACCACCTCCGCGGCGTCGGCCCAAACTGTGTGCATTGACGACACCGCTACGTTCACGAACAGAGACGGTCACATCATTGTCTGCAAGTCATGGAGATCCAGTGCTGAACCGAGGTGTGTAGCAAGGCTTGGATCTTGGGCTAGGTTTGGGTGTTTGTGACGTGGCAGGCTATAAAGGGCGAGCCTATAGAGCTGAAATGAGAATTCATTGCAGCGCCCGTGTTATTTCGTCGTTGTCAACTCGTATCTATAGGTTGGTAGCCTTTCAAGATGGGCCTTCTAAATAATGTGCGCCGGATATCACCTTCAGTCCAGAAAACCTTTTGACAAATTTAGATGCGCCGTACCCACTATAAGCTCGTTTGTTAATCATCTTCATCAATGGCTGTCAGCTGCCAATTCTGGTTCATTCATCTTCCAAGCCGACATGACTTAATGCCTCACATTTTGCATTAATTTTTTTTTTTCAATGCATCGTGGGATGGCAAAGATTCGACATCGAATAGCCAGAAGCAGTGACAAGAGGGCAGTTGAATTGGCTTGACTTATACAATCTCTAAGAGAGTTAACTGCTGAGCTTACTCCAACAGTTGGAGTAGGTGCTCGTGGTGTCCTCTTTCTTGTGTGCGTCTGTGTTGCGCTGAATACCTTGTAATTATGCAACCTCTTAACTTTGAATCTTGCATGCGTTTAGAGATAAACACATAATAACGTGAGCAATACGACCAGTCGGAACTTATACTAATACATTAATTTTGCAGGGCGCTAGTTTTCATCGCTCACGGCTTCGGAATGCACTGCCATACTCATAGCTACGACATGCTCGCACGGAAGCTGGTGGCCGTTGGCTGTCACGTCTTTGCCCACGACCACGGTAAGTTGGTGACCCAGTATTAGTTTTGCTGAATATTTCACACGCGGGCCTGGGCGCGCAAGAAATGTCCCCGTAGAAGCTCCCATCATGCCCCAGTTTTATTAATAGTTTTGCAGCATGCCAGCATGTAGCTCCAAAAGTCTGTCTCGGCAATGGACGCGTTCAGCGTAGCGCGTGCCGCCAGCATCATCATTTAGGACGTACCGTGTCAGCAGTACCCTGCCCCTGCACATGCGCAAACGGTCCTGACATGGCAGATGTGCCCGCAGCTGTCGTCCCCCTGGCGCCACCTGATGCCCCCAGAGCGACCTGCGCAAAGTGAAGGCGCGCGATACGCGGCAAGTGTCAATGGCCACGAACTTCCCGGCCTTCCGAAGAAAGGCTACCCTAGAATGTGTGAATGCGGAATGTGAAGACACGCAGAATTGGAGGCTTCAAAAATTATTTTTACATGTTAAGAGATTTCATGCGCAATAAATTATATAGGGATATTTTTGCAGTCAAGAGTATACAGACCACCCAGATTCTAATTTTCAAGGAAACGACGCGGGGGTAGAGCAGGCACATTCGACATAGTAAGATGCAAGTAAAAAAAAAAACCGCAATTGCCAACTATGGGCAGTTGTACGCGGCGTGAGTGTTACTCCACTGAATAGCAAAGAGAAGCAGTTTTTGATGTCATACTATACCAGACAACCCGGAGGCACTAATATATTTGGGGTTATAAATTGTTCTAATAGTTAGCTTTTTAACTAACCAGAAATGCCTTAACTTCGGACTACTTACTGTCATACAGGAATTGTGTGGCGGTTGCTGCAGCCTGGAGTTCTACCAACTTATAGCTTGCCGCGCTCTAGGCTTGAGGGCACTTTCCATCGATATTTGGGCGAAATATACTCCAGGATGGCGCGAATGCTGAACTTGAGCTGAATGTTTACCTAAAAAACCGTATAGTACATTTGACGGAAACATTCATGGTCCAGGAATTTGTTTTAAGCATGAGTATATTATCTCATTCTATACGAAAACAAATATTCTTGCGCTGTGCATGCGGCTATAGATCAACTCTTATAATGTCAATAAATATTCTGTTAAATATCCACACTTACAGTAAATCGTGATTCTTTGCATGTTCATTTGTTTACTGCAAGAAAAAGGACCTAGATGAGTACCTTGAAGGTAGCCTGTATTGATGGGCTGTTATTTCTAAGCACAAATCACCTAACTTTAATGAAAACAAAGCTTTTTCAATCTACAAAAGATATGAACTGGCGTTACCATACTCACTACTTATTACTGCTGAACTTCGACGCATCAGATAGCCTTTTGAGTGCGGGTACCTGAGGTGAACATTTCACCATTCATTTCGAAGCGAAAAAATTAGGTGGATGTATATTCGCGTCTCCTTAACAGAGGGCAGGCCAATTATATATGGAGCTTGAAGCTTTGTCTTCCACTGCTGTCGAGCCGCGAGTCAACAGAAACACTACCGTTATCGCGCAGTCGGCCACGGCAAAAGCGAGGGAAAGCGCGCGACCGTCAAGTCTGCGGACGTCTACGTGGACGACATCCTGACGCACGTAGACGCTGTCCGGGCCGAGTTCGCGGGGAAGCCTGTGTACCTTGTAGGCCACTCCATGGTGAGTTGAGCCTGCAGAACTGAGAAGTGCAAAGTGCCTTGAAGCAAGCTCTTTCCTGATGTCCAGTGCGTTTACGACCAGGGTGGCCTACTCGTTGTCTTGGCGGTTCAACGCCGACCGAAGGATTTCAAAGGCATGGTTCTAGTGGCCCCATTCTTGGGACTCGACAAAAAGGACGATACCTGGTTCAAGGTGGGTCAGACTATCTTGAGAAAGTGGAGAGCAAGGTAACCAATATCTGTATGGAAGAAAAAAAAAAAACTCTAGGGGGCACTTTGGATCACTAAACTGCGACGAAGCGAAAGCCTTTATCGCGCGGTGGTCCGAAGCCCTCCACCATGGCACCTCTTTCTTTCTATTTTTATTCCCACCTTCTCCCTTTTCTTTGCGGCACAGTTTAGGTTTCCGCGGAGAATTGTGATAGATACTGCGCTTTCTCTTTCCTATAAACCAATGTGAAACGTCGCTGATGCCTGTTGCACTGAGTCTGGCGCTAAACGAAAGGCGCCGCACGAACGCCTGGATCGGTATGATGCGATAGCTTATAAAGCTTATTCACGTGACGTCAGTGCAACTTTACTGGCAACCATGACACGCACAACACAACATGAATGATGACGTGCTCGGAAACACAGACAACACATCAACATGAACAACCAACTTGCCCAATCTGCCATCCTCGCCAGTGAAGCTAAGTATAACTTTGTCATGTCCGAGTATCCCTACTGAAAAACCAAAAGTTCTACGGGGCAATAACCTCATAAAATCTCATGTAATTGCGTAGACTCTTATTAGGTGCACATCAATATTATGAAATATATTGTACATAATTTATGATAATGTACAAGAAACTATGAGATCTTATGCAATTATATGCGGCTTGTATGTGATCTCTTATGTGAATTTAGCGAGATTGTGTGAGAAAATGTGAGGGTATTGCCTCATACAATTTTTTCAGTAGGAATATTAATGAATTTCTCTGCTCTCTGCTACCGGGATGCTTGGTGTTCTAGATGACCCTGGTTCGCGTCCTCGGGCGCCTGCTGCCGTGCCTTCCCCTGGGCATTTGCGGCTCTGATGCAGCTTGCAAGGACCCCACTGTCACCAAGCAAATGGACGACGACCCACTGATGTACAAAGGCTGGCTGCGCGCCGACATGGCAGCGGCCATGTTAAAGGCAGTTAAGGTGACAGCCTCCGGTGGGACCATGTCGGCACAAACCGGTTCTCGTGCAGCGTAATTCAAATGTTACCAAAACGAGGCGGTAAGCCGTTGATAAGGAAGACTGGAAGACAGTATAGTCAAAATGGGGAAATGGTTACTGTAGGGCAATACTGAGCACTGAAATGGAACTCAGCTCGTCGGCGGCACACGAAGGGCTCTCGTCGATAAACAATCACCGCCACTCTTTCTTCGTTTAAAAGAGAACAATCAGTCACGAGATAAGACAATATGCAACATCTAGATCAATTGACGACATTGTAGAATAAGTTGTGATTATGCAGAGTACAGTTTCGGAGACATGTGTTTACCTCTCGCGTGGCATATGAAACAATGATGTCGCTTTGTGGCGGTCATAAGCGTTAAACATGGCAAAAAATGCACCAGGAAGCTTTACAGTCGAGGTTTTGCTTTTTCTGTATAGCCGTCGGTAAACCTTCCCTGAAAACAAATGGCGCGCCTGCTAATAATGTGTAAAAGCAGAAATGAAAAATTTAACAAAAAACCAGCAGCCGGGAAAAGCAGATAGTGTTCTGCGTACCAAGTAATTATAGAAGCGCTGTCAGTAGTGTCTATGGCAGAACTCTTTCTCGCGCATTCTTACTATTCTAATTTCCTCTAAGCACGTTACTGAAGCTTTCTCTCCTATTGGTGCTGGCTAGTGCCCGAATTCGAGGTTTAGACTTGTACAAAAATATGTCTCATATTAGCCCCTTCGCAGATTGCGAGCATCGTCTGCCTTCTTTCTTGCAGTTTCTCTTAGTACCATTTTACCCTTAACTTTATTTTACGGGCCTTAAATTTATTTTACAGAGCGTGAATATATTTACACAGGGTCACTCATATTTTATCTTGCGTGGAGGAGGAGGAGGAGGAAGCAACTTTATTTGACGCATTACTAATCGTCAAGCGTTATGATTAGAGAGTTCATTGAGAAATAAGGTGTTATTCCTATATCTATAGTATCATATGCGTTAACCAGATGGCGCAACGTACTAATGCGCCGCATGTTGTTTCACTTGCGTTATGCATTAAACATCGTCGTCTTCATGAAGGTTCATCTGTGGCGCTGCTTCGTTTAAACGGTAAATACAAGCAAGGTGTGCTGCTGGGAAAGTTGGTGACTGATTATGGTAGAAGAAAATAGCGCTCGTATTGTGTCTACTTCCTTCTCCCGTCTCTTGCGCTATTTTCTTCTACCAAATACAAGCAAAAGTAGAAGCAGCGCAAGAAACAAAGACAGAAGTGGAGGACAAACAAAAGGAAGCACTGTGGGCTTTAAGTAAATATGCCATACACATGCGCCATCTCGTTGAAGACAGAGACAGCAACCGTGCCAGAAAGGCTGTCGAGACCATCGAACAACGAGAAGCCAGACTAGCCCGTTGCCGAGAAGCTTATCAGGCGCGAAAGCGAGTCAAGATTGAAAACGCAACGCCCTTACAACTAACACCCTTGCATTAGAAGGGTGTTCTTCCAACACCCATAATCCAGCATCTTCGAACACCCTTTTCCACACCATTTTCTTAACAAAAAAGGGTGTGGAAAAGGTGCTATTGTGGATGGTAATATTTCGAGTACCCTTTTGAGACCTATAAGGGTGTAAAATTTTTTTAAGTGTGGGTGTTAATATGTGGCGCACCCCTTTTACACCTTTTAAGGCGTAAAAATGTTTAGAGTGATAGCGATGGTGGCAGCGCCAGATGGCTGACACTCGTGAAACTTGTTTCAATAATAGTTGAACCTTTACAATCTTCTTAGCCTCATTTAATCTGGAGTAAACCTGCAGTATTCGACCAAAATTTGTAATGGTAAAAAAGATGCATACGTGTATTTACTGCCAGTGCGCATTTGCGTTCAATGCGTGCGATGAGAACAGAAAAATAGTGCGTTAGTTTGGGGATCATGAAAAGAATTTCTTACGTGAACGATGGCTTAATGTTTTAAAAACAAACAAACAAACAAACAAAAGGAGAAAAGGTGTAGAAGCAAAAGCGAGGAAATAGTACGTAACCTTATGTGGATGTCCCTCAAGCAAGCAAGTTTTTGCATTAAAAGTGTTAAGTTGTTGACTGAACATGCTAGAAGAAAACAGTGAAAAAAACTCGTTTATCGTTTCACGCAGAGCTGATTGTGGGAAATGTTCTTCGATGCGTTTGTGAAAAATGTGCATTCTCGGAGGAACTCCACGAAGTTCCAGGTGCGGTGTTGTGACGTTGCGAGGAGTTTCTATTTATTTTTTTTTGGGTGTGTGTGGTTGGGAAATGAACAGTCAGTGCGTTTGCTTTACGCTGCCTTCAGTAAGGCCCCAAACGCTTTGTAATTCATGCAGCATTTTGCAGTTCACAGAACGTGCAGTTCGCGTTGCAACGAAATGGGTGGAGCTATTTTACACTGTTTAATGCCAGCCAAGGAGGTTACAATTCTTGCCATTTTTCTTCCGTCCTTAACAGAGCGCTATTGCCGAGGTGAATGTCGTGACAATACCGATACTGATTTTACACGGCACCGATGACAAGTGCTGCGACCCTGATGCGTCTCGAGAATTCTTCGAGAAGGTACCCAGCGGGGACAAGTCGATAAAGGTGCGTCCTGCAAGCCTGACTCCGCACTAGCTAATTGATTTGTCATTAATGCATTGATCCCCTGCTTGTGCTGTGACGCTCGCTAGCTGGAAGCAAGGTCGCGGGATCGAAAGTCGTAATTAGGCCGGTGTAAAATGCCAAAACAACCGTGACCTATGTGAAGTCTGGGCTCGTTAGAAAAGCTCAGAAGCTTGAAATTAACATGCCCAAATACTTGTGTGTGTGTGTGGCTCAGCAGGTCTCCCTGAAGCAGAAAACAACAGATGACAACAAAAGTCCATTAGCTGCAGTGTGCTTTTTGTTCTATGCTAACAGTCCATTGCAGTGTGCGTATGAGCATTTTGGTTTTTCATGGATCAGTTGAACAGCTGAGAGGCATCAATATTCTTGGGCTTACGATTTCATTACGTGATTCACTTTTACAACAAGGGAAGCTTTACCTACAGACTCTTTCTGGCAAAGAAATTAGGCATGGTGGTCTTGATTGCTGGCGTTGCTTGCATATCTAGCGCTTTTTCCGGCGGTTCTCATGATCCACGTTTGTGGAAAACAAAGGATAATTCTGGTGTGCATGCCTGGGTAGGGAAGACACTGACCTTCCTCCAGATCACAAACATACAAAAACCCCTTTATGAAAAAAATATAATATCCTTCCAATTCATGGCAATTGCTTCGGGCCTTGTGAGCAGAATAAATTCATATATTCGTTCATTTTCGGAGAAAGATGGCAGACTTCAGCACAGACCTTAGAGCAGACTAATTATTATAAACTTTGTTACCTTTCAATGCGAAATGCTCAAACTACTCTTCTAAATGAAATTCGTCACCGTTGCGGAAATTGAGACGAACTGCAGGGCGTATTCGGGTGATGCGTTGGTGTTGGGAGTTGGAGGCAACATAACTGGGCTGATTTCACCGGGCTGCTGCATTATTTTTGTTGATCATACTCTCTCAAACAGTTGTACATGGGGGCGTTCCACTGCCTCTTGGACGAGCCCGACGGGGTCGGGCAACGAGTACTCGCCGACATTTTAGGCTGGTGCTCTGAGAGGCTACCCGCTCCAGATCCTCTACCGTCGTCGTCTTCGCAGGAAATACCCTGCAGTCGCTCTGTCGAGCACCTGAGCATCGCACAGCCGGCGGAAGCGATTCCTTCCATCGCATAAAGCGCATTTCTCGTGAAATATAACCCATCCTAGAGCCTATACCCTATGGGTGTGTCAGCGTGCGGTGGTGAGGTGTCGCTATGTTAACTCATGACACCGCGTACGCTGATTTCTTCATTTCACTTTATTCCACAGAA
This sequence comes from Amblyomma maculatum, assembly GCF_055883805.1. NCBI lineage: Eukaryota > Metazoa > Arthropoda > Arachnida > Ixodida > Ixodidae > Amblyomma > Amblyomma maculatum. The sequence goes on along the minus strand of NC_139352.1, from coordinate 71,698,432 downwards.
GGCCCAACTTTGAGGGGTGCTTCACCAACACAACCCAACTTTGTTCCAAGGGGTGGAAGAGCAAAGATTGCGTAAGACTGCCGCATGGAGGCATGAAAATTAATATTGCGATGAAATATGCTGGCTAGTGAGGCGGTGTGGAATCACTGGTTAGTCGGACTGTAAACAAACAACAACAAAGAACAACAACAAGAGAAAACCTTCTAAACTTGGAAAGAGAAGGTGTGCGACGATGATGGGCAATAGTTGTACAATTAAGGGAGGATACTCTCTCTTATGAATAAATAAAATAAGTGTACCTTGCGGAGTATTGCGGAGCCATTTCCCGAAAGCTCCAGCAACGGAAGTTCCGGGTGAGTCACTAAAAAAGGAAGTCATTAAAGCTATACGTTTTGTTGAGTATACAATGCAGTACATAAACTAAAATGCATACGCAATAAAATAGTTTGCTGGATTAAAATTGCATAATTCTCTGATCATTCCAGTTGCGTCCGTCACGCCATGTTTAATACGTTGAATCAAAACGAATAAGAGCGCATTTAAAGCCCGCACTTCCCGTCGTTTCTGTGGCGTGATGGATTAACACCACGTACCGAATTATAAAACGTGTTCGATTCCTGTATGTGTAATTGTTATTTTTTTATAATTCAAACATTCCAATAAATTACGAAAATATTTCCTGGGGTGCGTTCCCCTTTAGGCTGCATAATGTGATGTTTTTTTTTTTAATTCTTAATGCAGAAAAACCAGCCGCGAACACAGCCAAGATGTGACGGTATGAGAACGGTTACACAATGCAATTAGCTTCACCATAATCAATTCCCGCTTTCAGTGAAAGTATGTTACCTTTAGGTTGCATCCAGAGACACCTCTCGGCAACAATCGCTGTTTAACTCGCTTTAAAATCTAACTGAATTCGCTGCGCCGATGTTCAAGTTAACTTATTCAACGTAGCAAAGATGGTGCGACGGACGCCACCTATGTATTAAGCTCTTTACTGTAAGTATTTTTAATTATCAATAATAATTAATATTTATTATTAATATAATAATAATAATAATATTAATGATTAATAACTTCAATAATATTAATATTAATTAATAATTTATTTATTAATAGTGCATTTCGGTTTTCGTACTGCGCTTTATTCTCGAACAAAACGTAAGGTCATGTTTTAATTTTAGTGACGCACGCGGCACTTTGTTGCTGGAGTTTTCGGGGAATGGCAATACGCTACCTTGCGGCGGGCTTTTGAAGTGGCTGAATGTGGCGATTCGATATGGTGCGTGCAAGCTTCGGGTTGCCGGTGGATGTTTTTACGCTTAGTGCTACGGGAGGGGGAGGGGGGGGGATGATATAGTTGCAGTTGTAGCCATTAAAATTACAATTTGGGACAATTTTTGGGACATTAGATCACTATAGGACGCAGTTTTAGTGGGTCTAATTTTAGCTGCAAACGCCTCTAGGCAACTACTGAAAAGATTAAAGAAATATAAGTTTGTGAATACAGGGCAATATATATGTCATAACGCACATCGTGAAGGAAGATTACCAGTTTTGTTTCGCAGAATAAACCACTGCGGATCATACGCTTCGAGATAAGAAATGTTATCGTAGAAATGGTTCATGCTTGGTTTGAGTACTAACGTGCTTCATGGCTTTGCAACATACACAGGTTAATGAGATCGGACAGTAATTTATTCGGGCACCTTTACTATGTAATTTTATAAAGGAAGCAACGTACCTTTTTCAGTTCACAGTTATCCGGTATACACCTTTTACAATGTGACCGTGAGAACAGAAAAGATAAGTACACAGCGGGTACAGCATTAGCATCAATGCGATAACTTGACACGCCCTGTTTTCCTAAAAAAAATAATACGAAAAATAAAACAAAAACGTGGCATTGACGGTGGAGTTGTGAGTGAAAAATTTAACGAGCATGTTACGAGCAAGTCTCTGGTAGGTGGTAGTTGAAAGCTGTCATGGCCGGCCACTGTAGGGTTGGTCAGCGGGCTGTGACGTCACAAGAGCACGTGGCATGGTAGGAGCTGCCAAGGAGCAGCTCTTTTGAGATGCAAATCGATCTCACCGGTACCTTGCATACATAATAATAAGGCACGCTGCCCCTAGGCCATGCTTGCCAGTTCGTACGACTTTGGTAAAGCGGGTATTTATATCACTGCCGGATGATCTTTTACATAATCCGGTAGCTTTCTATAGATGCCTAAGATCGTAGGCGTAAAAAAAAAAAAAAAAAAAAAAAAAAAAAAAAAAAAAAAGAGGAGTTATTGATATACAATGTATGCACGCGAACGAATGTCTCAGAGTAGAATCGCCGACGTGCGCCATTAACGATGTCGCGCCTCAGAGTTAAGACGGAGCTTACAATGTTTCCCCCTTTTTTTTAAAAATTATTTCGTTGTCAATTGCATTTGCGCCGTTCTATGATGGAAAGTTATCTATGAGGGAAAAATTCCGCCTTTAAAAGTTATGGCAGCGAGGGTATTATATTAGCGCTTCGTGTAACAGTCGATGTGTAAATGTTTCTGTAAATGCTGATGTTAAGGCACTTTTAAAAACTCAGCGCATTTATGTCATTGGCTTTTTCTCCACACCCTTTTAGTGGGAGCTATGTCATATGACGGGTGCACATACATTTGGGTCTTTCCATGCCGAACGCACTAGTGTTTACGCTCGATTTTTCTCGTTTTATCCTTCAACTAAGTGGACCTTTATTGAGCCAACAAAAATAGCTTGTATTAATATCTTGGAGAAAAATATTCTTTCAGTTATTTGAGAGCCCTCTGACTGTTTAGGGTGCGTGCAAAAGTAGTTCCCACAAAAATATTTCCCAGAAATATTTTGTTCCCAGAAAAATATTTTATTTTCATTGCTAACATTTTATAAATAATGCATACACATTGTGCGTTTGTAGCGCATAGTAAGATAATTGCTGTACAAACTCACATTCCTTAAATCCTTATTTGAGCATTGAAAACATTATTTGCGCCATTTTATAGAACCGTTTTTCACTTTCTTTTTTTGTTGTACCTCACATAGTTGCTGGTTGAACTTAAGAAATATAGGCGGCAAAACTATGGGGCTTGAAAGGTTCCGAAGAGAATTCCTTTATCCGCATTTGTTTGCAAGAGATGCCGGTAGGCCTTGTTTAGAATCGGGGTCTTTTCTCTTGATATAAATAATGTCGCAAAAAAAAAAAGAGGAAAACTTGCCAAAATGCGAAACCGTATCAAAGGACTGCAGTCCTTCGACAGAGGTAGAGGTGTGTGGACATCATGCACATCAAGATCACATCTCTTGTAATAGTTAGAGTCTCTTTCTCTCTCTCTCTCTATCTCTGTTTCGCACATCGTGAGTAATATGGTTTGGTTTGTGGGGTTTAACGTCCCAAAGCGACTCAGGCTAGGAGAGACGCCGTAGTGGAGGACTCCGGAAATTTCAACCACCTGGGGTTTTTTAACGTGCACTGACATCGCACAGCACACTGGCACCTCGGTTTTCTCCTCCACTGAAAAGCGGCCGCCGAGGCCGGGATTCGATCCCGCGTCCTTGGGCGCAGTAGTTGAGCGCCGCAACCACTGCGCCACCCCGTTAACAAGACTAATTAGTATTCGTAAAGGTCGTCCTGGCAACAGATCCTTGAGATCCTTGAGGCAGGTTCCTACCGGAAAGCGACCACCGAGGTGGATCGTCGTGCATTAAATGCCGTGTTGCCAGGCTGGTCATCTTGAAGGTCACTTTACATGCGCAGTATGCAATACCTCCGCAATGCGGAAAGCGTCATTGTCTCCGGTCTGACTATAATTTCAAGACGTGGCTGCAATAAAGACGAGATTCCTTGACGGAAGCGGAAAACTTTCTGCACGATAGCAGCTCATTTTGGAAGCAGGACTAGTGGGGAAACGCAGACGCACGCGTGATATTTCATCCGAGAGCTAGGTACAGTGTGCAATCCGCCGGGTCCAGTGCTGCAGCCCAGGTGTGCAATCCGGCGCGAGACTAGACTATTGAACTCACCTCCCGAAGAATGACGGGAAGTTGTGCTTTGTAGTGATTTATCTGATTGTTTTGTTTGGTGCACTCACAACGACCATGATGCTGTTACTGAAATAATCCCCAGAAGATGACGTTACTCTGGTTTGGGCAGAAATAATCCAGTGGTGCCACTTACTGGCATAAATATGGCCGTATGTGTCCTTGGCGCCTGGAGGACCAGCGTCGACATCAACAAACGTCTGAGTTCAAAGGCTCATTTGACAGCTTGAAGAGCTTAATCCGCCTAATCTTTTATCACGAAAGAAACTGGTTGGAGTAGACAGGTATTTGGTCTCGGTGACGTCATCATAAAAGACACTTTACAAAAGCGAGAGGAAGTCCTACGTAAGAACGAGAGAGGTGTTACAGTGATTGCAAAATTATAGATCTTTAAGGCCAATGGACTTTACAAGCAAGATAACGGTATTCATTAGGCGTCCTAGTTGGAACATTGTTTTGTGCATTTAGAATTGCCGCTGTGATGTGAATGACAATTTTCGGTATGTGTTCATAAAGATAGGTGGGTGTTACATGGTCTTGAAGTAATAAAGCACAAAAACAAAGACTTCTATATAAAAGGAAAAAAAAAAAGAAATATACCAGGGGCGCTTGAAATAACAGCTGAGAGAATGACTAAAAGAAGTGCTACAGCTCAACTGGGTGAAACGAACGAGATATTTTCCATCATGTAGCGTTCCTCGAAGTAATTTTGCCGTTCCCCGTAAAAAGGTAATCGCCAAGATTAATTGAGACAACTGCAATTCAGCGTAGTGCTATTAGTCTCCCCCGCTGTGTTCTCTAATTATTTGAGTGTTTTTATCCGGCGCCTTCCATGTGCTGGGCGCGTTATTAAACGCCAAAACCATTTGCGGTAACCATAGCTGGTTTTAGCTTTTAACCCTGGAAAGCGTTCAGTCACGGACCTTTCAAACGCACCAACCTTTTGTCGTGCAGAATATATATATATATATATATATATATATATATATATATATATATATATATATATATATATATATATATATATATATATATATATATATATATGCTATATATATATATATATATATATATATATATATATATATATATATATATATATATATATATATATATATATATATATATATATATATATATATATATATATATATGATGCCTCGGTTCGGCGCTTTAATGCCTCGAAATGCGTTTTGGATGCTGCATAATTGAATAATTAAATCCGGAAACATCTAAATAATGCGTTTTCCCCAAGTTTCATGGACAGGAACGCACGAAAAAAAAAAAAAGAAGAAAAATATTGGTCTGATATCGCAGCATCGAAATGGACAGACAACCTAAAGGCCGTCGCTGCATGAGCCAGAGAATTAACTCGACACTATAGTCCATTCTCTACTGTTGTATCGCGAACCTACTATTTATCGTCGATCTTGTGAATCCAGGCGGGCAAGGTTATTTTGCCAAACAAGTCTTGTTTACAGCTGTCTTCTCCAGAACAACTATGAGGAATTGATTGGACACACTGTATATTGGTACCAGTTGGCGGCGGGAAATCAGATCGCTGTTTTGATGCAGCATACAAGCTGCCACTGTTACAAAAACCTAAAATGCGGCGGACGATGTCCAGCTCCCACCGGCTCGTTCACCTCGTCGTCCTTCAGAGAAAAACGATGTTCTGGAGTGAGAAGAAAACAAACATCGATTGAGAGCGGGACTGCCGACTTGAGAATTCATTAACTGCGAGACAAGCGTAAGTGAAGATTCTCGAAATGATCTTGATTGAGATATTGACTGGATTAACTGAATTCAGTCGGATTCTCGACGCAAACAGTATACAGCCCTCAATCATGGCGTCTCTACGAGCCCAACTGCCGCATTATGGCATTAAACCCCACATCAGTTCAGTTCAGTTCAATCTTTCAGTCGTGTCCGACTCTTCGTGACCCTATGGACCATATGACGCCAACCTTTCCGGTCTCCCACTGGCTTTCTAATATCACATAACTTCATCTGCAGTGCCTCGAGGATGCCATCTAACCATCGAGTTCGCTGCCTACCCCTTCTCCTGTGACCCTCAATCTTTCCCAGCATCAAAGTTTCCTCCATCAACTCCTCTCTTATCATCAGTTGACCAAAATGGCTGAGCTTTAACTTTAGAATTTGACCCTCCAATGTTTAGTCAGGGTTTATGGTAGACAATATCGACTGATTTGATCTTCTGGCAGTCCAAGGAACTCTTAAGAGTCTCCGCCAGCACCACAATTCAAACGCGTTAAATCTTCGGCGGTCAGCCTTCTTCACAGTCCAACTCTTGCATCCATGCAGCCCAACTGGAAAGGCCATAGCACGAGTTATACGGATCTCGGTTGGTAGTCTGATGTCTCTGCTCTTTACTAGGCTGTCTAGGCTAGCCATGATTCTCTTTCCCATAAGCAGGCGTCTCCTAATTTCATGACTGCAGTCACCTTCCGGGGTAATCTTGGAGCCCAAGAAGAGAAAATCTGTCACGGCTTCCACTTCTTGTCCTTATGTGTTCCAGGACTTGATAGGGCACGACTCCATACTACATATACCACTCATAAATTAGCATAACACATAATATAGCATAACATAACAGGACATGACATAACATAACATAACATAACACAACAGACATAACCACAACATAACGTAATATGAAATAACACTATATAACATAAAGCGATAGAAAACATTTATGCAGTTTGACTTAAAAAAAAAAAACGGGTGTTGACAAGTCAGGACCAGAACATGCTGAGAAACTACCGTCTGGTCTGCCGGCGTCCTTGCTCTGCTGGGAGGCCTTCGGCCGCGTGGCTTGTGTCCTTGGCCGCATGGTACTAAGGCAGTTTGAACTCCGGTATGACCTGCAGGAACTCTGCGGCCTTCGACCGGTGGAAGCACGACCTGCTCAATATCCCACATGGTATCGGCACTAGAGACGAGAACCCGTGAACCACGGCCATGAACCGGTTTCCAGGGAAGCGTATTGTCCAGACATGAAGCGATGTAGAAAAACGCGCCTTATTGAGCAACGCGGCCACATTTATTTCGAAACTGAGGCCTGATGACCACTCTGGCATGCAATTATACCTCTTTTAGTCACACTTAGATTGTGCGGCTCTTTCTGACCTGCTGGCGTTTGTCAGACCGGTGCTTCAATTACCCTCTGGCCATGAAGTTTTCCCGCGAAAATGTGCGCTGATGGCGATGCCTGATTTTACTTGTAACCTTCGTGCGCTTGCAGAAGCTTTGTTTTGAACTTCTTGTTCAGCATGAACTTGTGCTGTATGATGCTGACTTGAGCAGCCGTTCAAAGGACCTATGCTAGCCTGTTGCAAGAGCGACCAATGTCCATGAGCGGAGTGCTTGCGTTCAACTCGGTACGAACAGCATCCCTGCGCGACACAGCAAGAACGCGTATCTATTTCATTTCGAAGTATGTCCAGTGGTGAGCAAAAGTAGCATACAACACGCAGCCGGGGCCGATGGTCAGAAGAACTGCATCGAAACGCCATCTAGAGATAGTGACAGGGAAAGCGACTGCGACATATGCATGTCAATAAATTGGCACTGTCACGACTGTCTCAGTCTTAGATATATCTGTTGCTAGATGGCGTTGAAATGCAATTTCCAGAGCTCTGGTGTTTAGAGATAACAGTGGCCGGGTGAATAAACCGGCGGTGGAAACTAGCAAAAAACGGCTGGAAGATTGGTGGCTTAAAAGCAGAGAAGTGACATAATGTTAGTAATGTAGGAACAAAATTTAATAAATAGAATGATGGTTTAGTTAACTATTCTAAATCAATAATTAAGATATATGGAGAAAAATGAGCATGATATAGCTACTGCTACCACCCCGTTTCAAAGGGGACGCTCCTATACTCCATCCATCAGTCCATCCATCCCAGAGCTCCGCCACCGGCTACGTGTTGTATACCGCTTTTGCTCGCGGCTGTACATGAACCAACGTGCTCAGCCCTCAGCCCATAGTAATGAGTCGAACTTCAGTTCAAGCGCCGCTGCATGCTGCTCAATTGGTAGAGTTCCTTACGTGACATAAGGAGGTCGTAGGTTCGGATCCCATTATCTCGTGTTTTTTCTTCTACCTTCTAATCCCCATTTAAGTAAACGGAAATGGTTACGTTGCTATGTTATCACAAAATGACGCAAAAATAAAAATAAATCATTGCTATATATTTTCCTCGACTTCAGTGATTGTTGGCCTTTTTCATTCGTAGAATGTGTGTTGGAGGGGTAGGCTAGCTTACTTTTGAATATCGTGGCGGCCTACCCCTTACTCAAGCGTTCCATATATGAGCCCATACTGCATATGTTTGTTATATGGGGCACATAAAGTCCGTTGGAACACACGGCATCAAAATGAAGTTCTTATTATACATTCACGTGGGCATATTGAAACATACGGAGTATGGAACCACGCTCACTATGCAGAAATTATATAGAAAATTTATGCAGACATAATGGAAAATATGCGGAAAGCAAGTGGTGTCCAATATAATCTTTTCCACATGAAACTGTAACGGGACGGCAAACCAGGGAAAGGAGAGTATGGCCGATAGCGATGAGATGACTTTGATAATGTTGGTGCGCCTACCGCGAGAGTTGCTGCCCGCGCCGCTGCCCGCTTCTTCCTAGTACGTAGTTATGTATATTCGCCTTGCATAAGACGTAACGCAATCCTAGCGAAGTGGACGATCGGACCAATACTGGTAAATCCCACTGAACACCTGAAGCACTCAAATCACGTACAACCATGTAAATAGGAAAGGTGAGCGCAAATTTTAAATAGAGTTTGTTAGGAATAGGTATATGTACCAATGTAACGAAAGACTTGACCCTTTGTCTTATGCAAATTGTCCTTACACTCTTCTCTTACCTCTGACCGGCTGGCAAGAAAATCCTCCATTCTTTTACTCTTTGATCGTGTGAGTAACGAAATTCGTACCTTTCCGGAAGCTCTGTAATGCTGAAATATTTAATACCCATGACACATTAGAGGATATCGCTTGTACAGCAATAATCCTGTAAGGGTAGGGATTAAATGTCAGGTGGTTGAAAATTTGGCAGCTTAACTGTGTTATTTGAACCAGCCACTAAGACGCGACACCTCATGTGCCAGCAGGGTAAGAGTGACCGAGGCGCTGCACGGGGAAATACAAAAACGATAACTTGCACAACCAACAAGATGCATGTGTGTCTGCCGTTATTTCTTGTATTAGGTTCCTCACGCGCATAAATTAGCTGCTTTAGTGAGCTCAATCAGCACATACGTTTATAGTTTCCGCCATAATCTCGCGAAGTGTTCTTTTCTCTTGCGGACGGCTGTGCCTGGAGGGTGTGCGACATTGAAGTCCTTGACAATTTTTTTTTTGTGAAGTGATTTCAGATATAATTGTTTTCGTTTATTGCAGTTTGCAAACACCTGTATAAAAATTAATGTCCTGGAGTCTAGGAATCTAGTTTAAGCAAACTGTGGGAGATTTTAACACACGGTCATGCACACACTGATAGCGCGGTAGAATCTTTTCATGTGTTCAAAAATAAGTTCTGCCGCGTGTGCTATTCTGGACTGTAACGGTCGATAGCCCCACGTCGGTCGTCATTGCTTTGTGAAGTGTGCACCTCCGGGCGTCTTAAACACTTACATGGACGCAGAGCTATTGCGGAGGCCCGCCCGATGTGCCGAGTGCTCAGTGAGCTAAGACATTTGCTTGTGGGCCTCGAGTAAATTACTGTATATTGTTCTATAGTGTATATATTCCTTTTTATTTTTACCTACCCTTTCCTTTCTCCCTATCGCTCACCTCTCCGATTTCCTCTACCCCTTCCTCGCTATCCCTTTGTTTCCGCCGCCCTTGTTCAGGTGCTTCAGATAGCAAATACCGAGGCTGGCAAACATCTTTTCATTTCTTTTGTACATAAATAAAATAAACACTACCACCACCACCACCGCAGCAGCGAAGGCAAGTGTAAAATATACTGTATTATATAAGTTATATAAGTTATGTTGATATAGAAGGCGTAAGATTCCAATGGAAAGCGAAATTTTGCTTCTGAAATTTATCTCGTGCTCATAATGAGGAGTGACACTTTCAATGGAAAACGAATGGGGTTCGTTTTTAAAAAAACTGAGACAATGTGGATATTCTAAGGTGCTTTATAGACACATTTGTTTTAGTTGTCTCAGTCGTGTGCTGTGCGATGTCAGTGCACGTTAAAGAACCCCAGGTGGTCGAAGTTTCCGGAGTCCTTCACTACGGCGTCTCTCATAGCCTGAGTCGCTTTGGGAGGTTAAACCCCGCCAACCAAGTAATCCAAACCAAATTGTCTTAGCTCCGATGCACACGGAAATTTTGCTTATGAAGTTTCTTCTGCGTGCTCAATTAAAAATGTGGACTGCCGTAAAAAAAAAAAAAAGAGGAAAAATATAAGAGTCGCGTTTTTGAAACCTAACAAAAATAATCAAATGGCCACGTTTTGCAAACTTAACACGAAAAGAAAATAAATGAATCTAGAACTTTGAGGCTATATTGATTGTTATCGCGATGGTAAACGATATGTGAACAAATTTGTCTAAGAAATGTTTTTGTCGAAAAGTAGCCACACTCTCTGTGTGTGAAAAAAAAAAGAAAAAAAAAATCAAACGGAGACGTTATAATTCACGCGGTATAGTTCTTGTACGCATCACCCGCAACACAAGACGCAAGGACTCATGACGTGCCCTCATCGTGAATGCACAGACTTGCAGATAATTTGTTACTCGTAATTAGAGGAAATTACCACAACCGGAAAACGGCCATGGATATGAACTTTTCACATTTAGATAATGCTCCACGGGGCGGAACATGCTGCAGTGATTATCTCTGAATCCATCTTATGCATTATCTCCCCATGCAAAGTTTGCTGCCTCTCCGATGTAGCAATGCTGGCCAGACATTTAAACCAGGAGTAGGCTGCTTGTGAAATTCAGAGATCGATTGCGATATGCTCGTCTACGAGATTTTGTGTCGCGACCAAGTCGTATTCGCGATGCGGAAAAGCATCATGGAAGGCGGCCAAAGGAAGAAAAAAAAAAATCAGAGTCGATGTGTACCAGCGCGCAGAGAGTATTGAAAGCTAGAAGAACAAAGCAGACAACCTTAAGACTATTTACGTGGTAGAATGTGAACGTACTCTAATCAGTATGAGTCATTACTATGCGCAATATTTATACATACTCTACACCTTAAAGTATATGTTACCAGTAAATTGCGGAGTAGTGATACCTTAAGTCATGGCTTAAAGACATTTGCGTTTTAGCATTGTTGACTATACATGCCTTTTGTGGCACTGTGCGCCGGCTTGGTGGACGGTATCTTAATTTTGTGCCATGGTATGGACTCTTCCGAACCTCGTGGTATGGACTCTAGTCACTGTGCCGCCGCCGCCGACTTCAGTGCTTAGACATGTCGAATGTCAACTTTCATCTACTAGATGCATGCTCGCATGCTCGTAAGGAGGAACACGATGTATGTTGTCTAGATTTGACCTAGGCAGAAGGCTTGATTTCAATTTCAAATGCGCCGCTAAACTTGGAAACTGCTGCCAGTTCCGCGATGATATGTGGCCACGGGACGTCATACAAACAGCCCATCAATCAATACCCAGCCGTGTCACTTTCCAACTGTCAGATGTCAGATAGCCATGCTAATTCACTGGACTGCTGGGGGATATACGCACAGGCAGGTCACCTTCAATCCTGCAATCCATGTGCAGGCATGCCTGCACATTTTTACAATATCCTCCATACACATTACTGGCCCTTCCCGTAATGGGGCTTGTAACGTTTCCGCATTATTAATAAAAAGGGGTTTGCAACGCAGGACATACATTGAATCCAAAGCTACGGTTCTGAAGCCGCTTATTCTGCAACGGTATTGATATTTAACTGACTGTGAGAAGAGAATATGGGCGTTAAACGTAGAACTCTTGGCGCAGACCTGAACCGCAACCAGCGCGAGCAACTAGACTCATGTGTCATTCGCCAGCAGCAAACCCAGCCTAACTCAAATGGGTTGTTTAAACTCCGGATATGAAGGAAACTATCGAGTCCCGAGACTCTGTGCTCGAGCGTGGTGATTATGATGACCCACTCGGGTTGTCATTTGCAATATAACGCAGAAAATGCTTTCAACGCGCTCACATAAACTATTTCCGATGAGCCTGCAAAATCAGGTTATTTGAAATATGCGCGGGCATTTTGTGTGCAGCGCCGCAAAGTGGAAGTTTGTCAAGATCTCTTGGGTTTGGGTTAACGCGATAGCGTTAAACAAGAAATATAGCATGGGCGTTGTTGGCGTTGACGTTGTGGACTAATATATTAGACCTCGTCTTCATAACAGCCCCTGACACAGAGTACAACATAAATTACTTAGATGGACTGAGCGACCATAAATTACTTCAACTGACAAATTATATTGCACTTCCGTTCACTGGTATTACGAGGAAACAGATTCGCGACTATAACACAGGTTGTTACAATCAAATAAATGACAAATTTCAAGAATTATCAGATAATGTACTGACGCCGTTTTTTCACCACAGGTCAGTGGGAGATAACTGGGTTCCTTTTAGAGGCAAACTCACAGAATTGGTAGCCAAGCATGTCCCACTTATCCCGCTATGAAATGATAAATCTAACTCCTTTACTAGAAAGCATCGACGCATGAGAGATGAAAAAAAAAAAAAACGCACCTGTACAAAAATGCAAAGAACGAATGTACGCCGTGTGCGTGGAGCAAATACAAAAACTGCTTAAAACTCTATTCTTCTACCCTTAGTGACACAAAAGACAATTTTTTTTTTCAGAAGACCTTCCTGCGCTACTTAAAAATAATCCAAGAAAGATGTAGAAAACACTAGGTCAGGATAGCGCCAGCTATGATACTTCAATACATGACGTAAGCAATACCCCCTACTCCGATGCTGATCGTCCTAAAGTATTTAACTCATTTTTCCTATGTGTGTTCACCAAAGAAGATAATTCTAACATCCCGTATGTAGCAGACTGATTATTCCTACGTGGAACTAGTCGATATTGTACTTGATGGCATAGTATACACCTGGTAATACCCTCAAAGTGTCTTCTTCCTCTCGTGTTGATGAAATTATTTCGAAAATGTTGAAAAATACCATGTCTGTCTGTAGCGTCATCCTATTTCATATCTTTAAGCAGTCGATATCAACAAGTGAGCTTCACACTGATTGGAAAATCGGAAAGGTCGCACCGGTTTTCAAAAGCGGCAACAAACAACTGCACGAAAATTATCGCCCCATCTCACTTACAAGCATCTGCTGCAAGATGCTTGAACACATTTTCGCATCGCACATCTACAATCACCTAGAATCTGATCATTTCTTTTTCTCTAACCAGCATGGTTTCAGATAAGGCTTTTCCTGCGAGTTGCAGTTATTTGAATTTACTACTGACCTACATTTCAACATTAACAGTAACAGAGGTAGCTTAAAATTCACAGAAGCACCCGGAAAATGAGTCTTACAGCACTGCGCAAGACGGCCTGAAGAGCTTTTCAATCCTCTGGATGAGCAATCAGGATATGGACGCCGTCTAGAAAAGTCTACAATGAGCAGATGCCAGTTTCGCGGCCATGCGCGGTCAGCCTACAGTCACCTGAGGCAATATATATCGGCAATACCCTGAAAAGCCCAGCGAGGAGAAGGAAGCCGCACGTCTGATCGGGGAGGAGCTACCATCGCATGTCAGCCGAGCCCGATGATGTATATATGCATAAGGATGGCGTGGTTGCCCCGAACGCCGCGCGGAATATTAAATGTCGCATTGGTATCTAGCATTTAGTACAAGGCTATAGTTTCAAATACGTCAGTACCTAATGGCTCATTACTTTAGTGCATATGAACAAAAAGAAAAGCAGGCAGCGATCGATCTCGAGGAAGGCAGGACTGCTCGTGTGCCACTGCTCGGGTGCTTTCTGCGTCTCACCATCGTCTAACTTTGCATATGCTTTGCCGAGAAAAGCTTTTCACGTCTTTCGTAATGATCCAGAAATGCTAGAACGCATTAAAAAAAAAAAAAGATAAGCGGCCGTGACATTGCGTCAATGAGAAAGGGAAAGTGCACGTATTTAGAAACAAAGGCAGAATAAGGAATCATGGTGGCTGTTCTTTCCTGGCCTTGGTTTTCTGTGCGCTCTCGAACGTTCCCACGTATGCAGTGCCAACTAACCCACTAATCTCTTCTTGTTGCATTCTATAAAGTTTATTTCTCGTAAATGAGACCACCCCAAAACATGTTGCCGCGACCAGAATATGCCTTACCCTAAAAAGGTTTTGAGAAAAGAGGCAGCGAACTACGTAGACCACCGAGCCATTGACGCAGGGTTTTTGAATCAAAGCACAGCATCTAAAAGAGAGATAAATATCGTTTGGCCTTGAAATGTCTGACTCTGACGATAAACCCCATGTGTCCTGTGTTCTCGTCAGAGAGATGCATTACATAGATTAAATACGTAGATTAGACAGACAGATTAGATAGATTGCATAGAGAGAAAGAAAGAGAGGAGGAGAGAGGGAGAGAGAAAAGCACTTTATTTCGCGACAAAAAAATGCCTAGCGTTTTCGGCCTGTTACTTCAGGTGTGGCGGCCTCAGCTGTAGGCATTCCATCTGCTGTTATTTTTTGAGGTGGACCTCCGGAATAGCTTTGCGCTGTCACAGATGCTTCTCTGTGACCCTTTCGTTGCTACGAAACTTGACGGCCAAACCAGACTCGTTTCTGAAAAGTGGCAGTGAGGCCGAACAGTTGGTTATGAGTGGGCGCTAGGTGCTATTGTTTCCCGAGACAAAAGAGACGCGAAAAGGCTGTCTATGATGTGTCGGGTGATGGCGAACGAGGAAGAGATATTATTAAGGCGGAAACCTGAGATAATTAGAAATGGACATTTGCATTCACAATGCCTGGCGCTTAAGTAAAGAGTAAGGACACAACAACGTTTCAAACAAGAACAAAGACTGCACAGACAGAGTCTAGGACATCATCATCATCATCATCATCATCATCATCATCATCATCATCATCATCCTCAACCTGACTATACCCACTGCAGGGCAACTATATCCACTGCATATTTCTTCAATTAACCCGGTTCTGTGCTAGCTGCATCCACTTGACCCTGCGAACTTCTTAACCTGGTCCGCCCACCTAACTTTCTGCCGTACCCTGCTACGCTTTCCTTCCTTTGGAATCCAATTTGTTACCCTAAGCGACCATCGGTTAGCGAAAAGACTGGCGCTACTCTTGTAGTCTTTTCCTCGCAACCTTTACTCTACGTTTTTGTTTGAAACATTATGTGCCTTCTGTACCTTATTGACAAATCAGAGCACGACCACGTGGTCTCATGCGTTTATCTATTTTTTGTAACTTTCTGTACTGTTTTATGCCTTTTAACACGCTAGCGTTAAAGGCCCCGCTCACTAGAATATCCGGCGTCAGCATTGTTGGTGTCGGCTTGTCGGTGTAAGCGTCGTGAGCGAAAACTCACTAGCATAGCGCTGGCAGGCGGTAGCTGGTAGCTGACATGGCCAAGCACTAACCGTACGCAGGGTTGCCTGACATATTGGTAGTAGCCGCCAACTTGGGCTCTCTTCCCATACTGGAGGGTGACATCGGAATCAGCTTGCCAGGATCCTTGCATTCTCAGTAAGACAGGTTACAAATAGGCCACGCAGGCACGTTCATACGGCTTGGTTAAAGTGGGGCTTTATATGTGTGCTGGTAACCTACGCTATCGCGTCATACCCTTAAAGGCGGAGCTTAAATGTACCGATGATTTGTCAATAGTTAACAGAACGTCATGCAGCGGCGGTTTGTGTTCTTACTGCAAGTTCGCATTTGACGCGGCCGCTGGAATATACGGCGGCGACAGCAGCAATAATGATAGTTGGGGCAGTTGACGCTGACTAAGAAGCTAGAACATGACAACTATAGCACGGAAAAACAACATAGCGTAGAGAGAAGAAGAACCTACCTTTATCAACGTTAGACATTGACACAACGCTAACTGATGTCTATTGTTGGCTTTCTTCGGTTCCTTTTTCGATGCCCGTTGTTTTTTTTCTGCGCTGTAAAAGGTGATTTTGAAGACTCTCAAAGCAAGTATAAAGAGCAAGTACAAAAAAGTTGCTTTTCTGCATGGGATCTATCACGCAGCTGCTGCATATAGCGCTTCGTTTTACAAAAATGCGGAGAGACCCGAAACGATGATAACCCTTCGTTCTTGGCCGACATGTTCATTTTGACTCGCGAAACCGACGTGATTCGAAACCAACGAGGACTGTTTCTTCAAACGATTAGTTATCTGGTCTAGAGTGAAATGTTATCACCGTTGTTTGTAAATCGGAGTTTTTATCGGTTAAAGTACCATACTCACATTCAAACCAGGGAGGGGCTTCATGCCGAGTGCCGTAGACCCACAAACGTACTTAGAAGGATCACGCTGAACATTTGGGCATAGATATGTCTGGGCAAGGCGCGTTACTAAATCTCGACAAAATAGAATAGCCACCAATTGCCACTATCTAATTATTCAATATAAAAACTCATGCTAACTGCACTGACTAAACATTTAACAATTCCATTTACTTGATTACTGATATTTCGATCATAATTATTCTCACAGACTGTGTCCGCCTGACCGCATATCCCATGCATAAAACAAATTTTGTGTGGTGCTCTTTTTAATTTAAACAAAATTTAGAAATCCAACTTTGAAAACGCAGTAATTTTCATGCCCCTGAGGCGACAAAAACAAAACAGCGGCAGAATCAAAATATTTTCAGCAATCTTCTCCCAGCCTAGAAGATTGCATGTAACCGCCTAATTGAGGAGCTGGTATACAGAGTGACCAAAAATAGGTTTCACCCGCGTCTCAAAATTAGGTGCTCCGAGCTGCCTGAAATCCACTTGAGCACATATAGTTAAGTAATGCGGTCAGAAGAAGAGAAGGTGATTACTGTTTTCCCGCAATTAGTTTTGTTGGTCATTATATATAACCGGAAGCCACGCTGAATGGCTTTTGTTAAAGAAAAACGCAACACTCCCTGGTCGTACCATCTCAGCTGATGTAAGGCTAATTCCTTCCTCTGCCGTGCTGAAACAAAAGGGGAGACATCAGGAAATGAGCGCTAATGCGACGTGCCTACTTGCTGCAGTGCCTCACGTTGGTGTGGTGGAAGCGGCGCCAGATTTTTGCATACGCCACGCCAAGGCAAAACATATTGCATACTGGAAGGTTTTTACTAGTGCATGGCAAATTATTGGACGTGCATATCAAAATGGAAAAGTAACAGCCGCACTATTTTTACAAAGGTACCATGCATCTACCCCAACCATTCGCTCCATTGAGTACGCTGTGCGTGCCCCTGCCATCACGAGATATGCAGGACAGTCTTGTCGTGAGGCTGATATTCAATTCCGTGATTCTGCGAGCAGATAGTATCAAAAACTTCAAAGGAATGTAAAAGCGCTGGCGCTAAGTATACATTTGGCCCCCTCGTTTAGCAGTCCAGTCGTTTCGCTGCGGCGTCTATAGATGGGGCTACTTGTCTCGAATGCAGACTAAGTTATTCGTAGATTTAAGTCATCAGAGCGTGGTTCGGGACAGAAAAATTGCCCCTAAAAAATGCAAGAATTAAGGTCGTTGTCATGCCATATCTACATGCCCTATCTGAGAGATTAAACAGAGCGACCAGGCACGGCGTGGACGTTCTTTTCTCAGATCCTAATAAACTAGTGAAATTGAGGGCAGCCTTTCAAAGGAAGCGTGAACGATGTAAAATGAATAGGTGCAACATAAATCACGTACGGGTACGTTCTGTGTATGATGGGTGTAGTGTATCAAATTCCTCTTTCATGTGGCCTCATGTGCCGTCTTTGCCAAAAGTAACCAGGATGCGAGTTTTGCTTCTCACTTGTATTATAAAGCCAATAAGGATTCCCACTTTACCACAACTAGTTAAGAAGTGAAGACAGGTGCTCAAATGTGCATTGCAGAGGTTTAGAGCTTCAGGTGTGGTATGAATCTGCTACCATATGGCTGAGAAGCAGATCCTGCAGCCTGGTTACTTTTGGCAAAGACGGTACATAGGCCAGACCGGCCGATGTGTCAATGTCAAGCTTATGAAGCATTCTAATTCATTAGGAAAGAAAGGTACAAATCTTACAGAAGTGTTGTTTACAGATAATCTTACAGATACAGAAGTGTTGTTTGAGATAATGACCGGCGCACAATGACCGGCATAAAAGGGAGCTGGCTGAGGCATTCCGCATTATCAGGAAGGCGAATAAGTGTGTAAGTACACTGTCTGTGACATTATCAGCCCGGGAAATAAGCCTACTATACACAATGGGTAATGGCTCTGCGGTCACATGTGTATCCACGAAACGGTTTTATCTGTGATAAGCACGTCTGGGTTTGACGCATGCCTGACGATGCGCATGTGCGCAAGTGAGATGAGCTTAGAAATTGAAGTGTATCCCGTAATAAAAAAACTCTTGTAAATTCGATGCCTTCTGTATGTCCCTTCTTGTTTTCGTCTTCGTCCTGTATAACCAAAGGCGGATGCAGGAAAGATGCAACTGTTATATACTTTCCTTTTGAGCGACACCGCTTGGGTGCTGGTCATAATCTGCGGGTGCTTGCCAAATGAATCCCAATCTTTTTCTCCTAGTTATTTACCTTTCATTGTCCGGACCTACGGTTACTACCTGTCCTAAGTAAGCATATTCGCCTACTAGTTGAACGGTTTCGCTACCTATGGTAAACTACTGTTACTTCCTCAGGGTGTTGAGCTTTACGTTATAGTATCCTACCTATTAATTTTTAGGCCTACTTTTCTGCTTTTCGTGTCTAGCTAGCAAGAGAATATGTCACCAGCGATTCGTAGATTACTGACCGCTGTGGTTGAAACATCTGCCTTTTACAAAAGTAAAATTCGATTGTCTGGTTTTCCTTAGCAGTGCTAATGTTAGGTCTGCAGGAAAAGAGGTATTTATTGCTAACCTATTTCGTGTTAGTATAAAATTCCACGCCTCCACATTCAACCTCTTAACGTTTGTGGGGACGTGTATTAGATATCAGTGTAGACCTGCAGTCTCAGATATTCATGCGCAAGGAAGAAGTATTTGCATATTTACTCGGAAAAGGCTGCCAGTCTCGTTTTGAGGCGGCAGCCCGATTTTGGTTCAATATCCTGGTTTGGACTCTGAAAACAGCAGGTCACAGAAGCGTGAACAACAAAGCTGCGAACTTTTAGAAGCTGAGATATGACAAACAAGTGCAGTATATTACAATACTTAAGTTCTTAGAGCTACGATACACAGAAAAACTCAGTAAATAAACAAGACTTGAGTAACTTTGCCGCAAATATGACAACATGGTTTGTCTTAGGAGAAGGTCGTTTTGTCGTACTGTATATATATTTTTTTCAGCGAGGTAATATTCTGAGATGACAGCGTTAAAGTCCCCTTTATGCAGAAGATTCAGCTTCGGCGTAGACGTTGTGAGCGAAAAATCAGAAGCTTGCCTCTGACATGTGTACGTATAGTTGCTGGGTGTCATGGCCACGCATTCATTTGTTGGTGGGTTCTGTGACATCACTAGATCACGCATTAACGACTTGGCCGGAGTAGCTCCCATCAGGTGGAACTCCTGTAAGATGAGAGGTGAGATGCGAATTGCGCCCACCAGGAGCCCTAAATCTTGAGTGAGATACACCGCCAATAGGCCATGCTGGCATGTTCGTAGGACTTTGGTTTGGTTTGTGGGGTTTAATGTACCAAAGTGACCCATTCTATGAGAGACCCGTAGTGGAGGCCTCCGGAAATTTCGACGACCTGGGGTACTTTAACGTGCACTGACATCGCACAACACACGGGCGCCTTGTTTTTTTTTTTTTTTTTTTGTCTCCACGGAAAAGCGGTTGCCGCGAGCGGGATTTGATCCCGCGTCCTTGGTTAGAGCAGTCGAGTACCCTAATCTCATCACTACCGCAACGAGACTGGTTAAAGTGGGCTTTGTAGGTATATCTAGCAGTCTTCTAGACAATGTGTCTTACGTATACATGCTTAGATTATATGAAAAGAGGCGCACATGAAGGGAATCGTAGTTACGCGAGTTTAAAGTGCAGGTACGCGAAAAGGATTCCGTTAGGGAAGCCTCAGACGAGAGCGATGAAAGCGCTCACGAAAGACACTTAGAGGGGCAAAGTTGTCCCAGATTATTCCGTTATGATACAACATCAAGGCGCTGAACAATGTTAAAAGAAACATTTATTGCTGGTACAAAACTGTAATAAGTTAACATCAGATTGTGGCGAAATATGTACCAAACACATCTTGTGAAGGCTTATATTTTTTATGCATGTGTTTCAGTGCGTTAGCACTAGTGCTATCAGTCTAGCAATAAGCCGATGTTTGCGTGTTTGTTTGAAGCCCAGCTTGAGCTGCAGAAATAAATACAATAGACATGGCTAAACTGCACCCGAATTTTGAACCCATGGCGGGGTCAACCAGAACAGCTTCACTGGTTCCTGCACGACAGCAATAAGCTATCGCTGCAGTCGATCACCCTCATAGTTAACTGACACTCCTTCGCGCTGCGCATTGAAAGTCGACGTCTTCATCATCCGCCATTCGTGTGCACTGGTTCCAGCACCCATCGATATTGCATTGCCCTTGTAAGGTGCGTTAGGCAGCGCCGAAATTTTAGTGCGCTAACACTAAATTGCCTAATCACACATTACGCCGATATTTTCCCGAAGCCTAAACTTGAAACCCTAGCCTCGAACCGAAGGGTAAATGAAACGCGACGTGCTGGCATACATAAGTTGCAGTTTGCCGATTGATCTAAATCTGGAGCGTTTTTTCTTAACGGCTTTCAGAAGAAGAAGGAAGTGCTATTCCATACCAGAATGGCTAAGTGTGCAGGTAGCTTTTTTGTTATGGCAGGTAGTGTTCTTTCCACTTAAGCAAGGTAATAATCCAAAACTATGTCGTTTTCCATTATTCCTCAGAGTTGTCTGCAATGCGTGAAGACATTAAGACATCTCGTACAGCCGTGAGTGGCCGATACTCGGCTTAAAAGCCAGGAGTGGCGAGCCCACCTCTCCCGGTCTGACCGGCCCGCATAAACCGTCTTCGTGAGAGCAGGCGAGCTTTTACGGCCAGACGGTATAAGGGTCAGCCACACGAGGAATGTTCTTTTTCCTGCTTCCTAGAGAACACTGGAAACGAGATAGGCAGAAGAATGCAGGCTGTAAAACAGTATTTTCAGAAGCGGTGATTTTTTTCTAGTCATTTAATGCGCTCACTTGCTTTCAGCCTGCTCGTTTACTCCCGCCTGTACCCGTTAAAAGCTGACTCATGAATAGAAATAATGAAAACAGACACCTTTGGGTCAGTGCACCAGGTCCAAAAATATATGCAGCCCCTTTTTAAACTCACTGCGTGTCTATTTCTTTTCTTACGTGCAGCCATCACGTCTTTGTTTATCCGCTACTGAGAGCCTCAAATAAACGTGAGAGCTTAAGAAAGCCCATAATTTCTGGTTAGTGCCTCCACGCAGTCTGTTCCGCATATTGCTCTCTTCGCTCTCCGCTTCCTCCAACGTAAAAAGAGAAATATCAAAAAGAGGAGGAGGAGAGGACCCAGAACCCAGAGCGTCGATTGGCAAAGAGGAAGAAAAGAGGCGAGAGAAAAAAAGGAGGAAAAGAAGAGTACCGCTTCCGATACGTCACACCAAAACGTCACTACCGGTTGGCGCGCAGCCGCCGCCGCTGTCAGGAAACAAAGGCAAAATAAGAATCGAGTGCGGCGCGCCAACAACCTGCCTTCAAAACCGGAACGCGCCTCAGCAGCCGCGCACTTGGCATCGCTCCTCCGAGAGCGACGCCGCGTAACGACTCCGCGCCTGGAATTCAACCTTTTTTTTTTGTTAAAGTTCATCTGTCACGTTTGATTGAACCTTAATGATTTAATCAGTTCAAAAAATATTTCGTAACCTGTTTTGCTTTTTTTGTGTTAGCTGTGCTGCGTATACGTGGACTGCGTGCACATTTGCAGACGACGAAGCCCGACTGTTGCAGACGACGAAGTGCGAGTGTTGCAGACGACGGACGACACAAGCGGTGGATGTGTTCCGCTTCCGTGTTTTGGATATCCCACCGGTATCTAATCGACGCTGTGCACACAACGTGGATAGAAGCATCCGGCGTTTGTTGTCAGGGCTGAGAGGAGGCGAAAGAGCTGGAAAGAGACGAATTTCAGACTCATGTTCTCGCGCATAGGAGGACGCCGTAAGAGTTGGTCGACCATGTCATCTAACATCGGCGTGCTAGCAGACGACAGTGGCTCGTTCCGGAATAGGGATGGCTACAAGATCGCCTGCACCACTTGGAGCCCCGAAGTCCAACCCAGGTTTGTGAACCGTGAATTTCACTTGCGCAACTAGATGCATTGTTACGTATGTGATTACTGTGCGGTTCTGCTGCGACTGAAACATTAATCGCCGCATGAAGTCCCAATAATACCCATTGAGGCGTCTAGTACACCCATAATAAAAATATCAGTGATGGTTTAGCTCTGGTTAACCCTAGATGAATTGCAAAAGCAACGACAGAAGCTCCTTCTGCCTGCTACATTATTCCCGTACGCGGCTGCGTGTCGTAGGGGTAACGAGATTGCAAACGGTTTGGCAGGCTGATTTTGATCTCACCCTCCCGTATGACAGGAGCTACCCGAGTTGGCAGTTCCTGCCCGTGGCATAGGGGTAACGTGAATTCAAACGTCATGGTAGGCTGATTTTTTTTTTAAATGAGGGACACGGTACACAGCGACGAGCGGTTAGACCTGGCGTATAGTATTGTTTTCTCAATAAAACATGGCGAGTCGTTAGACGGGATATTTAATCACGGACCCTGCGCTGGCCGTCATTCAGTGCATACATAATTCAGGAGTTATTATGATAGCATAACGTAATAATGATACAACACCTAAATGTTTTGCATTTCACACGTGACACTAAAAATTTCAATATCAGACATGCTGATTTGGATGTATACCTTGCACATGAGTTCCTAACCAATGACAATATAGAGTGAACAATTTTGTTGACAGTAGAACACATGTTTGGGCTAGAGTGTACATTTTGATTAAAACATAATACGGAGCTACGGACGAGGACAAAGAAGACACACAAAAAAAGGGGCCGCTAGTGTCGTTTGTGTGCCTTCTTTGTCCTCGTGTGTTGCACCGTATTATTTTTAATGAAAGGGGTTCACAGAGAACCACGATGAGAGTTAATGGGTATACAACGTAAGTTGATAGGCCGACAATGCGCACGTATTCCATAATGTCCACGCATACATGTTCTGGCTATATT
Source organism: Amblyomma maculatum (assembly GCF_055883805.1). Taxonomy (NCBI): domain Eukaryota; kingdom Metazoa; phylum Arthropoda; class Arachnida; order Ixodida; family Ixodidae; genus Amblyomma; species Amblyomma maculatum. The sequence goes on along the minus strand of NC_139352.1, from coordinate 71,674,878 downwards.
TATGGCGGAATAATTACATCACGGATCAGGTTCTAAACAAAGTGCGTTCTTGGAAGTCAGAGTGATGTCAAGCCGCCTGGTACGGACACTCGAGGCCCGTGGAAGAACACCAAGAATTCTATTTAGAACCTACAGTGCCGCTTCGTTGTCACATGAATTCAAACGGTTGTGCGTATGAATGGGTCCTTTTGTCAATGCCGTTGACCTTTGCGAAACGCAATTTGCCTTGACGCGAATGCAAAAAGTGGTGCTGCTTGACTGTTTGCTTAAGGCTTTAACGCGAGTTTTTAGCACTGACCTCTTGTGCCAAATTCGTTGAGAAGCGAGAGTTGCGAAGCAGGTCTAAGACGACATCTGCGTAAAAGAACAAGGAGAATCTTTCTACAGTAAAGGAGGGCGGTCGGGGTTAAATAATTCTAAGTCAAATAGAGTTGGGTTCAAAATGCATGCAAGACATTTTGCGTATCTAAACGACTGCACCGGCGCGTCTCGCCGTGCGTAGGCACGAGGTCAGATGCTACTTAAACCGGAAGACCCGTCCTTGTGTCGCCAATAACTGGAAGGACGCTCTTTAGATCCTTCTGCAGTGATGATTAAACGACGCCGAAGGCAATTAGGGCCATGTCTTGGATGACCGTGAAACTCTCCCTGTTGCCTTCTAAGCTTTCTCTCGACGTTGGGTTGAGCGGATGTTGGTAAAGTCATACGCCCTCTGTTGCTGCCATCTCGGAATAAATTGTCGGGAGGCTGTCGTATATGTGGAGTTATTTAGACCAATCTAAAGTTGAAGGACAGCTGGATAGGCTTTTCTGCGGCTGAAATGGACTCGCCATTTTAGAAGTACGCGAATAAGACCGGCTACTGAAAATGCGTGCTAAACTCTAACGTTATTTTTGTCCCGTATTATTAATAACACGTAACAAAAAAGCTAGAGCTCCATTGCTATCGATTGTATTATGTCGAAGTTATCTTTGTGGACGCTAAGTTTGGAATTATTTGTGCAGCGTGTTAGCTGAACAGCGAGCACACCAGGTTCATCAAGGCATATCTTTGTAGCCACTCGAAATTCTGCCTTATCAGTTATCCGCGCCACTCTATGGAATGCTATCTCGATTGTCTCCGCGAGCGATAATGGTACAAGTGTAATCCAGAGGTGGACATGATTCAGCAGGGTCAGCGTTAATTGTGGACGAGACGCTGATTCATGCGGTGGATATCATTCGAATCGTTATCTGTGAAACAATGTACTGAAGAAACAAAACGTGGTTTAAGGATAAAAAAAAAAGCAGAAATTGAAGATATATACCTTTGTGAACGAAAGCGGTATGCAAGAGAGATGAGAATTTCCTGTGTTTCTTGAACACATCTTTAATTTCTGAAGGACAATATGTGGTCTGCATAGTGTGCCTACATGCATGTGCAGCCATGATAAAAAGAGCTTTTGGTACGCGGGCTCCTGAGATATGATTTCTTTTTCTGCATTATTATAAAAAGATGCCAATGAAAGCTCTGCAGGCATGAAGGGAAATGCTTGACCCATCCTCCGGATCAAATTTTTTTCGAAAATTCATTTCATGAAACCATTACGGATGGGGGAATGGCTGGAAAAACTACAAAAGAACACGAAACGAAGGAAAATATTTCTCGACACCCATAAATTATCGAATATTTCGTCATAGACGTTGAAAAACCCAGAATGCTATAGGTTGAAGAAAAACAAGAACAACTAACCCATAACGTTAAAACACAGGCTTTCGTGATTGCGCATCTTGTTTGACTCGCGCGCCAAGCGATCACTTCGCACACACGCAGGTTCTCTTGTCGCTAAGTGACCAGCCATTGTGGACGCGCAGACATGCATACTTTTCAGCGAATCCGCGTCCCGTAAACTGCTATTCTTGACTGTACACATTATGTTCCGCCTATTGTTTTGGAATCGCTGGTTATTTCTGTTGCTGTAAGTGCTTGCTAATTTTTTTTTCCCTTGCTAACGTACGCCAGTATCTGCGTGTTATGTTGGCATGAAATATGCGGTCGACTGCATCGAGGTACTAGTCTATTGTGGCACTCAGAAAAAAAAAATAAAGAAGCGAGATATAAGAGAGATTTAGCACACCGCGATCCGCTACCGTGATCCACCACCGCGCGTTCCATTGCGCATGCCCAGATCACTTTGATGACGATAGATGGCGCCACATGCTTGATGTTGGCACATTGACCTGCTGCATCGGAACCAATCAGCTTGTGCACCCCGTCCACGAGCGGTAGAGGGTCGCGGTGGCGGATCGCGGATCATGGTATGCTAAATCTTTCTATATTTGAGGAATACCGAGGGCAAAGAGAAGTTCTCCTGTATTAATAGGTACCTGCATTCTAACGATGAAGGATGCTGCGTAAAAAAAGCCTTGTCTTCAAGGTTTCAGAAGTACGAGAAAATGCAGGTGTCGCCAATGTCAGCCGTGTCCACAAACAATACGCGCCGACGTCAAGGTAGTTTCTCAGCGCAGATCTTCGATGCTATATATGCTACGCCGCAATGAACTAAGGACATTCATTATTACAGCGCAAGGACGGCACGGAACAAGAGGAGGACACAGCAGTGCTGACTGTTAACTGAATTTTATTCGAGACCAGTAGGGTTTTTATACCGCCTGGCGATCAGAAACGAAAAAACAAAACAAAACAGGGAAACATGCTAGAATAGCAACAGGAATGTGCAAGGGTACAAGAATGAAGATTAGCCGACACGTATCAGATTTCACATTCTAGATAATTGACCTCTTTCTGGGACAATGCCATGATGGTGCGCTTATGCAATCGTCCTGCAATCTTTTAATCATACAAGCTTCTATAATCTCTCTAGTTAATGCGTCTCGGTGGTGTTTCCCTATGACACTGCATTGCCTGTACATAGGTTCACATTGATTGTCACTATCATCATCTGCGCAGCAGTCCCTGCAATGTTTGGCTACGTGGCCTGAGGTAGCAACACGTGCGACATCATCACTGTGCTCTTTTAGCCTTTTGTTGAGCCTTTTAGCCAGGCGGTATAAAAACCCTACTGGTCTCGAATAAAATTTAGTTGACAGTCAGCGCTGTTGTGTCCTCCTCTTGTTCCGTGCCGTCCTTGCGCTGTAATAATGAATGTATGTAACCAACTCGCCCAAAATGTTGTATTATGGAACTAAGGACAATCATCACCTAGGTTTTGGCATTACCAGTTGAATCTAATTTCTTAAAATCGAGTTTTTCTAGAAGCAAACACATTTTGCTACCGCAGAATGTATTTTTAGCGAGAAAAGAATTTGGCCGGTTTTGCTTATAGTGGCCGCGTGTTGCCATACCTCACCCGCGCCTTTCACATAAGGTGGCTTTGCTGGGTAAAGTGTTGTTTCCAGGCGAGCACGCGGGGTTCGCTGACTGAACACTGACGAAAACATGTCGCTGACGATCATCCTGCTCGACCGGATGGAACGGATTGCAGCAGAGAGTGGCTTGGGTAAATGGGAAAAAAGAAAGAGAGAACACGAAATGTTGCAATGTGTCTTCCACGCCTTTGCCATCAGACACGAACCATTACGAACCTCTGTCTTTCCGCTGATGCCCGCCCACTGGAACACAACTGGTTTCGAAAAGCAGCGTGCGAGCTGTCCTTGTTGCGTGGGACCCAAAGACAAGCAAGCGCATCGTACAGAAGCATTGCACGACCATAGGCGATTACAGAGCGGGGACATTTTCCGACAAAAACAACTGCAAATCCGGCAGATAAACAGCGAATCGTGTAATATTTTTTTTTCTTATAATTTCGATTTGTCGACATATTGAGTAGTTGTTTTGCTTGCTTTGTACACATTTTTTTTGTTGTAAATTTTGTTACTCCCTTCTGAAGTGCGCACGCGCAAGGTCGTCCAAAAGTTTGCAGGCCACAAGGTGGGACCTTACTGCATAGTGTAGCTAACTCTGACAGTGCTGTGAAGCCGCCAAGGTTAGCGAACGCCGGGGATATCCTACATACCCCAAAACAAGCCTCAAAAGCAGATAGTGTTGGCTGCCGACTTGTGATCAGCTGCTCACATATGTACTCCGGGGACGAATTATAAATGACCTTGACTTGTCAGTTGACCCTCTGGCAAGCTTACTGATTATCTTGAAGAAGCATTTTTCGTTTTATGCGTTTCTCATAAACGCAACGGCACCGCACAAATAATCATTCGTAAATGATTGGATTGTGTGCTCTCTCTGCTCTCATATAGTTGCGTGCGATATTTTCTTGAACAGTGAGGACACAGTTGTAGCGCCGCATTCGCCTCTAGCCCTCCGCTTGCGTGCGTTCAGTTCGTACTCGAACCATATTACGACTACGCTGTGTCCACGGTGTTCCCGTTCGGCCGCACGTCGTTTACTGACGTTGATCAATGCCGCGACCCTCAGCGCTTTGGACAGCTTCTGAAATGCGAGCCTTCAGGGCCATTTTTTTTAACCTACACCAGCTACACCAGAGCAACGAGTCTCCAATACCTTCAGTGATTTTTTTTTATTTTTTTTTGCACTAGTGCAGCTGTTGTAGGTTAAGAAGATGACCCTTTAGACTACCGCTACGCGCGTAATTCGAGCGAAGCAGCCGGTTGCGGCGAACTGCTCTGTGTCCGCTCTCGGGACGAGGAAAAAGAAAAACGCCTGCTGGTTCCGCGTGAGAGACTCAGCGCGGGAATGAGCGCGCCAAGGAAATAACTCCTAGATAGAGAGCGAGAAAAAATTAAGAAAGAGGAAGAGAATGGTCAAATGACGCGCACGTGCGGAAAGTGCAACGTTCGTAAGAGCGTCGCCAGTCGCCTATGAACTTGCCTTATCGGGTTCCCATCAGCAGCAAGCAGACAGGGTCAGCGTAGTCTGCTGTAAAGATCATCTTGCACGAAGTGATTGGTTTACGCACCGAGGAGTGCCTCGGGGCCATTGTATCTCGGCAGTCATCTATACTTATTTTCCTCGTTCTTTATCACCTAGGATCGTCATTGTCAGCGCCGGACTGGAAGCGAGAGCCAAGGGACGTAGGTTACTCTTCAGCTATCTGTCGTGACGTCACTGCCAGCAGCGCTGAATAGTAACTGACAACGCAATTAATCGGAACCGTAATCGGCACATCGCGTGGAACGCGAAGAATACCTAATCCTACGCGTGTTCTACTCGCATGAAGTAAGACACGAAGAATACTTCACCCTGAATGAGCTGATACATGTGGACTCGACCACTTGGATAATCGGTTAAAGAACCCCAGGTGGTCGAAATTTCCGGAGTCCTCCACTACGGCGTCTCTCATAGCCTGAGTTGCTTTGGACGTTAAACCCCACAAACCAAACAACTCAAATAAACGAAGTGAGCAATGCTCCGAAGCCAGTGTTTTCCAAAAAGCAGCGACCACATACTGCCAGGAAGTCATGGTCAAGCTTGCACCTGCTATAGTCGGATATAACTCAAGAACGGAGTGGAAAATACCCATCAAAGGAGGCCGCCGTCGACTGATTCCGGTGACAGAGGTTAACCATGTATAGCGTCAAACAATAGTGAAACTGTATTCGAGGGCAACATTCTGTGGCTCTGCTGAGAAGGGCCGGCAGGAAAGAGAAGGTGACGGGCGTTTGGCCACGTCCCGTGGAGAATGGGTCCTACCGACCGTTTCTCCAACTCCATCCTACACACCACCGCACCCCTACTCCGAAAAATACGCGCCACGGCACGGAAAAGGGAAGGACACAAAGGCGCGTCTCCTTCCCTTTTGTGCCTAGCTTCCGCTGTAGCGCCACGGAATAAGCTGCCCTCGATAATAACTGCAACAACCGCGGTCGACGCTATTGGATGGAGGGCTTCCTTTGATGGGCATGGCTGCTGGCGGCCGTTGCAGGCGGAAGACGGTTGACCACGACGTCATGAGTGTCATGACAGTAGGCCGACGCCGCAAGTATGGCGAGGATCCATAACAAACGACAGGACAGAGATGAAGGAGGGACACCATTTTTTTTTTGTTTTGCCAGGCATTTGCCTTCAAGCGACGCAGAGGAGAAATACAAGTTGGCCTGTGTCGATGAGATACCGCACTGTAATTAGAAACTGGCGGCTTTTCTCAAAAACGAAGCCATTATAAGCCAAAAACAAAATAAAACAGAATACAGGCGCCGCTGTGTTCAGCCACTGTCTCAGTGCATACGTCGACGGTAAATTTTACAAGCGCAACTCGCAGGCTACATTGCAACGCTGTTTGTTCGAAAACAAAGACAGCCGTATTTTTCGCTAAGAAAGTAGCTAATCTGAACCGACCCGTGGCGCCATTTGAAATGAAAATTTTTCCATCGATAAACGCGTATTTTGTTGCCGGAGAAGGGCAAATATACACAAAAAATTCTAATAAATGTTTACTAAGATTAGTGAAGCTTTTTCTCAGTGTCATATTCAGTTGCATCTGAGTGCCACCGTCGGGCCATTGTTAGGCTGACATAAGGCCAATATTATGGCCTCCGGCATATCCCTACACTTGCAGCCATCCTTAAAGTAGTTGATATGCAGATTATTTTCGAAGAAGATGTTACACAGGGAATGATAGGCTTACAAGTAGGCCGCCGCAAGGAGTGTGAGAGAGGTGGAGAGATCTGGAGCTCCTGCCAAGTCTTTGCTAATCCTTCTCCAAGGCGTCCTGATTAGAAGCGGCTATAAGGCCTATCTTACTCGCCTTGCATGCTGGTGCAAGGCAGCTCTCACGGAATGCATGACGCAAGTTTTGAAGACGGCGATGAAATGTGTTAGACAGGCCGGCACCGTATAGCGGTACCAAAAACGATTTTAGAGCGAAGTGACATCGGAGAAGGTGACATGACGAAAGAAATGACTATTAGACCATACCCCAAAAGAATGAGAGAATAAGAAGAAAAAACGAGTACACAATGAAAGAAATTGATAAGAAGAGAGGAAGAAGAAGCGAAAGGAATGCCAGGGGAGCAAGACCACAAGAAACCAAGTAGCAAGAAACAAAAATGACAGGAAGGAAGACATGATAGAAAAGTTGCTGCGTGTCAAGAGAGGGAGCGGGATCTGAAGGTCACTGGTGGTGGAGCTCCGTACACGTCGTACCGGTGACACGGCATTTGGCACGTGGCAGTGTTCGCACGTTGCAAAACTCTGGCGAAGAGAATGGGCTCCGCATGGGTCTGCGTGGGACCGCCTCTGCTCTAGTTGGTGTACTAGTGTTCCGTTGAGAATGCCGAGCGATCAGGTTTCTCTTCTTCAAGGTGATATTGAGAAACATTTAGCCCGTGAATACATAATTAACGTATCGGACTGTTGAGGCGCTGAAGCGTGATTCGACTGTACTTACTACACCTGGCGGCAGAGTCTATAGCTGCTGTCGATGCTCGGGAGTTCCTTGTTCGCATGAGAGGAATGAGAGGAACAATAAAAAATGATGTAGGCGCAGTGTCTGAGATAGCGTGTAAGGAGAAAACAAATGTCCAGGTAGCGGAATATATAGCGGCGGTTAATATCACGCTCTGACGCGGCAGCATGCACTTATTGCGAACTATGCACGAGGCTTACATAATGTAAGCGTTGGACGTAGTCCTGAAGACATCCGACTTTAGCTACTGCAATTCTCTAGGCGTAGCGGCCTACGAAACACAGTCGTTGGGGCGTATAGAAATTGCCGACGTGATGAAATGTGATGAGCTTGCAAGCAGTGGAGCTGCTTCTACGCAACGCTGTATAATCCGCAGTAGCAACCACAAACTATTTTTGAGCGTGTCAGCTCCTCTTCCATACCTTCGAATCCTCATCTACTTGGGACACTTGTCGAAACGCTCTTTCCTACGACAATGATGGACCGAGTTTGATGGGCTATAGCGTAGTTGGTCGTCGGCGTTGTATCCTGTAACAAAAAATACTCGTGTTCACCAGCAGGAAAATAAAACGTGATGCCCGCGACGCTTACCGTACCATACCTTACCGTACCGTGCCACACCGTACCGTACTGTACCATACCTTACCATAGTGTGCTAAGCCGAATAAACAAAGTTAGGTGTTGTGTTAACATGTGACAAAAGCGTGTTGAGCTCCCAGCTTCAAAAGTCAGCAAAACTGTGAATTGTTGTTGTGGCTGCAGGAAGAAGGAAAAGAAAATGCACGGGCCTGCTACTGGCTCTCTAGCTGAGCCACCTCCGCTGCCTCGTGCAGACAGAAGAGAAAACAGAGAAGAAAGAAAAAGAAGAGAAAAACGCGCGCCGCAACAACAACCGTCGCCCGCGACCGAAACGGTGGCGGGTGCAATGACGGCCTACAACAGATAAAAATTCTGTGGCAGGCTATCCCCCGCCGCAAGCGGCGGTGACCTACCTGTCCCAGCTCCATCAGGGAAGGATCCTGCTCTCCTTCACCTGTCACCCAAAACTGTGAGAACATATGGGCCTATAGTGCAGTCTGAATAATGCGGGAATGTCATCTGCAGGTTGCAATGCTATTATAATAACGGGGACCACGAAACCGATCAGAAGCGCGTGACCTGAAACTTAGTACGCCGTGAAGTTAACGCGCTTCAGACTGCACTATAGGATGGCCCTATACGCCGTGAAGTTAACGCGCTTCAGACTGCACTATAGGATGGACCTATACGCCGTGAAGTTAACGCGCTTCAGACTGCACTATAGGATGGACCTATACGCCGTGAAGTTAATGCGCTTCAGACTGCACTATAGGTCCATCCTATAGTGCAGTCTAAAGCGCGTTAACTTCACGGTGTACTAAGTTTCAGGTAACGCGCTTCTGACCGGTTTCGTGGTCGCCGTTATTATAATGGCATTGCAATCTACAGATGACATTCCCGCATTATTCAGAACCCACCCCGACCTCGACCGAACACAAGCCACCCTGCTCCGCAGATTATAGACACACTCAATTCTTAGTCACTCCAGGCTATCACTAATTACTAACGGGGAATACTACCCCGCATGTCCAAATTGCAACCACGGAGAACCCGCCACTCAAGCGTTCAACTCGACCGCGAAATACTGAACCCCATCACATGCACAAGAAACGACAAAATCGTCCTCGCCCTGGATCTCAAAGGGGCATTCGACAATGCAACACACGAGGTCATTCTCCCGCACTTGAGTCAAACGCACTGCGGCACGAACACTTTCAACTACATCAAACAATTTCTCACAGACAGACTGTCTTATATCCGAATACAGGATCAAGAACACGGACCTTTTTTTCTCGGCACGAGGGGCACTCCGCAAGGCGCAGTGCTGTCCCCTCTGCTATTCAACGTTGCAATGATGCGCTTTCCTGCTCTGTTGGGTGCGGTCGAAGGTGTGCAGCACGCGCTGTACGCCGACGACATCACCCTCTAGACCACGAAAAGGCGTCTGGGGGACATGGAGACAAGCCTGCAAACGGCTGCTAGCATAGTGGACCGCTATGCCCGCGGCTGTGGTCTCCAATGCTCACCGCAGAAATCTGAATTCGTGCATCTGCGCCCCTCGCGCTCATGCTCGACTCAAATCAATCTCACCTTGCAAAGCGGTCCCATTCAAGAATCTAAGGAAATCAGAGTTCTTGGGCTCTTTATACACAACCAGAGACGATGCGACACAATACTCGCCAAGCTCCGGCAGGTGGCGGACCAGGTGGGCCGCATGGTCCGCCGGGTTTCCAACAAGCGCGGTGGGTTACGATGCAAGGGCGCCTTGCGGCTGGCGAACGCATTCGTGACCAGTCGAATCTTGTATTCGACTCCCTACCTCCATCTGCGGAAACAGGAGGAGGATACTCTCGAAGTTATCCTCCGTAAAATCATGAAACGAGCACTGGACCTCCCGGTCTCCACCTCCACCAGCTGTCTCATGGCGCTGGGTGTGGTGAATACTTTCAAGGAGCTTCGGGAGGCCCACCTCACCAATCAGTACACGCGTCTAACAAAGACAGAGTCGGGTCGCCGTCTTCTTGCCCGACTTCATCCAACACACCCAACTCACAGAGGAGAGATGTCGCATTCCCGAAAAATGGAGACGCGCCCTCCATGTGCGGCCTCTCCCCGCCAACATGTCCAAAGAGGACCATAATGGTCGGCGTCTGGCGCGGGCGGAAGCCTTGGACCGCCATTATGGAAGCAAACCAGGAGTTTTCTATGTGGATGTCTCCGGCCCCAACCCTAGGGGTTGGTACACAGCCGCGGTCATCCACAAGGGCAAAGCAGTAGATGGCCTTACGTTCAAGGCCCAGTCACCAACACACGCAGAAGAGGTTGCCATCGTCCTCGCAGCCTCTGACTCCTCCTCCAAATACATCATAACCGACTCGCGAGGGGCTTGTCGGAACGTCCAGCAAGGGTGGACTGCTCCTCTAGCTTACCGCATATACAAAAATTGCAGTCGAGATTCGGATCCCGCGTACCGATCTCTCGTTTGGGCTCCAGGTCACCAAGGTCTCCAAGGGAATGAGGCAGCCGACGCCGCCGCCCGCGCGCTTTCTCTCCGGGCATTTCCTACGGGACCCGACGCGGACCGGGATTTTGATTTCAGCCCTGTGTACAAATTTAAAGAAATATGTGAATATTACAGATCTACGCACCAAACTCTTCCCACCCCGTGCAAAGGGCTGGGGAAGGCTAACGAGCGGGTGCTCCTGCGCCTGCTCACCAATACAATGTTGTGCCCGGCTATTCTAAAACATTTTGATCCGCAATTCGACGGGCTGTGCTCGCACTGTGGGGAGGTGTCTGACATCTACCACATGGTGTGGGCCTGCCAGAAAACCCCATCTTTGCCCCCTATCCCCAACCCCACCCGAGAGAACTGGTAGGCGACCCTGTCCGGCTGCTGCACCCTAGAGGCCCAAAAGGTCTTAACGCAGCGCGCCCGGGCTGCGGCAAACGCCAATGGAGTGCCTGTCTAGGCATCCCACCTAGTGTACATACCTATATGTATTATAATAATAAATGTTTTCACCACCACCACCACCACTCAAGCGCACATCCTCTGGGGATGCGAAAATAACCCGCCAAGGGCCCTCCTGCCTCCTTACCAAGCCAGACAAGAGCACACAACTTGCACTTATTTCGTGGGCCGAGGCTGTCGCCCCCACCTGGGGGCCACACAGGACCCACCTGCCTTAATTCACGACATCTGGGGCAAATAAAGTTATTTCTCTCTCTTTCTCTCTCTATAACCACAGCGTCACATTTTATCGTTTTTTTTTTTGTTCTATGGACGTCATTAAAAAAGCTGCAAATATATGGACACTGAGCTGTAAAAGTGCCTATTTTATACTGCGGAAATATTCGCAACAAGAACTTTTTAATTGCGAAAACTTACATGACATTGAATTCTTAGACGTTGTTGAAGAGGTTAGAATGACACTACTCAGAAGTAAACGGATATTCCTTAAAAAGTTATCAGCGCTTGTTGAAGCAGTTATTTTTAATTTTGCATTCTTGTGTGCAAACGTCGGGGAAAATAAAAAAAACTGCAAGCCAAATTTCTGCCGGCAATTATGACGATATAGTAACGGTGCCACAATAGATTAACGCAATATTCTCACCGCGTTTAAAACTTCGTGAATTCACCGGCGAAGTGTAGGCGGAGAAAGAAGAAACCATCATACTTCGTTTCAAAAGAAAGGATGCTTGTAAAACAACGAAGTGTAATACGACGTCGTAACGTCATAATATTAATTAATAATCAAAATTGGTTTACAGGAAAGGAAAGGCGCCGTATCTGTCACATTTGCTCTGCGGACACCTGAACCGCGTCGTAGGGAATGGAGGAAGATGGGAGGGAAATAGGAGAGAGAGAGAGAAAGGGGTGCAGTAGTGGAGGGCTCCGGATTAATTTCGACCACCTGGGGGTCTTTAACGTGCATTGGCATCGCATAGTACTCGGACGTCGTAGCATCAGGTGCATACTACACGTTCTGCGAGATTCGTGCGAGACCCACACTCACGCTACCTCGATAACAAGTTGCCACTTTGGCTGCATGCCGTAATAACTCTGAATATGTCATCCCGACTATTTGAGGGTCACGGAAGATGGACAACATATATTATGCACCGGATGTTACGGTATCGCACCGACGTCGTAACATCAGGTGCATGATATATTTTCTACCTCTTCCGTGACCTCCAAATAATCGGGATTACATGTTCAGATTTATTAGGCATGCAGCCAAAGTGGCAACTTATTATCGAGGTGGGGACAGTGTCGGTTTGACGAATTTCGCAGAACGTGTTGCATGCAAATTGGTGCGCTCGCGTTTTCTCAAATCGGGCCCCTTGCTTTCTATTGGTGCACGTGTTTCTTCCTCGTTGTTGTTGTGGCTGTAGGAAGAAGGAAAAGAAAATGCACGGGCCTGCTACTGACTCTGTAGCTGAGCCACCTCTGCCGCCTCGTGCGGACAGAAGAGAAAGAGTAGAGAAGAAAGAAAAAGAAGGCGGCGAGAAAGACGCGCATCGCAACAGCCTTCGTCCACCATCCTGTAGCAAAGTCAGAGTTGCTGTCGTCCGCGCCCTCTTTCGCTGCCACAGCGTCCGAACTTACGCAAGACGTCTAGGGTGCGTCTATCGGGTGTTGATGGCTCATGCCATGTGACGCGTGGTTAGTTGCGGAGGGTGAGTTAGTTAAGCTAGCGTTTGCATGCGGCCAGCATCGGCGCCGGAACATACGTTATGAGAGGTTGCTCTCAATGTGCGATTGCGATAATCCGTACGAAGTGAATTTGTGAGTCTAATAAGTGCCCTCGTCAATACGCCTATTCAAAAGTACTGCGGTGAACTCGCGGCGATTCCGAAAACATTGTCATCTTCGGAGAAATCTGAAAAACGCAGCTGTTGCGGTTGCATATTGTGAGGGCTTTGCGACTGACTAGCTTTAGCGGATTTTTTGCTAGCTGCCTTAATTGCACTGCTGTGGCCAACGCAAAAAGGCGGATCACATATTTATCGAGTAGGAAAATGTGAAATTGTATATGGCTCACTGGTTGCTGTTTGCGTAATGTATTGGAGGGGCGAGTACATGGGTGAAAGCTCAAGGTCATCACACGCGTAGACCGAATGCATTCGTAACCGGTATCTTCCGCATTTGGTTAGCGACTGAAGTATTGGTAGCGAATTTGAATGGAGCTCGTTTCCTCATGCACGGTCTAAAGGGGGGTTGAATGCTTGTTAATATTGCGTGCACGCTCGAAGAAGCGGTTACCAATGCTAGATAATGTTGCGATAGCGGGTATACACCCGCCATCGCAGAACGGTGTATGGACGTCTCTAAGGACCGCTGTGACGTACGGAGGAGAATAAACGGAGAAGCGAAAAGCAAGTGTAGTGAGATCAGGGGTTAACAGGGCTTCTCGGAAGATCGCACCGTGCCAATAAAGGCCTTTGATCTATTGTATGACACAGTGTCTGCCTTTTAGTGGACAATTTGCGCAGCTTGAAAAAAGGTTCTTGGAAAGATTGGTATTGAAAGAAATAAAAAGCATGGGTTTTAAATAGCGCTGGTTCTGGTTGCCTACTTTCACCGAGGATGGAGGTCGACCGACCAACTCCTTTCGATATATATATAAAGCATAAGTAAATAGACGTACTTGGTTGCTAGAGGTTACATACAAGTGAAAAATGGCTTCATACTGTTTCCAAAGGCAGGGCTCCTGCCGAAACGTCGACTCGAAATAAACTTGGAAACAGTATGAAGGAATTTTTCACTTGTATATATATATATATATATATATATATATATATATATATATATATATATATACATCTCACAGTTCTACAGCCATAGAATGGGTAGGAGACCACCACTACAAGGGACTGACACTTTCTATCTCACCTTAACGCTTTTCCTATTGACGGGGTCCAAGGTTCCACATTAGTGCGATAACTACTGCGGTCTTGCTTTTCTCACAGAACAATTATCATTTTACACCAGAATAAATCCAAAGCGCTAATCGCAGCTCGAACTTCACCTTTAACGGAGGGAAGGCAGCGATGAGAGAGTATACAGAAAAGGAAAGGTGCCTTGCATCCATCTAGAAGTCGCCGTTGGTATGGCATTGCCTTGCCAATTATCAACCCTTTTTTGTAATACCGCTGCTATAATGGAGTTCTGAGAGGAAAGGTTTGTGCACCTATCTTTGAGCCGCTATTTCCTGAACTGAGCTAGGCGCATACCTGAACTAAAGCAAATGTAACAGAAGTCATAGCTTTCATTTGAAATGCATGCAGATAAAAAAACTTCTTTGATAAATTCTTACATCTCGACATCTGCTCAGCAAAGAGCTTTTCGAGTGCGTAAAAGGTTTGCTTTTAACTTACTGATACCAGCGGTATTTTTTTCTTTTTAGGCAGGTATTTTTTTCTTTTTTATCTGCGGCACATGTCGCTGATTCCAAGTTGTTCGAAGAGCCAACCATGGATAGCCGCTAATTCCAAGCATCGCTCTGAACCCTCCAATTTAGACATTTAAGTTACCGGTGCTGAGATTCAAGAGGCAGCATAGACAACGCCATGTTCCCCGCGTCCATTACCTTGTGGTTCTCTGTTACGGTCGTGCGCATTGTTTTAGATAGGCGACCGACCGTTATCGATACGGACCAAAAAGCAGAACCGCGTTGTGGTTGCGAAAGCAGTCTAGCATGCACAGAAAGCTGTATTGCTCACACAATCACCCGTCGCTCTGAATCTGGCCTTCGCTTTGAAGTTGCTATCTCCCTGTTATTATCCTATAGAATAATATTAGTAGGGATATAGAACAATAAAGGAATAATTGTGCACTAAGAATGATGGCAGAAAGATAGAAACGTAACACCCGAGCATCAAATATTCGGCAATACCACTTCCACGCCCTGCAGATAGTAGCCTCCTGCGGAGTGAGGCGATAGTTTCTTGCTGCGCGGGACGCCAGGAAATGTCATCACATCGCCCGCATGTGGGCACTATATATGTGTTTGTTTGTTTACTCTTTTTTTTTTTTTTTGTACGCAAGCTTGCCATAAGGCATATTATATAAACTCATGTAAATGGTTTTCCGTGAGGAACCGGAGCAGGCTCCCGCTCTTAGCGTTGTCGGTGAGCCATTTAGAGCAGTCCTCTTCCCTTGTTGTGGTTAGTCCCACTTCGCGCAGAACCTGTGTCCTTGATGCCCTTGTCCCTGCACAAGTCCATAGCAGGTGGCGAACATCCACCTCTGCAGCTGGTGTGGAACACTTCGGGCATGTCGTTGGTCCGATGTCTGCTTGCGATTCCCATAGGCATTTTACCGATGGGGTAAGGGCCGCCCCAGCTCTTATCCTTCTAAGGGAAACCTCCTCCAATCTCGTTAAGTTACGAGGGAGTGGGAATGTACACGGGGGAATGAGGGCACGTGTACTTTTCCTTAAAGAGGATGCTAAGATGGGAACAGCGGAGCGGGCATCGAAAGGGAGCCTGGTGGGGGGCGCATTAGTGTTTGGAACTTCGTGTGCGAGGTGGTCAACTTTTCTCTGCTCAGCGTTCTCAACATTTTCTTGTGTCCAATGTATCTGGATGCTTATATTTGTTTTGTTTTTTATTGAGTGCGTGGATTTCCTGGGTAACACATAGCATCTTCGTCACTTTCTTCAGTTGTTTTATGACGGCTAAGGAGTCTGTATAGATGTGGGCTTCTGTTATCGAATCTATTTTATTTATGGCCTCCATAACATCGCGGATTGCATAGAGTTCCATCACAAGCGGGTCCGGGTATTCTGAAACATATTCTTTATGTACCTTTAGTTCGCTGTGTGTTGGACTAGTAGCTGCTTACTTGTTTACTTGTATATTTGCGCGTTGTTTCGCTGCGCGCACGAGGACGTGGCAGTAAAATGTGCATCCTCTTCGCGCATCATAAGATGCATGCAATGAGCTAGTTATACTGAAATTAAAAACCTTACTTTCGAGGAAGTATGTAGGTGCATTATTTTGCCGTGTGCCGCGCCATAACACTCAGCGCCAGTGTTCGCGCCTAGATGTGGAAACCTCCACAAATGTGCAGTGCGTAACGAGCGGTGTGCCGCGCTTGCGTGCCGTGACATCATGAAGACCGCGAATCCTCCGGGCTATACACACTAGAAAACCTAAACGCTACACTATGCTGCCATCTTTTGTTTCCTATCATGGCGTTCTGTGTTACGTTTTTTTTTTTTATTCTTAAGCTTTTGCCCCCCTTTTATTTATATTGCCACGTGCCTAGCGCCGCGCGACAGCCGTGCTTGGTGCCGACGACGACGAAGCGGTTGTTGGCACGAGCGGCGCGCTGGCGCTGGACTCTGTGATCGGAACCACAAGCCGACCTTATTCTCGGGTCGTCGGCTACGTGTACCTTCACGGCTCCCTGTGACTTCAGTCGTGACAATATTTAATTGGCTTTAAAGCTCGGCAATGCTTTAGCTGGTTCGGGCTCCCTCCAGTTTGGTTTCTGTTTTAGTTGTTTGAAAGGACAAATATAAGGGTAAATAGGCTCGACTGACACTAGAAGCGACGTCCGATCTGGCAAATATGTTTAAAGAGACACGTAAACCACAAAGAAAAAAGCCCCGGATTTCAATTCTACCATGCGGCCTTGCATAAAAGTATATGTTAGTCGCTCTTGGCTTGTGATCCACACACACACAAAAAGAAGAAAAAAAAAAACACGGGCAGTGTGCGTGATGAAACATGAGCCCCATGCCAGCATGTGTCTCGCCGGCATCCTGTCCTTGTTTTCATCGTGGCCCCAACAACTAGCTGCTTGTTTGTCGTCCCCAATGTTTTGTCTCCTCCCTTACACTTGCACACGCGAGACCCCCCACCCCGTTGCGTGCTGTTTTCCTCTTCGTTGTCTGACGCCAGCAGCGAGCTATTTCGTGACTGGGCTCGTATATAATACCGCTGTTCTCGTATAATAGAGGCTGCACCGTGTATGGCGGTCATTTTCTGTCCAGGAAGAACCGGTCCCCGTGGCGTGATCACGACTGAGTAAAAAAGGGAAGGAAGCGGCGTGAAAATAGGAGAGACACCGGTGCACCTCTCAGTGCGCGCTGGCCCCGTCTCCTTTGTGGTGCCCTCGGAACGGAAGTTATGCTACGCGCGGAGGCTGCACTGCGCCGACCTCGTTCCAGAGGCCGGCCCTCGCCTAGCTTGCGTACGCGTAGTACACCTGCAGTTGCGATGCCGTCAATTGCGCAGCTGCTTTCCAGGCTGTATTTATTTCCGCCTCTATGAACGCCTGCGGTAGGGTGCTCTCGGTCCCGGCTCATGATGAGTGCCCTTCTAAAACGAGATTTGGGACCCAGAAGTTAGAAACATGAATTGGGGGGGAGTATGCTACCTCCGCTTCCGTCTGTCGCTTTTTCCTTGTTTCCACTTGACATGCTCACTCAGCTCTTGATCGCCCAACTCGCTGTCTACTCAGCATTTATATACTGAAAAAACGATGTATAGTGCGAATCGCCTCATACAGGATTTATCGTATAATGTCATACAAATATCATGCAAATGTCACACTTTCATAAAGATATCATACAAAATGATGACAATGTGTGACACTGTAAAGCATTTGTATGATAATTGACATCGTATGATAAAGCCTTTATGAGGCCTTGCATCATGCAACTTTTTCATTAGGGTTTAAAATGACTGGAATGATGTACCTGTAATTTTATAGTGAAAGCACCAATTCACTAAGGTGAGGCTGGATATTTATTTTTCCATTACAATCATTGTTTACGTAAATGGCATCAAAAGGTATCGTGAGATGCTGCATTTTAGACATTTTTGTTTTCGGGCATTTATTGTGCCGCGCTTCTTGAAACACGAAGCGGAACGAACTCTCGATGCAACTTGTCAGTCGGTAGTGCACTGGTTGCATCGAGAGTTCGCTATTTCACTTTTGTCGCTGTGGGCTAAACGTCGGGATGTTAACTGTACGAATTGACGCCATTGCTCGCACCCGTGCAAGACGACAACCGTAAACACAGTATATCGGGCATTAAAGCGTCTCGATAACGCTTCATTACAACCCAGAGGGCTATGGAACGAAAAATGGTAGGGGTAACATTAAGAGATAGAAAGCGTGCCGAGTGGGTCAGAGAAATAACTCAAGTTATCCGACATTCTAGTAGAAATTAGGAAGAAGAAATGGACATGGGCAGGACATGTAGTGCGAAGAGAGGATAACCGATGGTCGCTTAGGGTAACAAACTGGATTCCAAGGGAAGGAAAGCGTAGCAGGGGGCGGCAGAAAGTTAGGTGGGCGGATGAGATTAAGAAGTTCGCAGGGGTCAAGTGGATGCAGCTAGCACAGAACCGGGTTAAGTGGAGAAATATGGGAGAGGCCTTCGCCCTGCAGTGGGTATAATCAGGCTGATGATGATGATGATGAACGCTTAATTCACTCTCATACCACTTTAGCTAACGCACTGATATTTCACAGTAGCCACGAAACTAAACGTAATGCTTCTAAACAGCCTAGTCAGCCACGTCATGCTTTTAACCCGTGGCAAGCCGTTCCGACAGGCTGGTTTCCCGTGGTAGAGGGGGCGTCACATCCGTGAGAAGAAGCACCTGTATGTAGTCTTGTTTCCTCTCGTTCAAGCAAGCGCGCACTTGACAGCCCCACAATTTGCTATGGTCTCGAAATTCTCCTAACGCAGGGGCAACTCCCATCAAGAGGGCCCAAGAAAACTCTTTCTGAAAGCATCGCTCTCAGACGATGCGTCAGGAAGGCGGCACGCGCCCGTCCCGGTCTCCGGGAAAGCAGTTTCCGGTAACGCGGATGAAGACATCGCGTCCTGTTCAGATTCCAAACTTCCGCAGCATGCGGCGGCTCGTGCATCTCTACACGGCTTCAGTTTTTTCCCTTCTGTTGAAATCTGCGCGAAACAACTTTTTTTTTTTTCCCTCCCTCATCAGCCACTATTGATAGACAGCCCCATGGGAGTCTGCAAGAGCTTTCTTTGTCTGAAGCAAGACTTTAAGAGCACGAAACAACATTAGTTGAACGACACTCACCCCTGCTCGCATTAGAAAACACAGAGGTAAATTTCAGATGTGCATTCGAACCACAGGTCCGTACTACTGCTGAAGAAATTAATAATCTTAACTAATTGAACATGCGAGCCCATGTATTTTTCTCGAGGCTATCTAATTTTATACACCGCTGCTTACTCGTCGAGGTTTACTTTGGATATCACGCAGTCAATGCAGCCAGGTAGTAGCCTTTATCTCCGTGTCTGACGCTTAGGACTATGCCTATTAAGCTTACACACGGGCCACAGCTTTGAATTGTGAGTGAACTAAATGTAGGAAATAATGCGCCTTATTTCCATGAAAGCCACGAATACGGAGTGCGAAGCGCGCTTTCTCGATTTAGATAGTGTAAGTTCGACCATAAACTGCATGCAAATTGCTGCTTTTAACTTAGTTTACGCCTGCTCACGTGAACGGTATAAATGCATTGTACGCTGTTTCGTTTGGGCCTAATAACATGTTCTACCAAATATTTAAGACGTCATGTCGTCCGTCGTTTGAAGCGATTCTGCCTACACGTCAGGCTTGACTGTCGATGCATATGGAACGCGACTGCTTGCTGTGAAAAGCTCAAGAAGAAAAGTGGCGAATGTAGGAGATTTCAAATAGCGGTGAAAGGTCGCATGCATGGATGCGCGGGTATTGAACTTTAATTAGTGGCGTTTATTCTATGACTTTTAAACCTGTTCGCAGGCACTGATCCCTAAGTTCGTGTCCTTTGGATGGGGGGGGGGGGGGGGGGGGGGCTGTGGGTCGTGGCATTGGCAAATGATACAACTTCAGTTATGTTTTGAGCATGTATAGTCGCACATGCGCTCAAGTCGACTTCCTTGCATACAGCTGTGTAAATTTACAAAATCACCTACCTAAGCGCCAGTCCTGACTAATGGTCGACATTGGCAAAGAGGAGATAAGAGCAGCTTACCTGTTTTAGTTATCGCAACCACAAAATTTTGGCTGGATATCCTGAAAAATTCATGGAGAGCTGCTTAATGACTGCTGGCGTTAAGCGTGGACCAACTATGCGCACATATAATCCATTAAGGCTCGCTCGCTCGCTCGCTCACTCACTCACTCACTCACTCACTCACTCACTCACTCACTCACTCACTCACTCACTCACTCACTCACTCACTCGCTCGCTCGCTCGCTCGCTCACTCACTCACTCACTCACTCACTCACTCACTCACTCACTCACTCACTCACTCACTCACTCACTCACTCACTCACTCACTCACTCACTCACTCACTCACTCACTCACTCACTCACTCACTCACTCACTCACTCACTCACTCACTCACTCACTCACTCACTCACTCACTCACTCACTCACTCACTCACTCACTCACTCACTCACTCACTCACTCAAAAATAATTAACAGCTAAGAAATGTCTATTTCTACCGAAATAACCGACGACACCAGGAGCAAAAGCTCCGACGTGTCTGGTAGGCTCCTAGTCCCCATGGGCAAAAATAAAACACAAAAAACAAATAGAAAGCGAAAAGAAATCTTAGTAGTTAAACAATAACCAAACGAAGCCTTATACTTTTGCGTTTTATTTCAAACCGGGCACCCGCACACCTGTGCTGTCGAAGAATACGACTGGCGTCATTTCCCTATCGGAACCGGTAATGTTCTCCTAATGCCTGCCTTACACAACATTGCCTGCTCGTTCGCTAAATTAGAAACATATTCAACAGCAAACCAAACAGTATATTTCCTAAATTAGCGCACACCGGCCTTCCCTGTCGCGGCAGGCGCAAGGTTACTATCAGTGCACCGTCGCAGGTACAAGTGAAGCGTCTAGCTGGACATCATATAACAAGAACAAATCAAAACTGCGCTCGCAACAGGCCGCTCAACAGTATCTATTTCTTCCAGTCTGATCGCTTGCTGTAGCCACGAATACTTCTGCATAAACAGCGGCGACTGCTCGTTCAATGTCAGCACTGCAGTCGTCTTGATTAACTACAAATGGAGCTTTTCTATATCCTATAAATATCTTGCCCAGGACCAGCCTGCATGTGCGCCTGTACACGGACAAATAAAATAAATATTAAAAAGCAAAATCTTATTGCCAAACTAGCATAGATGTTTCGCAAAGTACGACTTTGTTGTGGACAGAATTAAAAGCTAGTCAGTATTCTTCGAACGTTCGGCTAAATCCGTCCCTGCAGCGAACAGAATGGCCTGCAGCCTTACAGGAGGGCTGGTCTGCTTTTGTGTCCTGCTCACGGTACAGAGATATGTGAAGGACACTCAGAGGCAGAGACTGTAAGAAGGGCATTGTTATGCGCGGCCTAGCCTTTTCGCTATGTGTCCTTAAATTAGCCTCGAAAAATTTCGAGTGGCAACGTCTAATGGTAACCGAGACAAAAGCGAAGCGAGTTGGAGGGAATTCGAATATCGACTGACCGCTTAAGGAAACTTGAAAGGGCCGCCTTTGTTTCTTCTATTGTTAGCTGCTGCCAAAGTTAGCAGGACTAATGCGATTGCCCCGGAGGTGTTTTGAAGACGAGCAATTTGTGAATGTCAAATTCTCTCTTCAGATTAAGAGAGAAAAAGAATCGCCGCTAAAAACACTCTATAGCTACTTCTAGTGTTGCGAAGACATGAAAGAAGCCGCCTTTTCAACTGAAAACAATAACCTGCTTGAACATACGTACAAGAAAGACGTTTTGAAAGACGAGAACAACGAAATTATGCAGAAAGTAGGACACAAAAGAAAGCTCTTTTAATAACATTGTTGGGCGAATTGGTGCCGTAAATGTTTGTACTGCACACTGCCTCTTGAAATTGGCTTTTTGAAATTCAACGTTACCCGTCGGTTAAGCCAACGTTATGCGTGCAAGCCCATCCAAACTAGGGTTAGACCAGTGCTCTTTATTTTGTCTTTAACGTAGTCACTTGGCTAAGAGCGCAGCTCTCAATCAATGCAAACTCTCGGACACTTATATCAAGAAGTTGAGAATCTGGGCGAGTTAGACGCCCACGCATCGCAAAAAAAAGAAAAAAAAAAAGGAAGCGTAGGGAGGATGGAAAGAGATGCACACATTAGGAGCGCTTTACACTGGGCGAAGCTGTCACGTCTTCATTAACTATTAATCGAGGAGCAGAGGTAAAATTCACAAGACGTACTACCGCGAGAGAAATTCAAAAGCTGAGACCCATTCGCACACGTCTTCTCCGCGTAGACACTGTCTTTTCGCAGGAATGTTCTAGCTGCTTTTTTTTCCTGGTAAGACCAGATCGCAGTGCTTTGTGCTGTGTTCTATTATGGGTAGTTCAGAAGAAAGATAATTTTTCGCGGGGTGCTGAAACCTGCTTTGCTGCATACGCCTCAGCGCCGGCCCACATGCTTCCTGCATGGACACTTTCCGGCTTTCCGCAACGAACCGGTTGGTGCGCGAAGAGTTGCCTGGACGGGACTGCTGGTTATGTGCGATGCGGAAACTTTGCAAATGATATTCGTTGTGACATCGCAGAAATGAGTGTATAGCAATGCGAGGAGCAGACGACGTTACGAAAGGTCCTTTGAGATTTTATCCCAACGTTTCTCACTGCTATGACAGTCCGATGACTCGATGGCATTAGGAGGTCCAGGAATAAATAGCTCCCACTTCTCACTGCAACACTCCATACACGGTGACTTGATGACAGTGCAAGCTGCTGAGAAGGCAAGCGAAGCATCTTATTGCTGCGCTGCCCTAATGACTCGAAAGTACCCTACTGAAAATCCAAAGTTCTACTGGGCAATGAGCTCATAAAATCTAATCTAATCACATAGACTCCAATACGGTGCACATCATTATCATAAAATATCATACAAAATTTATGATAATGTGCAAGAGACTATGACACCTTATGCAATTATATGTGACTTGTATGCGATTTCTTATGTGAATTGAGTGAGATTGTGTGAGAAAATGTGAGATTATTCCCTCATACAATTTTTTCAGTAGGGTAGTGTATTGTGCAGGGACTATACGCGACGCTTCTTTTTCTTTAGTGCACCGATGACACCTTGGCTCGAACACGGTAATAGAAAATTCAGTGTGCAACACGCGTTTGAGAAAAATGGAAGGTCAAGATACCTTATAGACAACACCTGTATGGTTGTTTTGTTCTGCGCTTTTTATTCTCTAGGATTGGGTATAAACTAGCCAACTTGACTTAATTTAAGCAACGACATATGATGACTTAATTTAGGCAACGACATATGATGACTTAATTTAGGCAACGACATATGATGTAGGCCTAAATTTTGTATCTTTTTTTTTTTCATATTCTTATAACATTCTCAGTAGCGACAGCAAACTTCGACGAAGTGCAAAAAATGAAAGATATCAGAAAGAAAGAATCGGGGGAGATGTCCCTGTTCGCCGGGAGCTGGCTGCTCATCTCATGTCGCGTGTGTAATTTCTGGGTAAGAAGCGGCGTTTTTTGATTACTGTTTATATTGATTACGTCATAAAGTTACACTACCTGCTTATAACTCTCCTGCATTGCAGCAAAAATGGGGAAATCGCTCCAGCATTCTGGGGAACAATTGGCGCTCCTGTTCGACTCGATTGCCAGTTTAAGCCGAGCCGCAAAGAGGGCAGTCAGTCGGGCACTAAATATTGTGGATAGAGTGCCATTTCAAAGACGAAGGAACGCCAGCGTGAAAAGTGTCGAAAAGCACACGGCCTCTAGAGGTCTGCGCGGCAGGGTAGCACGTTCAGAGATAGTCTTATCTCTTGCACATTAACTGGTGCCGCAAGACGGAACGCAGCAGAAAAATGGTCCGCGGGGGAGTTCCTGCAGAGCGGAGATAACGCGGCGGTGCTGGCTGGGATTTTGTCTTTTCGTTTGTCTGTGTCTCGCTCACTGGCCGGACAACGTGACGCAATTAAGCAGAGAACAAAGGGAGCGGGTAGCGTCAACGGTGACACTGCGCGGCGCCAAGTGAAACAATCAAGCTGCGCGCACCCGTCTGCCGTGTACCGCGTTTACCGCGGTACAACTACGAGAGACTTCGCAGTGGGCAGCCGGGCTCGTCTTCGTCCCGCTCCCAACTTTGATCGGTGATGTACTTCGCTTTATGGCGGTATGCAAATGATAGACGCTACAATGCTGAATAAATTATCGAACAATCCAGGTGCGTAACCAAAGGAATGTATGCTTGTAAAATAACGCAGAATGCGATAAGGATCTTATACATCAGAAATAACCGATTCCAGAACAAAACTGGCATAATATTTTCATATATTGCAAAATGAATACGTACACAAAACTTGCATAATATCTTTATATATTTCAAAAGGAGTACGGATCAGTAATTCGCGACAAATATCCGTAAAATTTACACGAGCTGCTTGAAAGTGAAGCTTGCAATTTTACTTTCATTGACACACAACTTATCCTAGGATACCCGAGTAGTTTGAACATTCAGGAGAAAAACAATATTTAATTCCTTGTAATAACGTGAATTTGATTTCTAGAGTTGTATCTGTATCCGTTTCAAACCTCGATGGCTATACCACTTGGTTGTGAGCGTGATTTGCAAATGGCCCCTTCGCAAGTTTATAGCTACGAAAAGAATGCAGCCGTAAATGACGCGTGACTTCCGCTCCTGTAATGTAGACACAAAGCGGAGATTTTATTTCAGTATTTTTCTTTTTCTACGCAAGCCTTACGACGCTGGCAGTTAGAGAGGAATAAGCTGGATGTGCCTGAAATCAGCTTGGCGCTCTGAGGCCCGCTTATTTCGGCTACCTCCTACGTTGCATTGGGTGAGCTGAACGTGATTAGTAACGGGAGGTCGCCAACACATGCGCAGGTCTTCTGGACATCCAGAAACTAACACCATCTATCGGTCGCCGGCAGCGAACAGCGCGTCATTCAATGACGACATTTTAAACTTGTAATTTTGATAAAACTGTAAGGCTCTCGGGAGGTTCTCGGCGATTATAGTCATGATCGCAATCACAGTAGGGATGAAAATTATCGTCTCTTCATCCTAAATGTGACATCCGACCTCTGAAATGTTTCCGCCTCTCACAAGTTACAAGAGTTATTTACGACGGCTGTAGGAAATCAATATGATGTACTAAAAATTAAATATTGCCGCGATGATTTGAGTGTGAGGGGTCACGCGGTGTGGTTAGAGAGAGAGAGAGAGAGAGAGGCAGCCGCAAACTAAATGCGCTTGTACAATTCCCTTAGTTTGCTACATCTCCGTTCGACTTGTAAAACAAGAACAGCAACAACAAAAGTACAGTTTATTCAAGAGTTCAATTCTGCTTGAGAAAAGTTCGTCCCATTGCAGTTTCTACGCGCGGTGCTCGGACCTTAACGCCTGCCTCGCTGAGGGATACGTCCAGACAATTGTTCTCTAATAGACGGAGATATGCGGTACTCCTGAAGACGGTGGCGAAGATTTCGAAACAATGAGAGCACTTGACGTTCAGTTTAACTTCATCCTCGTCCTGACGCTGCGAGAAACGAAGCCTTCACATGGTCACACACGTGAAGAGAGAAGATGGGATACGGAGAACGTTTAAGCAAGATTTTCCTCTCCAAAAGCTCGGCCAAACAACGGGAAAGGCAGCTAACCTTAACTGCGCGAGTGTGGAATGCATTAGAAGTCGGCACGTGCGCTCGTAAAGGAAATGCCGCCGGAGCTTCCTTAACAAAGCGCTTCTCGCGATACATCGGCAATTTGCACGTAAAACAGTTTCCTTCGGTTTCGTGAAGAGAAACCAGATGTGCGCGCTTGAAGCGTTCCTTATAGCGTGTTTCTTGCACGCGGGAAGTGCATTAAGCAAACTGTTACTTACCTTCAACGATAGAAGATAATGTCTGGTCTTGTTTACCTAATTTACATTTATGTGCGTATAGTGGGCAGTGTGCTGGACTACCCGTGTCATTATATAGCTTCAAAGGCGATAAAGAAAACAAGAACACAGCACTGAGAACACTTTTTATCATTGCAAGCACAGAGGCGCCCGCTGAATCTCTCCAAGCAGTTCATCTACCGTAAAGATGGTTTGGTTTGGTTTGTGGGGTTTACCGTCCCAAAGCGACTCAGGCTATGAGAGACGTCGTAGTGGAGGACTCCGGAAATTTCGACCACTAGGGGTTCTTTAACCTGCACTGACATCGCACAGCACACGGGCGCCTTGCAATTCGCCTCCATCGAAAAGCGACCGCCGAGGCCGGGATTCGAGCCCACATCCTTGGGAACAGGGTCCGTAAAGATGGCGGCGGCAGAAAAAAAGCCGCGGGGAATCGAAGCCTCTATCAGGCATATTTTCGAAAATGATGAGCTGTCTTCCGGATGAGCACATTCATCCGACTGCCTCTTTCTCATAGTGATATTTCCGGTTATCTTCCGGCGAGTAAGACAGGAACGAGCATGTATTTTCCCGCTTTTGCGTTCGCGAACTGTAAGCCCCGGGCTCCACACAGGCCTAATAGCTTCGAAAGGATCGTTGTCGTTTTCATAACTTGTATAGCTTACTATTTTTCTTGTCCGTGGGTGCTGCCTTAACTAATCTTTATAGTTGTCTTTTGCCATTGGTTTTGTTCTCTTGACTCTCGCCAATGTACTAGTTAGAAACTGCAACAGTCGCAAGAAAACGTACCCCTGGTCTGCTTTGCACGCGTGCATGCGACATTTCATGCTTAATTTGTCGGCGTGCATGTCTAACTCTGTCCAAATAAGGTATCTGCAAACAGTAGTTAGAACATATTGGATCTCTGATAGATCATGTTTCTTACAAGATAATTATAAAAGGCTTCCTTTTTTTTTGTGCCAAAATATTCGTAAAATATTTCCTAATATCCGCAAAGCATGAGGACCGCAATAGTGACTGCGCGATAGAATTGCGAAAACATTTCCACGTGACTTGATGTATATTTCTTTTCGTCGTAAATCAAACGCAATATGAGCGCAGAGCTACACACGCTGTGCAATTAATGGTCAAGGCAGATAGAACACAGTCTAACACAGCTTTGAATGTTATTAGTTAAAAAGACCTCGTAGGAGAAAAATATTTGAACACTTAGACTCCCAAAACCTCTGTAAATGCTGTGCCGTGCTGAGCAGTAGTTTTCCAATGTGGAGTGTTCTTGATTCTACACTACGAATTCTTTCGTCGCATCCTCAAGGCAACAGTATGTTTCATCACGCTGTATCATTTTTTTTCTAAGGTACATTGTGTAAAATTTATTCACATATTTCAAAATTTTCTTGAATGAAGGGGGCAAAACGTGCGTTCATGTTCATTTTCTCTTACAATTCTCTCTTTTCTTGTCTCTAATAGTAAGATTTCTCACTATCTACCTTTGTTAGGCGCAAAAGGAGCACCCATTTACCCATAGTCTGTGGTAAAGCCAGTGGAGCAGTCGGCCCATCGCAACGAAGATGAGAAAACATTTCCATCCTCGTCACCAGTGCGTGTCAGCGTTGCACACTGCTTCAGGCCTGTTTCTCCTTTTCCCAGTAGTATGACAACCGCGAGACGAAGGAAAAGCATGCGCGTTCCGAATCAATTTCTCCTACACAGGAAAGACACCAGGGCGTTGCGAAGACGGCTGTACTTTCACCGATTGTTTTTTTTTTCCTTCTTTTTCCTCCCTTGGTATCACTGCCTGGTCGGCTGTAGAAACCAGCTTGAACGAAGCTAGCTGGAGCGGTGAATCGCGTGCCCTTAAGACTCGCATAATGCACGCAGAGCATAAAAAGAGTAGAATAAAAACGGCTGCCACGCGCGGTTTGTGCACGACAGTTCTTGCTCAGGCCTACATTCGTTGTCGCCCCTTGATGAATGCGTCCCAGGCGACTCTGTCAGAGAAGAGGAAGGGGGCGAAACAGAGAGAGAGAGAGAGAAAGGCGTTTCTGGCACGTGGACGACTCGTGGCTGTTTAGTTAGCTGTGTTTTGCTGCGCGAGAAAGAGTGTGTGACTTGGCCCGACTGCATGCTTCGTTTCTCGGAAGCGCCTGGAACGTGTCGCCGCTCTGAAGTAGGTGAAACTGAGATGAGAAAGAAAAAGAAATACAAAATAAAGATATTACTGCTGAATATACTATGAATGCATATTGATTACTGAGCTGCTTTCTGGAGCTGCTGTATAGTGAAACTTTATCTACGCGCTCTCCATTTACACTATTATGTCGCAGGCCCGTTCGCCATGTTAGTATAGGTTTGGTTTGGTTTGGTTTGGCTTGTGGGGTTTTACGTTTCAAAGCGACTCAAGCTATGAGAGATGCCGTAGTGGAGGGCTCCGGGAATTTCAACCACCTGTGGTCCTTTAACGTGCAAGGGTGGAAGAACGGGCTAGTTGGTAAATCATCTTGGAAAGCAAAATAGCGCACTTCAAAACACAGACACAGGAAGGGAACGACAACACAGCGCGGCAAAGCTAGGTCAAAATTGTGTTAGCACACCCTCAATAGCCCTGACTAAACGCGAGTTAGAATATTTGAAGCAGACGCACAGTAGTTTTAATGTTTAGATTCCGGGTACACTCCTCAGCCTCTAGCGGCCTGGCCTTGGTTGTTTTAGGTATTGTTTTTAATGCCCTTTTGGTCTTGTAATGCTCTTAATTGTCCTTTTGGTTCTTTTATCGCTCTTAATGCCCCTTTTGTGTTTTTTTATCGCTCTTAATGCCCCCTTTGGCTTTTATCGCTCTTAATGCTCCTTTTGGCTTTTTTTCGATTTTAGTTTACGTATCTTCGGATCGTGCCATTTTTAACTGTTTTTACCTATTGGCCTCCCCCTTTTTCGCTTCTTCTTTATTTTTCATAGTCCTGCCGTTCTGCCTTGCTTTGACCTATATTGTTATCGTGCGCCTTTTAACTTGGCGTTCGGTGTTTTACGCCACGTGCAAACGCAGCAGTTGTTATCAATTCTTTAGCGCCCACTTTTCGTACATATATATTGTGACACTCTCTAATAAAAAACCAGTTGAAACCAGCGCTGTGTTGTCGTTCCCTTCCTGTGTCTGTGTTTTGAAGTGCGCTGCTTTGCTTTCCAAGTCCTTTAACGTGCACTGACATCGCACAGCACACGGGCACCTTGCTTTTCGCCTCTATTGAAAAGCAGCCGTCGCGTCCGGGGTTCTTTCCCGCATTGCATCCTTGGGCACAATTTAGCCGAGCGCCCTAAACTCAGCACCACCTCGACGGGGCTGTTGGTGTAGTGTGACCTCATCAATTTCAACTTTTGGTTCATTGATACTTTATTTCCACCAGCATAATACGTATTCAATCCGCTTTGCTTTTCGAACTACTATGTAATTCTAACAAATTTTTGCTGCTCTTCCGTTTAAAATAACCGAAAGCGCATTTACAAGAGTTCGTATAAAGCGATAAATGCCGCTATAGATATGTAATTGCAGAATTAGGCTTTTTTTCTTTTCCTAAGACGGCTTTCGGAATGCAACCATTTACTTGAAACAAATATTGAACCTACGTTCTTCATGACTGCCGAAATACACACACGCATAAAAATGTTTATTTTTTTTTATTTTTGGGTGCATCAGTTATACATGCTTTCTTGTTCGCTCGGCTCAGATCAGATTTACACATGCACAGGCCTTTTAAAATGTGTAGAGCCCAGGGTTTGGGTTATAAGCCGTGCAGTGAGGACATTGTTGCATTGAAGGGGAGCAGACCATTGAAAGGGGGCAGAACGAGAAACATTCTTATCATGAGAAAATTTCGAACACTGCAGATTCATTATCAGCTGCGATGTGCGGCTTAGAAAAAAACCTCATGTGTTCTAAACATTTGATAAAGGCTGTGCTTGCAGGCAAATGAACTCCAGTACTGTCGAGCACTAACTACGCATACGTGCGGCACCGGAAGTGACGTGCTCCGAAATGCCAGTCAAGTTAATGAAACCGATGGCAATTAAAGCACTGTGATGGTAGGCGAAGCACCCTACCTACAAACTATATAGAACAGTTCCGGCATGGACGGGTGCATTTGCTCCTTGAGTTCGCAAAGTGCTTCTTATGTCGGTTGCCGTTCAATCGTTCAAACATAGAAAGCGATAACCATGCGGGTGTGTCATAGTATTTATGCATTAGCTTACGGTTCCGTCCGCGTATTTGACGATTCAGCTTGCCTTATGTTAGCAACAAATTTATTCTTTTTTGTTTCATTGTTGAAGATGATTAGGAATTAGGAATCGGGGTTTTTGTACGTGACATGTCAGGGCATGACACGGATTCCTGATTGAAATTCAATTGGTACGTGAACATTTGCGTTTTTGAGGTGAACAGTTTACTGCAAGAAGTTTTGTCCGTGAATACTGACGACATGAGAAAGCGACAGGCGAACCTCAGTTCCGAGTGGGCATGTGTACGTTTACATCTCATCAGCGGGACCTGAAGAAATTAGAAGACCGGGATAGCTGGCGAGGTGTTGTAATACCAGATGCCTGTGTTGCGTTACAGTGGACATGAAGAACATAAATAATTATTAGACAAAGAAACATTTTTTATAGAAGCGCTTTGTGCGGGTTCAGAGGGTGAATGTATGATGCGCCTCTTAATAAAGCTGGATGTACTTTTTATAGCCATCACAATGAACGAAATAGTTTCTTCGAAAGGGCAGTGTTACGAGAATTGAGTCTCCCATAGGCTGCGCAAGTGGGATGATGACTGGTCCTCTATTGCAATCGTTCTGGTGCGGTAGCTATTCTGCGGCGCAGGGGAAGACTCGCCCCATTGCATCATAGGAGTGCCAATGTATATATCTTACGGATAAACTACTCTGGATGAATGTAATTAGTGGCTCTGCCTCAAGAGAATGGAAGTTATGCCGGCATTTATGTTAATGGGGTAGAGTAGAAGCGTCATCTATAAAGTGCTTATGTGGCAAAGAACTCGGGCTGAGGTGATATTAGTGGTTCCCAGTGTTTATCCGTCGTCTATCCGTTAAGCGTATGCCGAGGTCTGCAATTATATCATTACACGCATTTTCGACCGTGGGCTGCACCCATTTCTAGTCTCTAGGCTTTACGCATCTCCTCAGGGAAGTTGATTTCTCTGATTGCCCATGTTTTTCGCGGTGCGTAACGCCTTTCTACTGAGAAAATAACAGCTCCTAAAAGACAAAAGATGAAGCGAAGAACAGACACTATGGTGATAAACGTCATTGTTAAAAAATAACAAGACCTAAGAGGCAAAAGAAGGAGGGGAGAACAAGCATCACAAGACTTGGTTGAGAGTTGGCAACGTATGTGATAAGAAAATACGCAGTATGTCGGCAACGCAGGGAAACGTTAACAGAAAATAGCATCAAAACAACACAAGTCGCTTACATACTTTCAGATACATCGCTCCTTTTCATGTAGGGCAGTGTAAGCCATTAGTGCACATGTGGTTGTTTTCGCATTACGTGGTTAAAAAAAAAAAAAAAAGGCCTTCACAGCTGTATATAGAAAATTTACGCTGCTGATCATGTGGAAGCTGCCTTCAATGAGTTTGTGTTTGATTCAGCGAACCAGAGATACCTAGATAGCTGCCACTCTCATGCGACTGATTGGACGAAATTTGCTAATTATAGTTCTAATTGTTCACTCTAGTTTACATATTACAATTACAATCTTGAAGACTGTATTGAATCTAGACTGACATTATTTACAGAACTTACCGAAGAGCTGTAGGTCACGATATAGCAACCAATCAATTCCCTCCTTTTCTGCAAACCTCATTTCGGAGATGGGCGCCCCAAACTATGCGCACGCAGGGAAACCCCTTCTATGTTATCATTATAACTGTGAAAGGTTTCTTAAGAGAGCCCTTAGAGCGGTGACCTAGTGGTTTGAGTATGCTTGCAACACACAGGTGGTGCTAGTTTTCGCAGGCGAATTCCCCAGTTTCGCAACGGTTGCAGTGACACTATTCGAGGCAGGCTACCATTAGCAACATTGAAAGAAAGCTATTCAGGAATGACTGATAATCAACGTCACCATGATACAGTTTTATAAGCATAGGAGAGAGAAACAAAAGAATCAGATAACACAATCATTGCGGACATCTATAGTTCTGTTCCTCCCCCGGTGCCCTTGCTTAGTTTGCAACAATAGCCTTATAAGCTACGTATCATATATCGATCAAAACATGTGTAGCTTTGGAGTAATTGGGCCATAAATTTGAAGCTAGAATCGTTTGACAAAAAAAAAAAAACGAAGATAATCGAAATGTGTCTTTATGACTTTGAAAACGGAGGTCAAACGTAACGAATGTTTGTACCCCTTCACGCTGTCTCACCGTGTTCGCTTCCTCTCGCTTCAGGGCGCTGGTGTTTTTGGCGCACGGCTACGCCGAGCACTGTCACGTCCCCTGCTACGACTCCTTGGCGAGGACTCTCGTGGAGCTGGGATGCTACGTTTTCGCCCATGACCACGGTACGTGCAGACAAACTGTTTTAAAGGTGCACCGTGTAGAGTGTCAATTGAAGGGCAGACTGTCAAGTTAGTTAGTATTGCATGTTATTAAACCACGGAAAAGCGCACGCAGATGTAAACGGAGACAGAAAAAGACGCCAGGCGCACTAGTTTACTACACCTCTTTACCGACCCTCAGATATGTGTACGCACAGGGTCATCCACTAGACGGAACACGACGCGGCGCGGCTCGCGCTCATCGGAGCACCCGTTCGTCCGGCGAGGAGGCACACTGAAGCAAAGTAGCGCAGAGGCAGAGGGGCTATCTAGGCGGGGTATTTCCGCTACAGTGATAGAGCTCAACATATCAGTCATCACTGATATCAACATATCAGTTAGTCAGACGACTTATATGTTGCAGACGACTGTGTGCACCCTTCTTCTTGAAGTTGTCTACTGAAACAGTGGTTTTCTGTTGGGCGTTGGGTGGCTAGACTTGTCATGGGTGTCAGTGATAATAAGCGTCGCGTATTTATTCATGTCAGAAGGTCTGGTTACCCCACTCCACTATTTCAAAGGGATAACTTTCAAGCACGTGCTAATCGTATTTCAATATATTCGCCCAAGCTTCCTGTTTAGAAAAAGTTTTATTAGACATTAGACGTTCACATTAGACATTCACATGAGCGGCGACAATGATACGTCGATGATACCGCCAAAAATACGCATATCTGCCATACCTTAAAGAAACGTTCCAGTTCTTATCCCTTATTGCGACGGTGCATATTATTTTGAGTGGTATATTGCTGACGTTTTAAATTCCTGAGAACTACTTACTTTGTGTTAAGTGTTGTAAAAAAACGCGTACGGTTGGAACACGCCCATGAGGTTTCTACCGCCACGAAGCTGCGCGTGCGCTATGAGAGGCGCTGTAGTGGGCGGCTCCGGATTATCTTCGACCGACCGCTAGGGTTTCTTTAACGTGCAGTGACATCGCACAGTACACGGGCGTCCTTTGCCTTCAGCTCACAATGTAGCAAAATTTCCCTGACCGGAATTCGATCTTGTGACCTTGTACTCAAGCATCTGGACGTTACATATGCGGTTAGGCAACCAATGTACCAGTTAAAAGGAGCGAATGTGGGGCTCTTAGTTACCATGCAAAATTAAATTGAAGGACGAAACTGCTGGCATTTGCAGCTCTGCATGTTTTTCAGCTCATGACGAGTGTCGCGCCACGCGTCGCGAGACAGTTGAAGCTATATTCTCGGCTCACGCCTGGCCGC
The DNA here is from genome assembly GCF_055883805.1 of Amblyomma maculatum. Classification (NCBI taxonomy): domain Eukaryota; kingdom Metazoa; phylum Arthropoda; class Arachnida; order Ixodida; family Ixodidae; genus Amblyomma; species Amblyomma maculatum. Next base: position 71,641,149 of record NC_139352.1, on the reverse strand, counting down.
GTGCCAGATCTCGGCAACGTCTCGCCGTTTCCAAGAGAGCGTTATTGTACGTAATAATTTGCTAGATCTTATTTCGTCGAAGAGAAAAGGAAAGTCTTTCGACCTCACCATTTCTCTTTTAATCAAGTTACACCCTACTGAAAAAATTGTATGAGGCAATAACCTCACATTTTCTCACAAAGTCTCACACAATTCACGTAAGAGATCACATACAAGTCACAAATAATTGCGTAAGATCTCATAGTTTCTTGTACATTAACATAAATTATGCAAGATATTTTATGATAATCATGTGCACCGTATGAGAGTCTATGTGATTTGTTGAGATTGAAGTTATTGCCCTGTAGAACTTTTCGTTTTTCAGTAGGGCAATTTAGATAGAACGATAAAAGGCAGAGTGAGAGGCCCCCGGTGCCAGCCAGTTCACATGTAAAAGTGCATTTGTAGCTTTGTGAGTTCGCCGGAATATGTAAGAAACATTTGGGCAACGATCGCCTCTCCATCGTCTCCAAAGCACTGAAGTAGGATGTGAGCGATGAAATGTGGTATCTGAAGAAATTAAAGGATTTTAGATTTTTCCGCAGGTGCGGGAATTTGCAGTTATCCCGCTGCTCGACGTGACCACTGCATAAGATGGTCGGTACATCAATGTTAAATGACGTCACGTAAAATTACCGCCATAGCGTAACATAACCTAGCATAACACCACCAGGTACAGTGATCAAGACATGCGATATCTCGATTACTTTCGTTTATACAAATGATGTTAGCGATATCAGTGCGACATACATGTTTATTGTAAAACGCGCATTTCAGTATACACCACAAATTAATTGTCACATACAGTAGTTTATATTTATATTTCGAGAATCGACAGTCATTATTTAACACAATATATATGAGGGAAAATAAAGGGAGGTTTAATGTAAACGTATCGTAAAAAATTTTTGTCGAAGGCTTTTCAGTAAATATATCTTCTGTACAAAATATCAGTAATACTGCAAATAAAAGGGAAATTAAAGCTCATTGCGTGCTTTGAGCGCGGTACAGGGCTAAATAATCGACATGATAAAAAATGGTCGATGACCCTCAAGGTACAAGTCAAACTGTCATTACAAATGAAAGAAAACTAATAAAACCAGAGAAATAGGCCCTACACTGATCCTCGCGACTTTTATGCCTAGATGCGGAAGCCGCAGCGAACGTAATGTACGTAATAACGACTTATTGCGCTTGAGAGACTGGTATAGTAAAGATGGTTTGCAAATTTGCTGGTTTCATAGCCAAGGAAAAAACGAAAAATTATATGCTAGCAACGTACAGTTGTTACGTGCGAATCGCTGTAAGAACTTTGCCTATGAATTGGCAATGCCAGCTGCCGTGTTCGCGTCAGTGCTGGTAGACGTAACAAGGTATATATACTACTGGGGTGCCATTAATGAAAACGGTCGCAAGTGTTAAAGTCTTTTGCCCTTGGTTGTTATTACACGACACAAGAATTGCTTAAAACTGGGAATGTACTGTACACTTGCTCGTGACCCGTCGTCGTTATTAGCTCGATAACATCAAGCCAAGGATTAACAAACTTCCTTATCTAGTATATCCTCTTGGCTTTCAGTTGTTCTTTGCTTTTAACTGCCCTAGTTCTATCACCTCAAGGGATCATAGGCTGTACGTGTACTAGTCATAAAACATTCGAGGCGAGAACCCTAGCGAAAAAAACCGTATAAATGTGAGCAACAATCACCTCATACAGATTTCTCATACTAAACTCGTACAAATCTCATATTATCTCATACGAATATCATTTAGCGTATGAGAAACATACGAGATCGTATAAAATTTGTATGAGTTTAGTATGAGATATCTGCATGAGGTTATTGTGACCCTGACGGTTTTTTCACTAGGGAAATCGAAATTGTGCTTAGCCGACTCATTAACTTCAGAATCAACTTCGAGAAAGCATCCTATTAAACAACACGACTAATAACTTCCACCCGTTCGAACGTCTAGACACACAATCAAGAGGAATGCGATAAGCGGAGCAGCCTCTACGTCACTTTCAACTTGAGGCGTTTGATCGAAGGACCGAATGCTTCAGTTAGGCCTCATATGGGCTGGAAGCGGTAATGTTGGCCCTTTACAGAACGCTTCTCGTGTGGAACAAGGTGCTCCTCGTTAATTGCATAATAGCACTACCGCCTGATTTGCTATTTTGCGTCCGCTCTCAGCCACGTCTTGACGGAGGTAAAACGTAAATGCCACTCGTGCGGTGTGCGACTCCAGTGCGCGGTTAATACCCTACTGAAAAAATTGTATGAGGCAATGCCCTCAATGTTCTCACACAGTCACACTCAATTCACGTGAGAAATCACATACAAGTCGCATATAATTGCGTAAGATCTCATAGTTTCTTGCACATTAACGTAAATTATGGAAGATATTTTATGATAATGATGTGCACCGTATGAGAGTCTACGTGATTTGATGAGATTGTGTGAGGTTATTGCCCTGTAGAACTTTTCGTTTTTCAGTAGGGATATGTATCCCCGTGAGGGCCGAAATTATTTCCGAGTGCTCCACCCCGACACTTCCTTTCCCTTCCTTCTTTCGCTTCTCTCTTCATGCCTCCGCTCACGGCTGACTCAGGTGCCTACTGCGCAGCGAGAGATCACTGCCTTTTCTTTTCACTAAAACAATAATTATTATTACCACCAGATGTTGTGAATGTAGGGGTATAACAGGCGCTGAGTTATGACCAGAAAACGCAGTGCTTTCGCTTCAGTGGTAGCCGAGATACCGGCACGACGTACGTTAACTGCGGCCACAGATGAGGGAAGAAAAATGGGGAAGAAAAACGACAGCATCACAGTGAAAAAACGTTCTATGAGGCAAATAACGTCACATTTTCTCGCACAATCTCGCACAAGTCGCATAAAAGTCTCATACAGATGGCATGGAATCTCGCACATTATCATAAATTGTGGGATATATTTTTTTTTGATAATGATGGCAGCGTATGAGATTCTATGCGACTTTTATGAGGTTGTATGAGATGATTGCATCATTGAGCCTTTTGTTTTTAGTCTGGGGCGTACATAAGATGGTAGCTGCCGCATTTCCTTTCTCCCCACGTGAATGAAATTTTGCATGGTAAAGTCATATTGGGAGCCTCCATTTTTTTTTTCTGACAAACACCGTTCAACAAATGCGTTGAACGGAAACAGGATCCGCTGTGTTCTTTCATAACCGCCGCCTTCAATGGCTGGCCATAAAACTTTCGCTTGAGAAAGGTGCAAACAGCCTACATGAAACTCACGCTCTGCTGCATGGGTACATTTTCCTTCTCTGTAAGGGGCAATAACCTCACATTTTCTCACACAATCTCACTCAATTCACATAAGAAATCACGTACAAGTCGCATATAATTGCATAAGTTCTCATAGTTTCTTGTACATTATCATAAATTATGTACGATATTTTATGATAATGATGTGCACCTTATGAGACTCTATGCGATTAAATGAGATTTTATGAGGTTATTGCCCCGTAGAAAGTTTGCTTTTTCAGTAGGGTTAGGTACTGGAACGGGCCACGGGTCTCTGTTAAACGTTTGTGAGCTGTACTGACATCCCGCGATCATTTGTTCCTCTGATTTGCAGAGTAACAGTAGTACAGGTGATGCCATATTCCCGCTGTTGTTCAGGATAGTGAAATGAAGCTACTGACCTTGGGTAGCGCTAACTTTTTGGCACAATGCCAACAGCGCTAAGCGGTGCATGCGGGTGCGCTAAGCCTTGGGCAGAGCAGCTTTTCCTGAAAGCTGCTCACTCCTCCTATGAGCTGCAATTCCTTCTAACAAAGTGATTGAACATGCTTTACGATCCGACGAGCTTGAAGAGGTTGATTGCGTGAAACGTTTTTTCAACAACGTATTTGGTGGCCGGGTGCCCGGTTCCGCATTTTTAAATTAAAAGCTGCAAGGCGCGTCATACAGGCACAAAAAAAAAAAGAAAAGAAAAAAAAAGGCCAGGAAACTACTACAGGCACCTTGTAGTTTTCAATTTAAAAGTGTGTAACGTGCTTGGGGAACTCGAGATGTCTCTGTGGTTGAGCTTGATACGGTACGTATTCGCCGAGTAAAGCTGCGAATGCGTTCAGGCTTCTCTGCATTGTACAGCGTTCCTTAGGAGGAGCATGATGACGTCATCTTGAGAGGGGCGGTTCTTATCAAATGACAGGAAGGCTCTTTTTTGGAAAGAGTAATGCAGATACTGTCAAAGGTAAAGCTCATAAAACGCTGCTAGGCCGCAGTCGACTAGGCACGGGAGTAATGGGCGAAGAAACGTGTAGTTCGGAATATTCCAAAACATGACGTCATAAACAGTCTTCTCCGCAAAGAAAAAAAAAAAGCAGTGAAGAAAGAAGATGTCAGAAAACACGCGGGTCCTCGAATCTTTCTTCGGCTATTATATCACCGTTGCACACAATAGAGCCAACAACATCAACAAAAATTATTCAGCTTGTGTTGTTGCACACGGGCATGCTTGAATATAATGTGACTGAAAAAAAAAAAAAAGCAAGAACAAAACATTCACCTTCCTTTGGAATGCTGAGATAAAAAATTCAAGTCTGAGCCAGACCATAGGTGCCCTCAGGAGCACGATAAACGCTTTTTTTAAGGGCACTGGGTTGCAAGTTTTGTAGAGGGCCTGGCATATAACAATGTTCGATAAAATATTAAGACACGAGTAACCGAGTTGACAGACGCGCTCTGCAATCTCAAAAAGGAGCCAAAATGCATAAATAGCCCTTCAGGGGGAAATGCATTTCTTTTTGCTTCCGTCATTATTTCCACAAGAACTTGTGGCTTTCTTTGAATTTCAAGATATCGTATGACGTGCGTCTGTGTGAGGGAGTGCCAGGTACACCTGCTAAAATAAGCACTCTCGCATTTCATCTGCTTTATTTTTTGACCTCTGTCGCCCTGCATGAAATCATACCCAAGCAGAGAAGTGTTTGGAGGTGCAACCGGAGAAACTCGAAGCAAGAATCTAATCAACAATAGCGCTGTTTGTGTGAACCAACTGCTTCAGCCTAATCAGAACACTTAGGGGTTCCGAACGGTTCGAAATTGGTAAGCAAATAAATAAATAAAAAACTACACCGCGTTACCGAGAGGCCCACGTAAAAATAGAACGCCAAATGTGATTAGCAAGCATTATGGACTAACGCAGCCGTGGCTGGCGAAAAACGAGCTTTCCAGGTAAAACAATTCAACAATAAACGTCAAAGAGGGAAAGGAAGAAAAAAACGAACGTAATTGCTGTGAATTCTTCCTTCGGCCATCTTTAATGCGCGTTTAACCAAGAACAGTGCCAACGTTTTTCTTTTATTGCCTGAAGTGTGTATTGTGCAGGAAAAAAGACACAAAGTACGCATGCTGGATTCCCGAATCAAGCTACGGCTGACTGGGCTAAGCACCATATTTTTCTGCAAACGAAAAAGACAAAAATCACATGCACAAGTGGAAGACATTTGGAGAGGCAGAGGTCATGCAGTGGACAAACGCGACTGCTACATGTTGCTGCCGCTTTTGCTTATTATTATTATTATTACTTTTATTACTTTCATAGAGGTGATTAGTACGAAGCAATCCTTAGCATACACGGAAGCTGAATGTATACACAGGTATGAATTCGCCTGTTCAAATTATAAGGAAAAATGCTTTGACGCCTGGCCATCAATCTCTCGACCTCCAGCGTTGAGCTGACAGGCAGCCAGTGTCGAGGCCACGGATGGGAACGTGCCCTCCCCTGCAGCAATATACGTAGGGGTGTGCCGCGGTAGGAGAAGCACACGTGGCAGTATCGGCGTCAGTGGCACAAACAGACGCGCACGCAACTTCCTCCTGAAGGGCCTTGGACCGCCGTCAGAGTAGCTGTTCGGCCCACTTTCCATTGTACTCCGGCGCAAATCCACTTGAACTTGCCCAGTCAAAAGCTAATTGTGATAAAATGCTGCTCCGATCTTACCGCAGTGGAGCGCACATATTTTCTATTTTATTTTTCATTTATTCATTCTTTCTCTCCTCGTTTTCTTTGTTCCCTTTGCTGTCATTATCTGTCCTCGTATTCTGAGCATGCTTCTTTCTTTCTTTCTTTCTTTCTTTCTTTCTTTCTTTCTTTCTTTCTTTCTTTCTTTCTTTCTTTCTTTCTTTCTTTCTTTCTTTCTTTCTTTTGTTTGTCCGCTTTCTTTCATATTGTACCCCTTTCTTTTTTTGGCTTTCAGGCTGTTTCGTTGTTTGCTTTCTGCCTCCTCCTTCGCTTTGTACCGCTTTCCTACTTTCGAAAAGTTCTGCATGTTTTTGCTTTCTTGAAGTTCTAACCTTCAGCATTGCTTTGTTGCTTGCCTTGTAAAGAAGGCTACGGGCTCCAGCTAAGTCGCACTCTTCTGAAACGACTTCTACCCACAGTCTCCTCCATAATGGACGGAAATAAAAGGAATAATAATAATAATAATAATAATAATAATAATAATAATAATAATAATAATAATAATAATAATAATAATAATAATAATAATAATAATAATAATAATAATAATAATAATAATAATAATAATAATAATAATTGTTGTTGTTGTTGTTGTTGTTGTTGTTGTTGTTGTTGTTGTTGTTGTTGTTGTTATTATTATTATTATTATTATTATTATTATTATTATTATTATTATTATTATTATTATTATTATTATTATTATTATTATTATTATTATTATTATTATTATTCCTTGTGTCTGAGGATATTTATGCAATTTTGCAATAATTGGCCATCTGTTGTTTAAGAGAAGGCCTCGAAAATGGCTGGAGATGCGTGCCTTTCCAAGAGCACAAACATTGCAGCGTACATTACCGCATAGTAGAACAGCGCATGCAGAGAGAGTACTGCTAATAGGCAATAACGGAAGTGAAATAGTACAGTATAGAGCGCCACTACTTAGCGGGCGGCCGTTGTTCGATCCGGTCGCGCCAGCCGTCTTTCAATGGAGGCGGAAGGTAACGTGCCCTTTGGAGAACACCATGTAGTTTAAATTATGCGCAGCCATCCCCTACGACTTTCATAATAGGCCGAGTCGTTTCGTGACGTTGAAACCTATGAAACCATACCATACTCATTTGATTTAGTTCTAATCTTCATACAAAGGGGCCATTTTTTTTTGTTTACTACCATTTAAGTTTATTGGAAACTGGACCCACCTCAAGAGAGGTGCTATAGAAATCTTACAGAAATGTTATATTTTCGTTTTATTTTGCCCCCTTACTGTCACATTGGCAGCTGTGAACCGCCCTCAATCTCTGATGCCCACTGAAGAGTTCATTCGAGTGCCCGCCCTCGTTACGCCCGTTTGCATCACGTAATCACGCGGCACGCTGCGCCTCCCCCACTAGTGTAGTCACTGTACACTGATACCGGGCTAGTTCTCTATGCACGTACTTTCCTACCTCACCACTAACATACACGACATAGGGAGGGGCGCTGCAGAATGGAGTTGCATCTATATCACGCCATTGATTGCTTTCGGGCTTTGTTTCTGGTGTCTATCAGTTTTTGTGTCCAAGGGACAGAGTTGAAGTGAAGGGGGGAAGAGATATGATATAAACATCACTAACCGTAATATGTGACTATCAAGAGTAGGCAAGAGAGAGCCTTCACTGTAGAGCTCACATTTCTCTCGTGGGGCCACCTGAAAAACACATTTGTAAAGGATACAACGCCAATGCAGACAACTCCGTTTAGTCCTGACCTGAGGTACCTTATGCACCTCTTTGTACTAGAATCCCCTCGTAGAGGGCAGCACGGCATCACAAGTAAATAAATAGATGCGAAGAAAAAAAAAAGATGTCTCTAGTCGCGTTGGGCATTTGTTTTGCGCTTATCTGCTTACATTCATATACAATGGTCGGCTTACAAGTTTATAGAAAGGACTCGAAACTCCATTTTTATGCAGGATCGACTGCTGCCACTTAGTGATAAACATGCGCGCACTGCACAGCTTTTGCAACTCTTTACTCTAGGTGTAAGCTAAGCTGCCAATGTGTTAGCATCTCACCGGTGTTGTCCCTCAAGAAGAAGGCATATAACAGTTGTGTCTTACTACTACTCACGTATATGGGATAGAAACGTGGACGCTTAGGGAAAGGGTTCTACTTAAGTTGAGGACAACGCAGGGAGCTATTGAGCGGAAAATGGTTGGTGTAACGTTAAGAGGCATGTAGCGTGCAGAGTGGGTCAGAGGAGAAACTCGAGTCAATGACATTCTAGTCGAAACCAAGAAGACAAAATGGACATTGGCAGGCCTTGATGGGAAGGGCGAACAAGGGATCGTCGCTAAAGTGAGAAATTAGATTGCAAACGAAGGAAAGCTTAGCAGGGGGCGCCGGAAATTTAGGTGGGCGGATGAGGTTAATAAGTTTGCTGAGGTCACTTGGATGACGTTTTCACAGGACTGGGTTGCTTGGAGAAATATGAGACATGTCCAGCTGCTGTTGCTGCTGCTGCTGCTGCTGATGATGATGATGATGGGGATGATGACCCAGTTTGGAAGCTGAGACGAGGGCCATTTAAACACATTCGGATAAAGTACGAAGAAAGAGCCGCCTGGCGTTCGTACGTCCAGATGACACGCGGCATGCACATAAGAAGGCTCGGCGGAAAGTTTATACCTTTCCTTGAGCCGACAAACTCTTGTCACAGAACATAAATGAGCCGATTACAATGCGTTTGACGCCTAACGTTGGTGAATACGCGTGTAATAGGGATTGAAAACACAGCGCGTGCCTTTAGATGAAAACGCAGATGCGTTTTACCTTATATCCTTCGGACTCTTACTGAAATGTGCTTATCGCCACAGAGCGTATGTTATCTCTCTATTTACATTACATTCCCCGTTCCTTTTTTTTTTTTTTTTTTTTTTCCTGGAACTCATTTCTCTTAATTTCTTCGCAGTGGGTCACGGCAAGAGCGAGGGTCCGCGGGGCACCGTCAAGTCGGCTGACATCTACGTGGACGACATCTTAACGCACGTCGACTTGGTCAGGCAGAAATTCCCGGGAAGACCCGTTTTCCTCTTCGGACACTCCATGGTCAGTATACTTTTCTTCTGCAGTCCAGTTTAGCGAAGTTAAAACGCACTTACGACCCGGTGTACGTACAACTAAGAGCCATGTACTGTCCACGGATTTCTGTCACGACTCCTCTCCTCTTCTGCGTTCAATTATGCGTTTTTTTTTCTGTCTTTTTGTTTTTCTGTACTCACCTTCACAACTTAGATAACGGTGAACTGGACAGTTGGCACATTTAGGTTGCACCGTATTCTGCGTGTGCCGCTGAAGGGTAAATTTAGGTTGGGACAGCGGTAGACACAGATTGTCACGTTCTAACTGCGAATCAGTTCTTTCAAGGAGAGTGAGGCTTGAATTAGATAGAACAACTCGAAGAATAAAATACAGTTACGTGTCACCGATTAATCGACCGATTCATTAAATAAACTGCGCTCGTCCGCAGGGTGTTTCATTCACACAGGTTCGCCCATACCGTTTCTTCCTCACAGGCAAATCCACGCAAGAGCTTCCACGGTGAAGACTCTTCTCACTCACTGTGTCGTTCTCGGTGCAAATCTCGAGCGTTGGTATCGAGAGGCAGAATGTATATTGTATGCAGTTGTTGTTAAAAAAAAAAAAGAAATTTGCATCTCTTGTTGTCGGACAAAAATGTAAAAGGTCAGACAAGGTCAAATATTCACTTTATTTATCGAGAGTGAAAAATGAGTGACCTCAATGTTTCCTTTAGAAGGCATTCATCCTTACCATTTTTTACTTAGGTGACCCTTAAGATGAGCCTTATTTAAGGTCTCCTCTACCACGTGGACGCTATACGTATTGCCTTGAAATATGGCGTACAAGAAACTTCTGAGTTTAATACCACGACTTCCATATCAGTACCACCACTGCCATTTTCAAGACCTTGTCTAACTGGCTTCTTCCTCTTCTTACTTAGCACTAAAGTTCTTTTCGCTTAAGGCTAAAACAATTCTGAACAGTTGGTTAACTGATTATTGAAAACAGTAAAAACGATATGTTGTCAATATTCTATATTTATAGCGGTCATAATATAGCCGTCGTTTTGCTCAATAACTTAAAAAAAGATACGTTAAGGAACAGCTCAGTTGCACTGCACGACTTCACCTCAACATGACATCTCGTCTTGGCTGGTATCATTCTGCAAAGCGTCTCACCAAGAAAACGCAGGGTATTAAAGACGGGTAGAGATTTACAATGGGTGTTTTACAACCGTGTACACCAGGCGAACGTGGACGTAAAGGCAAACCTGGTCTAGAGGTGCCGCCTTAGAGCTTTGTGATCAAGCACGTCGACTTGCTCAAGGGAAGATTACAAAGTGGAGAGCAAAGTGACGATTTTAGCTGCCGTAATTTGTCACAAACACCCTTCACGGTGGTTCCGATTCTTCATCGGGCACAGGGGTTGAGTTCGAGAATTCGATCCCAGCATCGGAGGGGCCCAATTTGATTTTTTTTTCTTTAATTTTAGATCTCCGTGTACCGCGCAGTGTTAGTGGGCGTCAATGAACCTCTTTTGGTCGAACTGAACTGGTCTCTTTCAGAGTTTTACCTTATAGTCCACAGTATAGTTGCTACACGATAAATAAATAAATAAATAAATAAATAAATAAATAAATAAATAAATAAATAAATAAATAAATAAATAAATAAATAAATAAATAAATAAATAAATAAATAAATAAATAAATAAATAAATAAATAAATAAATAAATAAATAAATAAATAAATAAATAAATAAATAAATAAATAAATGAATGAGTAAGTCAATAAATAATTAAAATCAATGAATGTGTCAACGAATTCATAAATAACTAAATCAACCAATCTAGGAATGAATCAATGAATGAATGAAATAAATAGTCAATCTATGAAATAATCACTCAGCTATCGCTGCCAGGATCCGATTTCTCAAACGACCCAGCACCCACCGGTAAGTCGCCATGAACCTTGATGACGATCTGAATATATCCAGTTCGGCGATAGCAAACGCCAAAAATGGCTAAAACAAAAAGAAAGGTTTTGAAGTCGTGGAACATTCAGCTATCTGTGTCCGAACTCAGAATCGGTGGAAGAATCCACCACGAAAGCACGGTAACGCGTTTTCGCGATAGACTATTTGTAACGCCGAATTGCGAAGAGATGACAGCTCCCCTAGCCGCGATTACACCGGCTGCAAACAAAGAGCGAAGAAAAGTAGCGCAGATTACACCAGAGAGAAATCGCTCTGAGAAGTGCTGAATAAGGAAGCCGGTGGTGGAAAAAAAAATATAATATTTTGAGCAGAGGGAGAGAAAAAGCAAGGATTGAATTTCTGGGTCGCCCAATAGACGCTGTGGTAGTGGCATCGCGATCATTACGCAGACTCCCCCAGCCCAGCAAGGGTTTCGAGCTTGTAAAACGACGGAAGAAAACGAATTGGACAGGTATGATGAACGGAGGCAGCAATCGAGAGGCGCATCAGAGGGACATGACGACATTGAAATATGAAGAAAGAAAAAAGCATGAGCAGAAAAAGCAGTGCAAGGACAACTGTATTTGGATGAAATTATGTCGACCATAGCGGTTTTTGTAGAAATCGGGCGGATGAGGAGACGAACGGAAAAGAGGGGACGAGGATCCGATAGCACAGGAAGCGTCGTCAGCAGAACGTAACTTTTTCTTTTTGTTTTCGTTCGAGCCGTTCGTCCTGCTCAATTGTTGTACCGGTGGCAAAAGCCGTAATAATAATAAAAAAAGAAGATTCCCGCTGATCTGAGATCAATAGCGGGAAATGTTTTCTTTTTTTTTTTTTTTTTTTTTTTTTTTGTGGTTTCATAACGCAGCGTGTGCGGTTTCGCAGGCTAAGAACCGCATGAGAATTTTCTTCTGCGCGTTTTGCGGATATATACAGCCTTTGTCAAAAGTTTAGAGCCCAGAGGGTTTGTTTTTAGGATGTATATTATGACTTTTTTTTTAATAATCATGGAAGCCATTGGAGAGGATAGTACGAGAAATGTTCTTATCTTCAGCAAGTTTGGAAACCTGGGAATGCATTACGAGCCACACAGTACGGCTCAGAAGCAGACCCTCTTTGCTCTAAACTTTTGACAAAGGGTGTACAACACTGGAGATGCATTACGGCCTACAGACTGCAGCTCAGAAACAAATCACTCATGCTCTAATCTTCTGACAAATGGTGTGCATTGACATTTTTAAATGACAGAGATGCCTGTCTAGTTTTTATGAATAGCTAACATAATTACGGCAAGTTTGAGCTGGTATAGTTACTTTCGACTATGATATACCCGCCTATTTGTCGCTACCACTCAGATAAGAAGCGGTGGCGGTGTTTGGTTTATATACAATTCGGCAATCTTACTAACGCGAGAGAAGGGTACTACTGTTCAGTGAAAAGTAGGCGTAGTTGTAGGCATCGCTGCGTCACGAAATGCAGGGTTGGCTGAATGGATTCGTACGTGATACTGAGACGAAGCTTATTAAAGTATAAAATAAAGTTAGATTATAAGTTTGCAACATGACTCGTGCGTCATTATGAAAGGTAATAATTTAGATAATTGCTCTGAAAAGAAAAGTTTGGTAATTATATAGAAATCAAGCCTCTGACCTTTATGTCGCGAGGTATAGACGACACCCGAGAAGGCCGGCGTAGTTGTTGTAGGCATTATTGCCTACAAAAATTTGTGATTAGTGGAAAAGGTCGAAACGTGACACAAAATTGAAATCGATTAAACCATCAGTTAATATACTTTTGGGGGATCAAAAGGTCGCAACATGACTCGATGAAACCTCATTATGACGCGTAAGAATCTAAACTAAATGTGCTGAAAAAGGAAATTGGGGTAACGATATGGGAATAGGGATGTATAGGGATGTACAGGAATATCGTGTATGACTCGCGACCCGTATTAGGTCGCGAGTCATACACGATATCCCAAAGCGTACGAAACATGTTTCTTCGACTCGGATAAAGTATCCTGTTTATCTTGTGGTAAATAAAAAAAAGAAGTAACAAATGGTGTCCGTGTCAACATAGCGTGTACACAGATGACGTCAGGAAACTGGGGGGAATCTTCCCCCCCCCCCCCCCCCCCCCACGTAATGGGAAGCATTAACGCTATGTCATCGTAGTCGTATGCAAGAGTTTTAGTGCCCCAGAATTTTTAACAAATAATTTACCTCACCAAACTTGCTCATGTTTATACTGTGGAAAAGAATAAGCTCCAAATGCCTTCCCTGTTTCCACTTACGGATGTCAAACTCCAAAATATTTGACGAAAAATCGCATATATATACACCACCCACGATTGCACGGTCGTGTTCATGCTCGCTACAGCCGTAGCACCTATAGCGAGTAGTTTTCCGATAATATTCCTCAAATATCTTATAACTTTCAAGTCGCAGATAGTGAAAATGTGAGATGAAGATGTGAGCATCCATAATTTGTTCGTTAATGACCCCTACATTTTACAAATGCGAAAATCTGGTAGGTTTGTACAGAAAGAAATTGCGTCACTGTAACTTTTATTACGTAATTAGTCTCGCGCATGAACCCCCCTAATAAATAAACTTGCCCGAAGTTGGGCCCACAAGGAGGTACTAGAATGTAAGACTAACTGTTGTGACAATTCAGTTGTTGAAAGTCTTGGTTTTGTTTAAGGTGGAATTAAAACATCACCGTTCGCAAGAAGTGATGTCTCAGAACACTGTGGCTAATTGACAACTCGTGCGTGAGGAAAAATTCGAGGAACATTTCGGATTAAGCAGTGCAAGCAAGATACACCAAGGCCGATCAAGGGCACGGTCGTGATGCTGCTGGGCTGTCGCTTAGTTTGCAGTCGACTGCCGACAGGGGTTAGCAGCTGACATCCACCGAGGCTTACGTCCTGCTAACTCCTTTTTTATTTGCTCACGGACCTCTATAAAGACGTTTCATTGTTTTATTCTTTCCTTATGGCACGCATCATAAACTTCATGGCTTTTACGAGGGCCAGCATCTGCGCTGACACACCTCACTTTTGCTGTTTTCTCCCTTTGAAGGCTGTCTGTCGCTTCTCGAGATGCTTCAACTCTCGCGTGCTTCGCGAAGCGACGAGAGTGCGCGCCACGCTGGCTAGACGCGCTGGCAACAGCCGCGGCACACCGTGCTCTGTGTACAAACAGCGAGGAACGACAAAAGAGGAAAAGTTGTTTACTGGCAGAAACATTTCGACGGCTTCCCTTCTCCTCCCCCCCCCCCTCCCCCCCCCCCCCCTCGAGCTCCCCCCTTCCTAACCTCTGCACCTCGCCGAAGGTGTTATTAAACTGCGTGACAGATCGAAGCTGCCGTCGCCGTTCCAGGCTGTTTCTCCAAATTTCGTCAGATGGAGATCTTTTTTTTTCCTTTTTCTTTACCAACATCCACCACATCTTGCATTGAAGTGTGCGCGGCTTGATTTTTTCGCCTGCGTTGCGCGCGGACAGACTGTTCTTCCTGTTTTTGTCTCCCGCCATCATCGGCGGGAAAAGTCAAGAGGTTCGATGGCTTAGCCTTTACAGCCGGTGTTTTGTGTTTCTAGTTCGCGCCGAGGTCGAAGCTGCTCCCCGGGGCGGCAGCCCTCCATATTGGTTTTGGCGGGTTAGGCCCGCCGTAATATGAAACGCAGTTGTGTTACCGTGCACTTTTCTTTCTTGAATGCGGCTTAGATGACGGGCGTACTCTTGTCGAGTCAGTACTAAGTTTTGAATCCTTTTGGATTCGCTAAGGTCGCGAGGCATTTATAATGCCCTTCATACGCTCCTTGAGCAGTGCGACGTGCTGGTAAAGTTGACTGCATTGAACGCATTCTGTTTGAAACCAATGCTGCTACTGAGCTTGTTAGATAAAAAACAATACAGACAATGCTGCTCTGTCTACACGATGCCATTGACCTTCCTGTGTGCAGCGTTTGTTAAAGTTAAGGAGCTCCAAGAGGTTTATTTATGGGCCTTGTTGTATGATGTGATGTGCATACTCAGCGCATCGGATTTATTTAAAGTACCTGTCCTCCTCACGTCGCACGGACACTACAAGAACTGCACTACACGACTTAGACTGGTTCTGAAAGCTTTTGACACAGAGCATTGACTGTTGAATAACCTTTAACTGGCTCAAGATGTATTTTCTTTCGCTTTCGGAGACGTTACGAAAACTGTGACAACACTTTTGATCTGGTTTTATATGTTCCAGTTAGAAGTCGAACTTACTGAAAGTTCTACCAATAATTTGATTTCTATAGAAATTGTACATGAAACCAGATTTCGAGTGGAGGACCGAATAGACACACCTGTTCATTTTCTCTTCTTTTGCTTCATTTTTTTCTTGACGGCCTTTATATTTCAGAGTAAATGTGACAGCTTATCATACAACTAAAATATTTCTTTTAAATTTCGACTTTTTCTGGTTACCTAATGTTGAAGGTTGAAACTGCTGGTCATAAGGGTATTTGCATAAAAAAGTGCGATGTATGATCCAGCGCATTATTCTATATTTGAAAAGCTTGGCAACTAGGTGTTGCGTTTGTTGAGATGCCAGTGAAACCAGTGCGTAAAATTTAAATATCTCTTAGCCCGGTAGCCAGGAAAAGTGATATCGATGCACTCTAGATTACGGAGCTTCTGCACAGCCGCTAAAACTGTGGCTGCCTGTACTGCGTACGAATTATAGGGTACACTACATAAAAAGCACCAACGAGGCTTTGCCAACTTCAGCACTGTCGGCGATGGTGCTTGTCTTTGAGAGCATGCCTTTTTGAGTAAGAAATAATGTGAGTCTGGCTACTGAGAGGTCCGCATAATAATCTTTATGTGGTACCTATTAGCGTAAAATCAGAGACACGAATGGGAAGCACATCAAGAATGCATTGCATTTTACAAAAGACAAGCACATATACTTACAAAGTGCATAGTTCGCTTTTACAAATGCGACATGTGTTGTTGTTGTGGCTGTAGGAAGAAGGGAAAGAAACTGCACGGGCCTGCTACTGGCTCTGTAGCTGCGCCACCTCCGCTGATTGATTGATTTATAAAAAGGGAAAGGCACGGTAACTGTCTCACTTGTTTTATGTGGACACCACAACAGCGCCGTAAGGGAAGGGAGGAAGGTGGGAGTGAAAGTGGACAGAGAGAAAGTGGGGCCGTAGTGGAGGGCTACGGAGTAATTTCGACCACCTGGGGATCTTTAACGTGCGCTGACATCGCACAGCACACGGACGCCTCTTTGTTTCGCCTCCATCGAAACGCAGCCGCCGAGGTAGGGTTCGAGCCCGGGTACTCCGGAACAGTAGTCGGGCGTCTTACCACTGCGCCACCCCGGCGGGGCCCACGTGGACAGAAAAAGAAAGTAGAGAAGGAAAAAGAAGAGGGAGAGAAAGACACGCGCCGCAACAGCCGTCGTCCACCACCTAAGCGATGGCGGGTGCAATGACGGCCAACAACAGATAAAAATTCGGTGGCAGGCTAGGCCCCGCCGCAAGCGGCGGTGACCTACCTGTCCTAACCCCGTAGGGTCAGGAACATGGCTGATCTAAAGAAAAGTATGGAAAGGTCCCGATGAGAACTACATGCAAGAAAGAAAAAAGAATGACACTACCAAGAAGGTACATCTAGAAACTTGTGCGCAGTTTGCTTTGGATTATATATAAGGTGTAACATCCCACAGCAATATTGCTATGACGGCCGCCCTAGTGGAAGGCTCCGGAATCATTTCAACCGTGTGGGGTTCTTTGACCTCGCTGAATTCGCAAAGTGCGCGGGCGCTTTGCGTTTCGTCCCTGAGTGCACTCTGTTTATGTATTGTTGTCGCCCTAAACAGCCCTGTGCGCTTATTTTAAGCATAAAAGTGAACAACAGTAGCACGGTGATTGCAATGCGAGTTAATGCATTCAAGCTAAAACCAATGCCTTCTTTTTGCATAAGTGTGCGGGTGCATGCTTAAAAAACAATATTTGATGTAAGTGTTGAGTCCTTGTAATTCATTTGTTAGTGCGTTGAATTTTGGCCCCCTTAGGTACTAATGATCACTAACTTGCCCAAACTAATACCGTCTTAGTTAGATTTTTTGTCATGACGCGATTAGCTTTGTGCGTATGTTGTTCAGCGTGCTCTGCCGTTTTTGTATATGTTGCCAGATATTTAGAATATTTGGCGTCGCTTGGTACAAGTGTCCCTTCTCCATACATTACATTTAACAGCACACAAATTTTACCTAACATCATTAACATGTCAGTGGGGTCTCAGTCTTTGGTAACAGCAGTAACCTGATCAGCTAAGCATGCAATGTCTCTTTCACATCGTTGATATATTTTGGCATTCACCATTTTCTTGAAAGGCTTATTCTTTTGACTTTTTCTCTCTAATCCAAGTATTTTTTACCGCGTTTGTAGTTGTCCGAAAAATGCACCCGAGAATATAACATGACGTATTGCTGAAATTAATATGCATAAATCACTCCTTACTAAACCTCAACTAACCCTAACCCCTTCCTTCCTGCATTACTAACATTGCCTGGTGGCGGTGCCCTTCCAACTACTCCCCGACAAAACGACCCAAGGGAGGTACAATGTGCGTGAAGAGTGTCCTGGAGCGACCCGGCGAATTTGCCGGCATGGTGCTGAATGGCCCTGCCGTACGGATCGACCCCGTACAGGGAACCTGGACTAAGGTAACGAAACCTTATCATTGAATTTGTCGCTTTCCTTTCTCTCCACAGGGGGGCTTGCTAGTCGCCATGGCGGCCGAACGGAGGCCCAAAGACATCGCAGGGCTCATTATGATGGCCCCGCTTTTAGCCGTCGACAAGGAACAGGGCACTTGGCTTAAGGTGCGTCAGAATGCCCTTACTGGTCGGAGTTCTTAACCACACCAGTTATGAGACTCCTAACCAAACTCGAGGCGTGGAGCCACAGTTTTAGAGGTAGTCAGATAGTGGCACCGCCTACGAGGGCCGCTGTTAACGGTTCATGATTCAGTGCATGTTTTATTTTCCATAGTGTAGCCAGCCTTCAGCAGTTTTCAAATGTCACAGCTGCCATGGCAGTCTGCTCGAATTCGAGTTTGACCACTTACAATACCGTATTTTAAAGCAAGGGCGCTGTGAACAGTTTCGTAACTGATGCGGTCAAAGAACTCTGCTTGGTGGTGTTGGTTGGTTGTGGTGGCGGTGCAGAACACGTGGCGCCCACAGTTTGAAGCGGCGAACACCTGTGGGAATGCTGCATATGGATCTAGGCAAGCATGATGCTCTTTTTTTTGTAAAATAAGAGTCTTCATATTCAATCAGCGCATATTCCAAATCGCAGCCACACAGTCGGTTTTTAACCTTAACTTCAGAGCAGCGACTGCTCTGGCAAGAACTAAGCGGATATGGTAGAGAGGACAACCACGAGATATCAGCATGGCACGTGTAGTGAAGGTGTCCTGGGGGCGATTTTGGAATGGGGAGGCGGTATATATCTATGAGTGGCGAGAACACGGATACCATTGGATTTGTTCTAAACAAGCCATGTACGCTTGCTGCTCATGTTTGAAGTGAAGGTAGATCACCTGCATGGGCAACCTGTATTCCACATTTGTAGCACCCTTCATCTCCCTTAATAACTTACCATTCAGGTTCTTGCAATGGAAACTTACCGCCATGGAAGAATAATATGGAGATATATTCATCCTTGGCAGATTGCTGCATCGGATACTACAATCTATAAAAGCCTGTACATAACTAAAAAAAAGACAGTGAGCAAGAAGGGATTCGTCAGACACTAATGGCCACAGGCTGCATTCATCTCCTTAAGAAACGTGAACATCCTGGTTAAGAGATATGCACCTAAAATGTATAGTCAAGCACAACACGCGCATGAATGTATTACTTCAAGGCATTTATGCACAGAATACTACTAACCTTCAGTAAAATCGTTTAGGCGTGACCTAAAAACCGCTAACTGCATGACTACCTGCTTGGAACTACGCGTAATCGCTCATAAGAAGATCTTTCGTTAAAAAGACTTTCAGATGGCAGCATGCCCAGTCGGAAACAACTACAGAACATTTTCTGATGTTACGACAGAATTTCTGTGCGGTTTTTGACGGGAAACCTGTTGCGACAACAGAACATTCTGTAGTAACATCAGAAATTTCTGTAGTTACAACAGAAAAGTTCTACAGAACTACAGACAACAGAAATATACTACGGAAAAACTACAGAACTACAGAAAAATCTTATGGTTACGACAGAACTATAGGATATTCTGTCGTATTTTTGACACAGTTCTGTAGTTTTTTTCGACTGGGTGTTGCTGTGCAGTGTCATTAAATATTAATAGAGCGAGCGTTTTTCCAGGCGTGGCATCTGATAAGGAGTGTCGTTTGTGATGCAGGTGACGCCAAAGGAATAATTAACAAATTTATAGTGAGTGCGGTAACCAGTACGCATATGTTGCTACTTGTACGCAAGCGGAATCGAATGCAGGAGGAAAAATATCGCTATTTGTTTCTGTCTCCGCACTTACTTTGATAGCACGGTGAACTTCGGAAGCCGCAGTGAATACAGCTGCTATCGATGTTCAAAAGTTTGTTAGCTACTTCTAAATCAACAGGCTGTCATGATATTCGTATTTACTTCACTTCGGGCCACTGAAGGCAGAAGTTGTAAAAAAAACTTGATAAAACGCCGGCAGCCTTCGTTCGTACCTGAATGGTTTCACGCATGAGCATGTTATTTGCAATAGTTTTTTTTAGGAACCGGCCATTGTTGAGTACGATGACCTCTTTATTAACCGGTCATTCGTGAACACTGCCATGACCTACATACCGCATGTTATTGCTCTTAAGCCAGAGGCAACGCGCCAATAGAACTTGTGACTGCGATTTTCTCTTGTGTCTGTCCTGTGGGCTTATGCCGGCTTGGATGCATTTTGTCCTGCTACACCGAATTCAGATGACCCTGGCTCGCATCTTGGGTCGGGTGGTGCCCAACCTTCCCATCGGTGACCTGGACCTGTCGTTAGTTTCGCGGGACCCAGAGACGGTGGCCTGGATGACTAACGACCCGCTCCGGTACCACGGCAGCGTACGCATGGGATGGGCTGCCGCCATACTCAACGCTCTCGAGGTAAATATGCGCGCACTCTGCTCTTGTGTTTAGTGCATATCCTCGGTGAAGAGAGCCGTGGACCTCAAAAGAAAGCGCAGTGCAATTTACGCACTTCTTGCTTTTGCCTGCCGTTTTAATGCGACAGCTTTGAAAGTCCCCCCTACTGAAAAAATTGTATGAGGCAGTAACCTCACATTTTCTCACACAATCTGACTCAATTCACATAAGAAATCACATACAGGTCGCATATAATTGCATAAGGTCTCATGGATGCAAGTGGATGCAGCTAGCACACTACCGGGTTAAGTGGAGAAATATGGGAGAAGCCTTCGCCCTGCAGTGGGTATAGTCAGGCTGCTGCTGCTGATGATGATGTGAACCGTATGAGGGCCTATGCGATTAGATGAGATTTTATGAGGTTATTGCCACGTAGAACTTTTCGGTGGCGTTGGCGCAGTGAGAGAAAATGTTTTCCAGTAATCAAGAACCCAGTGAATAAGCACGTATAAATGAAACACCTACGAAGTCTGTATAGTATTTTTTGTTTTGCGGCCGAGCATAATCATAGAGTGTAGTTTGTAATAGGGTTAGTGAGAAGAGAATAATGAAAACCTTTTTTGCAGGATTTGCGGAAGAAAACATAGTCAAAGCCACGGCCGAAATAGAGCGGGCAAGGCGGCAACCACTTATGCAGTTTATGTCTGTGCATACCAGCTGTATTTTACTGACAAGGAATCCTACCCCTAATACTCGTCTATCCGGTAAATCTCGATAACACACTGGATGCTCGTCCTTCAGTACAGTATATGCCTCATTTGGTCTCCTAAGCTCACGAAGTCCCTCTGATATCCGATTTCATACCTCTCTAGTTCCTCTAACAGCACTGCTATACTAGCCTCAAAGGCTAGGGTTGTAGCGTTATACGTTGCCAGGGTCAATTTGCAATTGCGATCTGTCCGGAGGCAGATGATTTCGTTCTTTTTTCGCACATGAATATTATTGGGTATTGACTGGTGAACGAGAGATATTGTATGTGTTGACGAAGAAGCAGTCCGCAAACAGTTTCAGTTAGGCACGTTACAACATTTTGATCCGATGCTGTTGCAGAAAAAATCCAGATGTTTACTAATGTGCTGGAAATTCTACGAACTGTAGCAATAGTTTTGAAAACTATGTGACCGATTAGGCTGAGTTGGGTAAGCAAGAAGCGCAAAACCAGTGGGCGAAGTCGGCATGTAAGATGTTTACGCCATACTTAATATGTGTTTCGTTTTAGTCGAACACAGCGTCAGCTTTGGAGACAACTTCTTTCTTGTTATTCCGCGCGTATATCTTCGGAACGCAGTTTTGCGATAAACAGTCATGAGCTCACGCAGCGCAAGTGAGCAAACACCGTCGACGTGTTTCTTGCCGCGAGTTGCGTGTGCACTCTATTGACGTTTCAGTCACGTGGTCAAGGAAAACAGCAACCCTGCACTTTGTAACCGAGAATCCCCTATATTTGGATGAAGGTTGCAACACTTACTCGCGGGGACAACGACTTAGCGTCATTTTGATGTTAAATTGCTGTTGCTTTACTGCTAAGTTGACGCTAATTAAGAGCTACCAAAGGTGGCATATCGCAGTAATGCTCTGAAGCACTGTACGAATGGCAGAATTATTCCACATTATGCCTGGGGGCTCATCTCCATTATACACACGTTTGTTTTGCGACGAATGGTGAGATTTAGCGAAAGCATGAGCTCGGGTGATTGTGATTTTCCAAGCGTTGCTATCTTAGGACTGTTCAGGAAAACAAACATTAAGCTGACGAATTTTGAGAAGCAATCATGCTTTTCCCCGCTTGCTAATGGCGGTACGCCACGGTATAATGCGTTGTTTTCGAAAGACTGCAACATCGCTTTCATCTTCGGCGAAAAGAGCGAGTGAGTGAACTGGGAGAGGTAATCTGATGCTCAGACATGCCTTGCTAACGTTGCGAGTGTAGTTTAAATCGTTTTTCGTCGATTCTTTTTGTTTATTTGGTTTCGTTTACAAACACACTGATTCCACGATGAATCATTGTGTACAGCGCACGACCATTTCAATTCTACGATTAATCAATGTGTATGTGTACAGCGCACGATGATTTCAGTGACAGCGCTGCATCAAATATCGCCCTTAGGCTCTTTCGTCTGTAGGATATACTCTCTCCAGATGTTGGCAGCCACACTCACAGTTGAACGAGCCAAGGCACACTCACGCACGCACATCATTAGTGATATTCGCGTGAGAATGAACCATTGGCTCCGAGCCACTACGTCCTTTGTGTTACTTTGCGAGAACGAACAGGAGACACTGATGCCATACGTGGGAGACCTTGAGCTGCAACGTCCTCTGGGGCTTCGCGGGTGTCTCCAAGGAATGTTCTTTTTTTTTTTTTCTGTTTGTGTCCCAAAGAACAATTACTGCATCCCCACCCCTTTTACTTCGATGTGGTTTAAGAAAACAACGCTGTCGCAACAAGGACACGACGCAGGTGTCAATTGATGAGAGGAACGAGTTCTGAGAAAGAGGGCGACAAAAAGGGTTGAAAGGCAGCGAGGTTACCCAGCCAACCCCCTGTTTTCTATCCTAAACGTCGGGCTGGGGGTCATAGAGAATGAAAAAGAAGGAAAGGGGGGAATGAAAATTTTGTTCGCAGTATGGAAATTAGTCGTTTTTTTTTTCGGCAACTACGAATTATGGCCAAAGAGTCTTGTATTTCGCTGATGCTATAAGCACCTTATTTTCACTCATTAATTTTCCAAAGTTCATTGCCAATGTAAACAATGCGTAAGCTGAAAATTGAAGGTAATCATTAATGCAATTAGGTATGGGTGGATAATGACGATGAATGCTGCAGATAGTTTGTGACTCTCATTTCCACTTATGGATAACAAACAACATTTATGCACGCAGTTTATGTGACTTCTTGCACATGGCTGCACTCCTCGCATTTCTGTAACTCTACCACCACCTTTTATGCCGTGAGGCAAAATCAGCGCCATAAATAAATAATAAATAAATAAATAATAGTTTGTGGTGAATTCACGCTGCTCCTTTGTGTGCCCTCTGAAACGTATGTGCTGTTATAAACTATACGGAGTCCGTCTTCATAATGACTGGGTGGGGCGTGAGAAACTCACTATATGTGGCACAAAAAATATTGCTGTAATTAATAACAATAATTACTTTGGTAGCGTAAGTGTTCACGACGAAGGGGAAAAAAAACCTACTAAACACACCAGAGCAAACGAAGGTCCGCTTCCCAAGCAGTCTTTGTGCTCTCTGTCTCTGACGTAAGAGGTGTAGGTTCTAAGTGAAGATATTTTCAGAATCGTCAAATCAGGAGGGTGGGTTATTTATACTCTCAAGTTTCCCACGAAGGATGCTATTCTCGGAAAGGCCAAGGCCAAGTGTCATGAGAGGGGTGCGAACTCTACCGTAATTTTTATCTTCTATACATCAGCAGTAAGTAATTGTCGATATTGTAATATCTATTGCATTGATTTTAGTTTTGCTCTGACGCATGTACTTTGCGCTCCCCTTACAAACTAATTGCTAAAATTGCCTCAAGGCAGATGGTGCTGCATAGGTAGCTGCTGCGATCAGCTGCATTCCTTTTTTTTTTTTTTAGTATTGTTCAAAGAAGGACTTTTACATACACTACCCCGACTATGACGAAGTTGCCCTTAAAGTCAGACGTTTTGTTAGAAGTTGAAGACGATACGAAACATATTTCCGTCCATCTTTCGCAGGATCTCCAGGCCAAGATCGACTTAGTGGATATTCCTTTCCTTATCCAGCATGGATCAGGGGACAAGCTCTGCGACCTTGGTGGTTCCGAAGACTTCTACAAGAAGGCGCCCAGCAAAGACAAGAGCATGAAGGTACACTCCTAAAGAAATCAATTTATTCGTACGCATTTCACTATTTTGCTGCCTCTTGTTGCCGTTCTTTGCTAATATTCCTTTTTAAAGTCATAAGTACATTGAACTCTCAAAAAGTACAATGCTAATATGACGTGTCGAAGCCATGAAGGCCGAGGTATATGTCTCAAGCAATAGTTTTGTTGGTTGCAGTTGCAATCAGATACTCGAAGATCAGTGCTTTTATGGTGCGTACTGTGGCGCTGGCAGCGACGTCGGCTTCGTGTGAACGAATTTACTGATTGAAATTCTTCATCATGCGAGATGCCGGTATTATGATAACATTATGTTTTATGCGAATAAACTGGTAGTTTTTAAACTTCATGAACCCATCAAAACAGCTACACAGTCTAGCTGGCTACGAGGAAATATTACTTCATAAGTTATAGGTTCGGGGCCCAGTATATGGTATTCTCCTTGATGCTTGCTTTTCGAATGTGCTCTACTGGTTTCTGAAAAAGAGAAGGAGAGAAGAGAATAGAAATGCAGGGAGGTCAACCAGGCGATACCCAGGAGGCTACCCTACAAGTGGGGAGGGGAACAAAGGGAGAAAAAGAAAAGAAAGATCGCCAAGGAAAGGCGTTTATAACAGGTCCAGAGATCTATATAGTGAAATAGGGTAATGAGCGTACACTAACAATCTTGAACTCAACCCCGAGTTCTTTAAAAACTCAAGGAGCGCCTTCACTAATTTCCTTTGTGATGGAGCCATCCAAGGGCCCAGAATCTTAGCTTCAGTAAGAGCGTGACAGTCCAAGCGACGGATAGTAGCAGCCAGGAAGGGACGCTCACGCTCAAACTGAGGGCAGTCACAAAGAATGTGCGAAATAGTTTCAACACACCCGCACTGCTCACAAGTTGGAGAGTCTGCCATGTCGATGAGATGGGAATAGGGGTTTGTAAACGCCACTCGTAGTCACAGGCGACACAACGTTGTAGCATCACAGCGGGGGAGACCGATTGGTACCTGCAGTCGAAGTAACTGGTCAAAGTGGGGCGAGCGGGACGTCCAGCCTACAGGCGTAGACCACGATTTTGGGCGGCCAGTCGAAGGTGCCTTGCTGCGTCGGCTCTTGTCGATGATATCTCCACAATGTTGTTGTATCGTGAGCCGATCGAGCAGTATCGTCAGCTAAGCTATTACCAACAATTCCACTATGGCCTGGTGTCCACTGGTTGATTATTTGTGACCCTCTTGTAATGTCCGGTGGTGCAGATGTCAAACCTCCGCTACAAGTTGCTCATGGTCGCCATGGCTCAAGACTGATTGAAGACATTTCAGGGCAGGTTTGGAATCACAGAACACAGTTCATTTTGTGGAGCTTGTTCAGAGATATACTTTACAGCAGCACGAATTGCGTCCAGTTCTGGTCCAGTAGAGGTATCTTATGAGGAATAAGATAGTAAATGTTTGCTTGTCTTGTTGGAACGACGATGGCACAGGCTGAACTAGTAGATGTTATCGAGCCATATGTATCGACGTCAATACCGTCCTAACAGTAATTGAAACTATAACATTCTATACTACCTCAAAGTCCTTATAAATTAGGCTATTATAGCCTCCCTTAGAAACAGGAAGATAGGAAGTTACCACATTTTTGTACCGAAAATTTCCCGAAGGTTTTCATCAGTGTAAAGTCAGTCAATATAAGGGTTCAGTACAAGCTGCAGCTTATATGATGTGACAGCTGCACAGTTCTTGATGCGGGGTAGCCCCTGCATTGTTGTAGAGTTTTGCAGCTCGATGTCGATGCGCAGAACACACATCACCGTTTGCTTATAAATTCTAGTGCTTTGTGTGAAGGCGCACTGATTTTTCCGAAAGCGAGAACCTCAGGTGTGCGAATTTTACAGGTCACACTGAGCGGGATAGTGCCATTCATAAATTCTATATAACATCTGAATGATCCCTTTCCTTACTAAAAAAAGAAACTGACGCAAGGCTGACATAATTTATACATTTTTTCTTCCTCATGCGCTTCCGCTACTAGCTTGGCCTCGGCAATTTCTTTGGTGATATCTACCCTATGTGCGTCGAAACAAGCATGATTGTCATATCATGTACAGAGCGTTTCTTTTCTGATGCCACTGGAATTTTGGTGCTGTTTTGCCACTGGTAATATAAGAGAACTTGCTGCGAGGCTAACTGGCGCAGAGTGCTAAGCTATATGGTAGCACTTATTGAAGACAAAGGAGTCGTGAAAGGACAGATGGGTGGGATTTCATTATATGCTGTGGTGTTTATTTGCCACTTTTCTTTATCGTACTAGCCTATATTCTATTAACGATTGTATCTTTTGCAGGTCTACAAGGAGTGTTACCACAGTCTGCTGACGGAGCCTGGGGAGATGGGACAGCAGGTGCTGAAGGATATCGCCGACTGGTACACGGCTAGGTTTCCGTCGTGAACCCTTCATAGGCGAGACTGGGGCGATAACTACCACTGACAGATAGGGAAAAGTAATTGTGCACAAGCGGTCATGCCCTGTTACAGTAGTGCTGTTCAAAGTAGGACTCACATTTTTAATAGCTTTTTTTCCGAGTTCGTATGGCACACCTGTCACGTCAGATTGACGAAAACGAAATATTTTGACCACAACACAAACAACTGTAAGTGCACATGAGAAAGCCTAGTAAATAGGAGCCTAATATTCACTGATAAGACGGCAGCTAGAATGGCTGGTTGCCATAACCTGAACGAAATATGCAATAACCGTCCCTACATTATAGCAATATAGTATTTTGATGCTTCTAAACATGTAAAGGTTGACCAATTATTAGGTCTGATATATAGTGACTACCCACGCTTCAGCGAAAGTAATTTGTGCGCATGTTACCTCACGGTTGTTTGTAGCATATGCCAAATATGAAATATAGAATTCGCCCGATTCATCTTCGAACTTCTTTATCGACGATTAATTTATGCTTTCTTATGTGTGGGATTTTCAGTACTGAAATAAAACCGAACAAAGCGATTATGATCTTTGCAACTATGTCGCTTTATTGAATCATGCTAGCGTCAGCTTTATACTCTAATTTCAAAACGCTCCGTGGTAGCCACAACATGTTAGAAAAAGCTCATACGAATGTTTCGGTTCGGAAACCCAGTGAGTAATATTTCCCGAGTATCGAGGACGTTTGTGTAATGTTTTGTTTTTGTGAATATCGCGAACGGGGATAAGGGTTTGCGTGTTTCCACAGCTGCTCGAATAAGAAAAATGCACACATGTTGTGCACACTGTGCAGATAACAACTGATGCGAATAAAATGTACATAATTCTTGAACTTGTGAGGATTGTTTTCTCAAATCCTGTGGATACCGGAGGCTAATGGCATTGCAAACGGAGTGCAGATTTTATCAACAAACTTACGGCAGTAGTTGCATCACGGCAAAAAGGTAAGGCACAAGTGCTCACGAATACAATGGCTGGAATTGATGTTTGACATTTGATTAACCAGTGCAAACAAGACAAAGAAATAGACAAGAAAGGGGTGACAAAGATGGAAGCGCTGACGAAACAATACAAAACTTATCAAAGGTCGATGGCCTGAGAAGCTTTTAGCTGCTAAACACGTGCGGGCAGAACAGAACAGTCTTTTCTATCATCAGTACCCACCAAGGTCCGGTTCTTTTCTTTAAGACGAGCTGGAGTTCTTTGCGCAGAATGCTTTCTTCGTTGCACCTTCGCGCAGTTTATGCCAGACAATTATACTCTGTAACAACTTTATCTGGATATGCAACGAAAGCTACAGGGCCGAACACACTAGTGATGTTACCCACAGGCCGCGCAGGCGCGTTCGCACTTCTTTGTCAAAGCGAGACTTTGTATTTAAGTCGCATGATATTGCACCCAATGTAGTAGCTTATTTATGTGTGATAAATAGCACGTGCGATATAACAGAGGCAAGAATTAATTGTTAATGAGTAAACGACGAACGAACATTTACGCGAATGTGGATCCTCAAAGGAAGCCACGAAAGGGAGCCATTAACACAATAGCATCATGCCCTTGAAGTTGCAGTGTTCCTCAAATTGTCGTTGTTATATACCTGTTGGGAAATAATGATTTTATAACTACATTATTATTATACAATAGTGCTAGAGAGTATGGGGGCTACATAACGCCAATGCTCCTAATATGCTGTCCAGGGGCCGTGCCGCCTGTCGGCAATCCTACTAATAGTAGGGGGGCCGCGTCTACTGCCGCATCAAGTCGATAGATGCTCTGTGCTTTTGATTTGATGACGTAAATCACATGGGCAATTGTTCAGTCCCAAGTTTAGGTTTTCAGTGAGGAAAAGGAATAGTTAGCGTTCGGAAGCCACAAACTTAACATTAAAACAGAACTTAAATTGAAACAGGAGGCTGAGGCCACGTAGGCCTGAGGTGTAGTAAATGTGATAAAATGCCACCCTGTAGCCTTGCTACTTAGCCTCGACTGTAGTGTACCGAGTACGCGCCTGCCGCAGTGAGACGGTATAGTCCCTATACACGTGATCTTATTCGTGTGGATATGCAGCGTCAGGTGCTAAGCAGAAAGAGACCAATTTTCTACGCAGCAGAATATATCTTCAAGACATTTTAGATACCCTGTTCTGGATATTATACAAAATCGGCATTGCTGACATCATTACTACAACAAGCTTATGCTAAAATGCTAGACAGAACAGCGTCAGTGCGAGTAACACTCCATCCCCATGCCGATGGCTGCGCCAATTGCTGGCAATCCCGTGAAAACCAAAACAAGAGGGCTGCGTTTTGCCCCGTTTCCCCGCAGGTTACTGTACGCTTACTCAATTTGTGTTTGACAACATACATCACGTGGACTATTAGTCAGTCATGAATTCACGTTCACGTAATGAAAGTAGCACCCCCGTCTCAATAGTATAAAAGCTACAGCTACAGGGGAAGCCAAGAAACATTACTGAATGATGATGCCGATATTTCCGCAGCTTATATTCTTGGCACGATGGCGACCTTCAGTCCTCGGCTAAGCAAGTGCTCCATATGCGCGGATAGAAACTCTCTCTGAATGGTGCACATCATCTTCATCATCATCATCATCAGCCTGACTATACCCACTGCAGGGCGAAGGCCTCTCCCATATTTCTCCACTTAACCCGGTTCTGTGCTAGCTGCATCCACTTGACCCCTGCGAACTTCTTAATCTCATCCGCCCACCTAACTTTCTGCCGCCCCCTGCTACGCTTTCCTTCCCTTGGAATCCAGTTTGTTACCCTCAGCGACCATCGGTTATCCTCTCTTCGCACTACATGTCCCGCCCATGTCCATTTCTTCTTCTTCTTAATGGTGCACACGCCTCCTTAAATCCCGGTTTCTGTTTAGATGCTTGTGCTTGGTGCAAACGTTTTGCCGCAGGGATTCTATGGTCCTAGTGGTGATGCTAGACAACTACCGCCCCTTATTTCTTCAGCTGGCTGGCTAGTAGCATAAAAACATACATGGGCAGGTCACCCCGCTGCCGTCTCCGGGATTGCTCTAGAGGTGATACCATGGGGACGGTATACATGTCCGTCTATCCGGCATCTCTCGTCTTTCTCTTCTATTTGTTACGTGACGCAGCCCTCCTAGCATGTTCTTTTGTTTTGAATTCCACTGTGCGCACAATCAAAACAAAATAACATGCCGGGAGGGCTGCGTCACGTAACAAATAGAAGAGAAAGACGAGATATGTCGGATTAAGATGGATTTCCACTGTGTACACAATCACCCCCCGAGGTGGCGCAGTGGTTACGGCGCTCGACCACTGTTCCCAAAGATGCGAGATCGAATCCCGTCCTCGGCGGCCACTTTTCGATGGAGGCGAAAATCAAGGCGCCCGTGTGCTGTGCGATGTCAGTGCACGTTAAAGAACCCGAGGTGGTCGAAATTTCCGGAGTTCTCCACTACAGTGTCTCTCATAGCCTGAGCTGCTTTGGGACGTTAAACCCCACAAACCAAACCAACCAAACTGTGTACACAATCACAACTGGCTAATATAATATCCACGTGCGCGTGCAAAGGCGCGCAGTATTTTTGTCTCTAGCGTAGTGCTTGATATGCGCATCATGAGGAGAGATTAACCTGCAAGCTCAAGAAGGTTTGGTTTGCTTTGTGGTACTTAACTCCCCAAAGCGACTCAGGCTATGAGAGACGCCGTAGTGGAGGACTCTGGAAATTTCGACAACCTGGGGTTCCTAAACGCGTAATGACATCACACAGCACACGGGTGTCCTGCTTTTTGCCTCCATCGAAAAGCGACCGCCGCGGCCGGGATTCAATCCCGCATCCTTGGGAACAGTAGTCGAGCGCTCTAACCACTGTACCACCAAGGCGCATCAAGCTCAAGAAAAAGTTAATAGTAATGTTAAGTAAAATTTTGATGTAGAAAGTCGTTTATAATCACTAAAATTTAGAGCCACGCCATAAAAAGGGAATCACGAAGGAGCAGAAAAATGTAGCACTATAGTGTTGTAGCTTTCACATTGCTTCTTTGTTTCTTCATCGTATTCGATCCTTACCCTGCTTTAAATTTGCAGCACAATCGAAACTCGATGTGTTAAACCTGTGATTAAGATCATGACAGTTCGAAGTGCGCATTTTGGCCCTAATGATTCCTTTGAGAGCCCAACTAGTAAGCAGTGATTCTAAGTGAGACAAAATGCCTTCAAGGCAACACTTTCTATCAGCGACCACCAGACCATGCAGGTAATTTGTAAGAAACGAATAACATCTGTTTCCTGCGAGATTCAATGTATGCATGCTTGATATCCATGCTCGCCGGATCCAGACTGAAGTTAAGTTCGTACTTAGTTTTTTGAAGACATGAAACTTCACACTCGGCCGGTAACATCTACGGCACCGAGGAAGTGATAGAGCAGCAATGGCTTACCTTTAAAGCCGGGGCCACAATGTTTGTTAAGCGATCGTTTTCTGTAAGGTATAGGCGAGAGGGGTTGTCTACGGTTTTATTTCAGTCAAAATTTTGAGAGCGTTAGCTCTTACTACTTACAGTTACCGGTTTCTCATTCGTTTCTCTGTCGCTCTCAGATTCAAGATTACGGCCGTCACATGGTCATGCGATCATAGCTACAGCATATCAAATAATTTCTTAGCTTCCACGTGGCCACTCATACAATGGAGTCCATATGGATCACTACCTTGACACCTGCTGCTATCAGGTTCGACGCGTAACGGCATAAATATGAGTGCTTCCGTCAGTATGATCTCATTTTTTCCTTTTAGCTATGGTTAACTGGATAGTGAGCTCGACTGTTGATGTTGAGGATGCGGGTTCGATCTCAGCCACGGTGGAAGCTCTCCGAGAAAGGCGTACAGCAAGGGAGCAGTGTATTGTGCGATGTCAATTCCGGTAAAGGACTCCCTGTGGTTAGAATTTCAGCTGCCATTCATTAGGGCATTAGTTATAGCTTGAGTCGATTTGGAGCTTGAACCCGTGAAGAGGGGCAGTTGCTCTTTAACGGAGCGAGTGTATAAGAGCAGCTCGTTACAACACGCGCGAGTTACTCCAAGTCTCCGGGACATCTACTGCAACTTCTTGCTTGATAGCTATTGCATCCCGGAATCTTAAATCACCGCATGCCTGACATACTGACGACACCACGGCCTTACGATAATACCGCCACTTAGTAATGCGACGCTTGTGTAGAGCACTTAAGTGCACCTGAAAGCTGCGCCAAATTTGACCACAGTTTATCACAATGTAGAGAGTTTTAGATTAGGGCTGCAGTCGGGAGAGCGTTAGTAGGCCCTCACCTTAGCTGTACAAGATGATTCATCATGGCAGCCGGCGCTTCGCAGTTTTTTCCGACCAATTTATTCATGATTGCCAAAAAAATCACATCTGAAATATTCCGTTCTACATGTTTCAAAAAGTTTGGCAACAATTAAATTGTTTCCACAGCGGTAGGATAAACGATTTCTTTGTGGCATTAGTTACAGCTTTGAT
This sequence comes from Amblyomma maculatum, assembly GCF_055883805.1. Lineage (NCBI taxonomy): Eukaryota > Metazoa > Arthropoda > Arachnida > Ixodida > Ixodidae > Amblyomma > Amblyomma maculatum. The sequence continues at coordinate 71,608,990 of NC_139352.1, read as the reverse complement.
AACCATTGTTAGTTTTCTATTATATATATATATATATATATATATATATATATATATATATATATATATATATATATATATATATATATATATATATAATGGTGTTTCGCAGTGAGTTTGGCGTTTGTGGCATTCGTCATAGCGTATCCCACATCTAATTCTCATCTTTACCTCGCAAAACTATGGTGGCTAGCAAAACTTTGCTTTCTCTATCCCAATGTTGCCGTATTCGTCTCAACGATGCTCTCGACAAGTTCTGGAGTGCGCAGAGGTATGATAATAACTTGAAGATGTTAATCGCTGTTAAACTTCGTTTTTCGAGCGTAAGCCCTGTTAAGCACGGCTATATATCAACCCTGAGGCGGGCTCCGAAGCGTTGAGGTACTCGGACAGGCAAGCGCCTCAACCATGTTGAGACTGAGCGACGAAGCGCCTTCGAAGAAGTTATGCTCCCCACCTAGCCACGTAGTCAGTGCACGTTTAAGATCCAGGGGGTCGAAATTTGCGGACCCCTCTATTGCTGCTTCTCTCAGCTCAAGGTTAAGCGCGCAAGTGAATGACCTTTGGAGTTGCTGTGCGAAGAGGCCGAAATTTCCGTAGCGGCGTCTCTCGCATCAAGGTCAAATTTGCCTCGCCACATGACCTTGGCAGCTGTGATGTGGAGAATGAGCTCAAGCTCTTAAAAGTAATGGTCTGCTATAAATTTATGCACAACGCATGCAGAACTCGCCGTAACGGCTGCAGAACTGCACTCGTGACTTCCGGCCATATAATATTTTGTAATGCATAAGGGACCGTTATTCAGGTTATTTTGCGGAGAGTAAAGAGTGTGTTGCCGGAAACTGCGGGCGCAAAATTTGGTCGCCAAAGTACTGTCATGCTTACCTTCAGCTGCATTTCTAAAAAACTGGTTGTGGTTTAGAGTCGGTTAAACCTAGTATGAAGCGATAGCTCCGGCCGAGGCGCTCGACACTTCTCTATATTTACTCAATATTGATGTGACGCAGCTGTTCACGCGTTAAGCTACTTCCCACGTCAGTTGACCTTTGACCTTTACCTTGACTGTGACCTTGACCTTGGGTAGGAACATAGCTACCCAAAGTGGTTGCGGCTGAAGTTTAAACTTGACCTCGAAGCTGTTTGAAGGTCATAGGAAGCACACGGTGGCCTTGGCTTTACATCGCGTAATAAAGCTATCGCTCAAAAAAGAATGATAGGCAAGCTAGGATAGGCTTCAACGTAACATGATGCATTGTTGCGAAGCGGGTGCATTTCGGTGACATGCTTAACTAAGCAGTCTGTGCAGACAACAGAATATGGCCTCCATATAGGAGCATCCAATGGGCAAACGTTTATTGCTTTTCGAGGTTGGCTGAAAACACTTTAAACTGATGCTGATGTTTACAGTACATAAATATTTGAAGATTGGACCTTGTTGTCGCACTCTGATTGGCTATGCTTTAGTCAAGATAATCCTGTCCTCGGAGGAGATATTTCATTCCCATTTTTGTACTTCATAAAACGTCATGCGTATACGTTCACGGAGAAAGAAGTGAAATGACACAGGCCGAAAGAGAAATAAAGTGAAGTTCGGCCTTTCCATGGGAGGTCGACGAAACTTTGACGTGTCAACAGCCCGTTGTAGGAGGGTATAGCAAATAACTTTTTCCCAACCATTTCTTTCACCAAGCCGAAAACAAAGGCCGGGGAAAGCTCGTGCTCATTGGAAACTGGTGGGCACTCGCCCGAACGGGGGTCGAACCCGCAACGCCCGCATGGGAGACGAGTGCTCAGCCGTTGCGGCTTGTCTAGAGGGCCGAAAATTAGTTTATTTTTGTTTTGGTTAGGCGTATTGTACGCATGAAATATTTCATGCTTAATTTGCGGATCATAGGAGCTGATAGCATCGGCTTTTAGCTCCTATCCTCCGCAAATTCACGCAATATCACCCTCAAGCTACGATGTCTTAGAGGCGGAACATGAAACCGAAACAGAGGATTCACATGCAAGCGGGCAAGAGGACGACCATGTCGTCGAATTTATCCGAAATCTTCGGAACAACATCGTCATTAGACGGAATTAGGGCGGAAGAGGGAGTCGCACAGCGCTTCCGTAAATAGAGCAACCGCGTTCAACGCTGACTGAGACATCTCGGTTGCTATGATAGGCTCTCGAGGTTTGCTTTAAATATCACCGTCTTTCATCCGTTGGCTTTACAGTGCGAAAATCGGTTTTAAAAATAGGAAAATGCAATGCGTAATTCTCTCACATTTCGGTGAACTCCAGAATTTTTTTTTTTTTGTGTGATACGAACGATAATAATTCAATTGAGCAAAATGATCTAGAAAGGACGAGGTATCGTGATTGACGGCTGCGGATAAATATTGAGTGATCAGGGTTATTTATTGTGCAGTGGTATCGTACAATGCAACCCCGTGAATGTTTGTCAGCATCTTTGAAGGGTGGAGAATGCCACGGCGTTTAAAACAGCGAAGTGAGCCTTATGGGATTGTCAGCACTAAAAAAACAAAACAAAAGCAAACTGCCTTACCCGTAATTGAGAGCAGGTATATGTAAGCATAGAGGGGTTACGGGTATAGCACATTGGTTGCATATGGTACTAGCTACAATTTTGAAATGGGTCTAGTGTACAGCACAGCACATCACGAGCTTTTCTTCCAACATCAGAGCATGCTCAATTGTTCTCGCATAAAAACAATAACTATTATATGCATAATGATGCAGATACCTACGAGGCCACGAAAATACGCTGGCCTAAGAAGAACGTGGGAAAAGCAGCGCGTTCGAGTGCTTTCCGAGTCACTGTACAACGGTTTGCTAAAGAAAAAAACGCCATGAGGTGAGGATGCAACACATTGACAGACTCGATTCCAATGCCCTAACGCTCTTCGCGCTGCCGCCGCTTCGACTGCCGGCGTCGGGCGGCGTTTTATGCGCGAGTATGTGGTATCATGACGCCATCCTTGGGGAGCGCGCGGAAGCCTGAGAGAGTGAACTCGTCTTGTGAAATCTTGTTCGGTGCCCGGATGTCCAGGTCTGGGCGCCCGGTTGAGGAGAAATCACTGCCAGGATGAAGGGTATTTGGTGCCCGGATGTTGGCTCTGGGCTTTATTTCGACGTCTCTTCAAGATCGCGTCGAAGGGAGCTTTTATAAAAGCAGTTCATGCTTAAAAAGGAGCGGTTAAACGCAATGTGATTTAAGCAAACACTGCTAGCGACTCGCGCAATCAGCGTTGGCCTTTCGTCAATGTGTACAGCATTGACATCGACATACCGCGGTCATCTGGGAGGCAGTGTCCGGCCAACGCCTAAGTTCCAACTTTGAACGTAGCTACCTCCTCATGCAGGGCATGCGGACGACTAAAATCGCACGGGTTTTTGCAGTCCCTAAGAAAACGGCTAGTCACGAAGGCCCCTCAAGACTCGATTGCGGTTAACGCTAGTTATGAGACACCTTGGAATGAGCTAAGCGTTTGATGCAATACATTTTGTGCTCACATCTCGTCTAGACGACCAAATTGCACATTTGTTTTGTCATGTAAAGTCGGAATCAATATTGAGGAGGCTATTGTGAGGTAAATGCACAGCGGTAAAGTAATTTACCTTTCTTCTTATTCGAAGAATACCAAAAAATTTAGGTGGCCCCTTCATTCCTGTATCTTTTACCGCCAGTTTACCGGAGAACAAAAGCTAGTTACTACATAAGAAAAAATAATCTCCTGTGGCTGGCATCAAAGTGATCACGTTTATTGACGCTGACTGTACCATCCCGGCTATACGGCCTTCAATTCTTTGATTTCAAAGCCCTTTGCTGCTGATGAAAGCAGACAAGAAACCCGTAAAGTAAATAGCCATTTACCTGCATCTTTTATGGAGTACTATTTATAGCATAGGAAATGTGGCCGTTTTATCAGATTTTTTTTTTGCTTCTTTGAAATATCTTTCATTGATTGCTGAATACCTTTGGTCATCATATCGTATAGTGCATATTTCAGTGATTGAAATCAAGTTCACGAGGGTGTTGTAGCGAGTCAGTCGGTTTACCATTACTTAAAGGAAGCAGGACAAAACGAGGAACACAAAGCCTGTGTTGCTCATTCCTCGCTTTGGCCTGTGTTTGCGTGTTCCGCTTTAAGCAATTGAAATGAAAAGCCGACGCCAAATTTTTCTACCATAGATAAGCTTTTGTGTCGCCGATACGCTTGTAAACTTGTAACAAATAATGCTACACTGGAATAGGAATGCAATATTGGAGCTATAAAAGCAATGTACATTAGTCTTTTAGATATTGCCACGTCTTATCTACGCTAGCAACACGTGTTATTGCGATTAGATGACCTAAAGGATTCGCTGTTGATTTTCATCGAAAGCGACGAAATTGAAAGGAGGCACATTTTCAGCGCCCGGGATTGGTAACTGTTGTTGAAGGAAAGCGTCGGCCGATGGAGGCGCAGATCGCGAAATTCTACGCAAGGGTTCCTGAGTCTTTTCGCCATCCCGCAGCGGAGGAGGCGGTAGTGGTGGCCCTTCTATACCCGGTAGCACTGTTTCACTGCTGCCAGGAGGAGGTGGAGGTAGCGGTGGTATAGCCCCTGACCCTGGAAGTCCTTCCTGCTCTTGAGCGGGTATTAGCACAAGGCCCGGTGGCAGAGCAGGTATCGGTGTTCCACCTGGAATTTGCGTTCCTGCGCCAAGATTTGGCACTGTAGGCAATGGCGGTGCTGGACCCACTCCTACAGATGGCGTAGATGGAGGCTTTCCCGGGACAGGAACTGGCAGAGGAGTGGACCGCATTCTGTGCTTGAAAAAATCAGGAATATCGGGGGAATGACCACTGGTAAGATTAAAACGTCTCTTGGGCGGCGTCCTAGAGGTCGTTTGGACTTCATCGCTCTCCTGGCTTTCCTTAGCTTCGCTCTGCGTTTCGTTGCTTTGCGGAGCACCTGTTGGCAGAGGCACCGGCTTCGGTGATGGCTTGTTTTTAATTTTGACACATATCTGTGTACCGTTGACGTACGCGCAGACGGCTGCAAGAAAGAGAAGAGGGCATATTCATGACATAATGACGCAAAAAATTAAATTGCATGCGCAAGAAAATGGATGGCCACTAGAAAAAAATTGCCCACGATTACGTTACTTTCTAATGCAAAATTTGCGCACAGCTTCTCGAGCAAGTAACGTATGTACAATTACAGGCAACTTTTTTAATTTTTCACACGTATTTCGTCAAGAAACACTCCACCAGTAGTTCTTGGCTGTCATGAAAGAAGCTTCGTGGTAGAAGAAATGAAGAAAGCAATTGAGTTATCGGAAGGTTGCGGGAAGCAGCGCGTGGGCCCACAGGAACGTTACGCGACGAACAGATAGCAGCGACTGACTGATGCCGCTGACGCCGCTAGCGAGTGAATCTAGTGAGAACGGGATGCACCGTGATCCGCTGATAGCGAGCCGGCGTTTCGGCAACCGGAGTGCGCCCTCGCCGCCCCGCAGGAAGAGGGGAGGACCCCCTCCCCTTCTTTCTGCATGGCGGCGACGCTGTTCTACGCAGTCACGTTGTCTTGACTCGCTAGCCGCAGCAGCGGCATCAGTCAGTCGCTGCTAGCGCTGCCTCCGGCGGCCCGCCTCCACCCCCCCTCCCCTTCCTGCGAGGCTCGGGTTGCCAAAGCGCCGGCTCAAACTGGGGGGATAAAAAGGGGGCGGAGCTGGTTACGAGGCCGACGCGGTCGACGCCAACGCCGACGCCGACGATGACGCGAAACCCAGGAACGGGCGCCAAAGTGCTGCGCTCTAAAAAGAAGAAAAGAAGTGCAAGGCTCCGACCAAACACTAAGATTTTTCCTTCAACTGGAACATAAGGAGTCGTTTTCTTTAAAACCTGCCGTACGAGTGTGCAAGACCCGAAATGATTATCTGCCGTTAAGTAAGTCCGAAGCTTGCGTATTAGCTGCGCAGTCGTGCGATATGAAGTGATTTATTGCTTTGGCATATTGCTTTTGCAATAGGTAAAAAAGGACATGAGGACATATGTATGACAGTAAAAAGTAAACATCAGCTTTCTGACTTTGTAACTTTTCTTTTCCGGGGTTGACCAGAAAATTATTGTTCGCCCGCTTCCGACGTAATGCAACCGTACGCAATTACGCCACTTCACAAGTTCGGTCTGTTAGCAGTAGCTGCATGGTCAATTCCGTCACAAATCTATCGGGACAGTGAGGGGTCAAATATACTTTCCTTTCTTTAGAAATAGTAATAATGGAGAGGAATAAAGACCATAAGAACGAGGTTCACAGTGATTGGTAGCCGTTATGACTGAAAAAGAATAGTGATTGTCGGCTAGTGGCGTCCAGTCCCGCCTGCAGTCGTAAACACATAGCCGCATGAACTGAGTGTTGACATCAAAATTCGCGCCAAAATGTAAGGAATAATAAAAAGCTAACACGCAGTATAGCTAGCCTTTCCTCTGTTTGCATTGAGTAACGTTACAGTTTTTTTCCTAATTTCTGAAGTTCGACGGAAACACAGATACTTCTTCCTCCTCCTCCTGCACGAGAAACGAAAATCCAACTAAAAGCTGGCGGAGAGCTCTTAAATGCGTGCAGATCTCAAATCCGTGTCGCAGCATGTTTTTGATCGTCTGCATTTTAATGTGAATGGATACGCACAACCTGCTGCATGCTGCGTTTAGCACATCGCAGTTCCTATAGTTACAAGGCAACGGGGCACTAGGAAGAAAACTGCTCTAGATTATAACATAGGGATTGGGCCCCTGTGGCTTGCCTGGCTAGTCCCGAACCAAATGACGGACCTGACGGCATGCGTATACCTATATCCGTTGCAGGAACTCCTCGACATTTAGCGCTATGTAGCTGTAAAGCTCCATAGTTTTCTTTTTCATCGTTATGCCTACACGACCTTCCGCAATTGTTTCATCATAAATTTTGACAATATCCAACAATCTTCAAGCGCAGCGTTCATGACCACGTTACACTACAGTTATCTGTTGAACGCCGGCAAAAAACAACGCGTCACTGACTATCTGATAGTCTTAAAAATAATTGTTATGGATATATACTTAATCGTTGGAAAGAATAATTTAGGTTTGGTTTGTGCCAATCTCTCTGCCTTTCCTATCAATAAACACATATATCTACATGGGTCTAACGTGCCAAAATGACTCAGGCTATGAGAAAACCATAGTGAAGATCTCCAGAAGTTTCGACTATCTGGAATTCTTTAAGGCGCACTGACACCGTACAGCACACGGGAGCCTCGCTTTTCCCCTGCACGGAGGAGCTGCCGCCGAGGCCGGCGTTCGATGAAATTTCCTTGGGCACCGCCGTTGAGCGCTCTGATCACTGCTCCGCCGCGGCGAGGCAAAAGGGTAATTTAGTTGTTAATGCTACTGTTTAAACATTTCATGTAGGTTTATAATTTATGTTAATGATGTAGTGTGGGGCGGATGAGTAATCTTGTAGTAAATTGCTCTGACGTAAATTAGTCTCTGCGCTTGCCCAGGCTTGTTCATACAGCTGTAAGAAATCAGCGGAATGCAAGGGGCGTCAAAAATTTATCTTTTAATTTTTATTTTCTAGTTCATGCAGCCATAGGAAATCTACAAAATGTGAGGGTCATAAATTTCTGTTTTAATTTGACCGCCAGATGGCACGTGGCGGCAGCATCGCAAAAAACGTTCATCAGTATTTATGAGCTTGAAGAAGATGAAGGGAGGTAGCAAAGAGGACGATTCTTGCATCAGTTGTATGTATTGGGCACACAAATACGTTTGCAGCCTTGTAGGTAAGGACGGCATGCAAAACGCCAACCAATGTTAGTGGATATCAGCACAGTTAAGGACATCATTCCATTCTCTCAACGGTATGCTCCTTGGAGCAGCGTTGCCAGCTTTACCTAGCGACTGATAGGAGAAATTTTATCGAGACTAATAGCAGCATTTCTTCCGCTAAACAATCCATCCTCTATACAAGCTGGACGCACGGGCCTCATCACTACTCACTCCTTGACTTCATTTGATCGGCTAACCTTGCCTCATTTGTTTGACAACCCCCCCCCCCCTTTTTTTCCCCCCTTTCTTAACTCCCTTTTATGCCTTTAGGCAATAAGAAACGTTATTAAAAAGAGCATAATTAAATATCCTAATTACCATTGTTTGTATGGCGTATCAGTACAATGATAATAGTAACAGTTTTTGTTTAAACATCATGCCGAAGTTCTACCTGTTAAAATGTGGCTTCACAAAAATATTTTTATTTCTGTTAATTGTCGACTATGTGATACAACTGAAACCATCGAACACTGTTTTATTGCCTGCAAAGACACGATAATCTTTTGGGACGTTCTACAAAGAATACTCAAGAAAACTTTATTTTGAATTCGCACAGTCTGCTTTACCTATTGGCCGCCCAACATGACCATGAGCCCTTTTTTGCTCCCTGGACTATAGAGTACTCATTTCAGTACTCATTTCGGCACTCATTTCCTCAGTACTCATTTCGGCCAGATGGTGCACCAACACATAATAAGGCACTTACTACCAACCAGACTAGCTTATATTATCGATGTGTTGTCCTTCTTTGCCACCGTTTAAGTGTAATTTTGTTAAGACGTCTTTTAGTTGTGTGGTGTATATCTTAATTTAACTTGTTAGGCTACAAGCTGAATACTTTGTAATTAATGTATATACCTCTTTTCGGCAGTTAAACGCGTGTAATAAATACCCCGCTGAAAAAAAGTTTACCTGGCGTGATGGATTAGTGCTACGTTTCTGAACACCAAATATAACGGTTCAAATCCCCGCCGCGGAATTTTTTCCTGTACAATTTTTTAATTTACAATTCTCAACAAGAAAATATATTACTGCCATATTCCCTGAGAGTGGGTCCTTTTTAGATTGCATTGTGGAATGGTTTTGAGCCTAAACAGCCGTGAAAACAGTGGTGAACACAGCAAGGAGGCGGCATAGAAATTTAGGGCACGGAAATGATGACAAAATTCAATCAACTGCACTGTAATCATTTAACGGTTCCCCACGGTGCGCGGTACTTTTTAGGCTGCATAAAGGAAAATATCGACCTGAAATCACCCGACAAAGTGCTGACAGGTAAAAAAAGAAGAGAAGGAAGGAGTTGCGGGACCCTACCGTTGAGAGACCTGAATTACGCTAATTCAGGCGTCTTTATTATTGTGAGCAGGTATACATTCATTTTGCTTGCGTGGACGACTGCGTCATCAATGAGATTTAAAAGAGGCTAATCTTTTTTGTCGACACAAGTAGTGGATAATAACGTGGCAATAGGAGTACAAATGCATGAGCATGGAGAAAAGTTAAAGAAGTCGAAATAGAGCACCGAAAATAAAAATAAATAAATATATACCTGGAAGATGAAGTCCTTTGTGAATCGAAGCTGTCAAATATATTGAATTCATAACGCCTAGCTCCATAGAAAACCATCGGTGCAAAGCAGTAAAAACAATGCGAAGGTCGCACTGCGGGTTTACAGAAAGTTCTCGTTGGCGAATGTATTTCGGCATCCATGCTTTCGGTGCAACACAACTTAGGTTTTGTGTCACTTTAAGGCCGTGTATCATCAACACGCACTGTGCGTACGTTATTGAAGTGCAAGAAAACAGTTGGTAATTGAAAGCTAGTTGTCGATTTCGTCCCCGAGCACTTGACTATCCAAAAAAGAATTCTGAAATTTCATTTCTTACGTCAAAGATACTGTCAAGCAAAGTACAGTGAGATAAACGTATTTCTCTTGCTTTCCCGTAAGAATGGAGCTGTGAGCCTCGCGTCGTTCAATTTCTTTCTTCCTTGACGATGAATTTATTGATAAAACATTAGTGTTCAGGATCAACCTTATTGTAGCATGACGGAAAGCGGCGCTGAAAAGTTCAAGGGAGTTCACACTAGCTGGACAAAAGGAAGGGAACGAAAAACTTCAGCGCAGAGTGCACTGTTGCAGCCACGTTCGCGCCCAAAACGATGCGTTGTCATGCACGATAATATAAACTGCTCATGTTGTGCACTGTAGGATGCACTGTACTGTTCAATAGCAGCAGTTGCTTAAGTTGAGCACAGCAGGTTGTGCCGCTCTGCGCAGTATTAGCAGATGTTCCAGTTGTTCGCAACTGGGTGTGCTGTCTCGCACAATAATATCAGCTCCTCCTGCTGTGCATAGTAGGGTGTGCGGCTCTCCTCAATTGTCGCAGTTATTCAAGTTGTGCTCAGTAATATATCATATTCTGGCCTATAGCAGCAGTTAAAGCTGTAAACAGGAGGTTGCACCGCCCTGCCCAATAACAGCATATGTTCCAGTTATGCACAACTACATGCTGTGTCTGATACAATAACATCAGCTCCTCCTGCGGTGCACAGTAGGACGGTCTGTTTTCCTCAATTGTCACAGTTATTGGAGTTGTGCACTGTTATGTGTTATATTCTGGCCAATAGTAGTAGTTCTTCAAGTTGTAAACAGGAGGTTTCACCGCCATGCGCAGTAATAGCACATGTTCCAGCTATGCACAACTGCACATGGTGTCTGCTACAATAATATGAGGCCCTCCTGCTGTGAATAGCGCGATGTGCGGTTCTCTTCAATTGTTGCAGTTATTCGAGTTGTGCACAACAATATGCTATATTGATTCTGCCCAATAGTGCCAGTTGTTCAAGGTGTAAACAGGAGGTTGCATCGCCCTGCGCAGTAATATTACTGTGCAGTTGTGCACTACTGGAACATCTGCTATATAGCAGATGTTCCAGTTGTGCACAACTACATGCGATGTCTGGCATAATATTATCAGCTCCTCGTGCTGTGTAATTCTCCCCAATTGTCGCAGTTATTCGAGCTGTGCACATTGATATGCTATATTCTGGCCAATAGTAGCAGTTGTTTCAGTTGTAAACAGAAGTTGCACCGCTCGTCACAGTAATAGGAGATGTTCCAGTTGTGCACAACTGCATGTGGTATCTGGCACAATAATATCAGCTCCTTCTGAAGTGCCTAGTAGGATGGGCTGCTCTGCACAATAGTAGCAGTTTTTGGAGTTGTGCACAGTAATATAAGGCACGCTGCTCAGCTATAGCAGTTGTGCCCGAGGTGCACGGTTTGAGGCGGGGCTATGCATGGAAATTTTTCTTCAGTATTCGTAATTCTGTACCGCAGAATACGCAGTTCTTTACAATATGGACCATAGTTGCACATGTGCCGAGGATGATAGGCTGCCCTCCAAATAATAGAAGTTTCTTTAGTGTGCAGTAGAATGCGCTGTCCTGCACAGTAAAATCAGTTGTGTTAGTTACGAACCGCAGTTATATTTAGAACTACTGTCGCGCATGCGTAAACCACGTAAAATAACTTGTACGTCAAGCCCGATTGAATGCGGGTACATACATATTCGTAATATCCTAAATATAGCTTCAGAACGCACAGTGAACAGAAAAAGAAGCCATAACTACAGAGTAGGTCACAGATGTACAGCTCACTGGCTCTGCTCCTCATTCATGTTGTGCCCCTCTCGCACGAAGAGCGCAGGTGAATTTAAAATGAGGTATAGCATTAGGAAAGCTAAGAAGGGGGAACATCTCCGGTGACGGCGATAGCGTCATCGTCTGTGTGAAGCGTTGACTGGAAGGTGGCGAAGTGCACACTTGAAAAAACCCTCTAAGCTTTCAGAGGAGAGGAGTGCGGTGGGCAAATGAGAAAGAAGAGAGGCTGAAGACGACGCGTGATGGGCGAGAGGCAGTGAAGAAGGGGTATGGCGTGTTGCAGCGCGATTGCTGGATGGGATAGGAAGAGCGGGATGGCGGATGCTGTGTCACAGAGTGATTGACGGACTCGACCGCATCTCCCACTCGAACAGTATGAACTCGTCAGCAGCTGCGGCTGCCCCGTCCGAGAACTCTAACCCTAAAGCACATTCTGCCGCATAAATCTCATGAATCGTTTGTATTTTTTCCTTCAAGGTGTTTTAGAAGCCCCACAGGATGGTGGAAATTTGTAATAAGGACGAAATTACACATCAAGATTCTGCAAAGCGCCGCCATATATATACGGCTGCAAGGGTGAGCTCTTCTGGTCTCACAGAAGTTTCACAGCTGGAGAAGAAATGGGCTTGGTTCGTGGTTTGAACCCAAGACCACCACCTGTCCAGGGCAGTCGTTGAACCAACTGAGCCTACCAGGAAGGGAAGCAAATGACAGGGTGAGGTCGCATATTGATCGACAACTCCAAATAGAATAAAAAGTTACCCGAATAGAACAAGTTAAACACAGTTCCCGTTTCACGATGTTGGTCAATTTGTCTTTAAACCGGCATCTGCTAGCCTTCATGGATAGCTCAGCTGGAAGGACTGCTGTCGACAGGCGATGGTGCCGGGTTCGAATTTGGGACTAGGGCTACCTTTCCTTCAACTGCGAGGGTTCTGTGGAAACCGTAGGGGTTTACATCTTAGCCTGATGGTCGGTCGACCGTAATTCGCAATTGCTCTCTTAAAGCGCTTTTTCTTTCGGGAAATTTACTTTTCACCTCTGTCTCTCCGACTTGCCACCTTTTTTGGCATAAGCGCAAGCTGCACTTAATAACTTTCATTTTGGATTCAGAAGGACGTTTATTATTACTTGAGCATTGATAAAACTTTTTATTACAAAATTCACTATACGGCATTGGATATTTGTTTGCAAAGGCAATTTAGGAGGCTATAAGCCCAACCCAAGCAGGTTGCGGCTCTTGTTTCTTGCTGTCACCCGCCCAAGCGTGTCTTCCTAACTAGAAGACATGAGCCATAGTTTGTTTAGAATTCTTGTACTGAATGCCATTGTTCCAACACAATGATGTCCGCTAGCTGCTATGGACGTGCACCATAGCATGTGGCGAACATTGACATCAGCGGCCGCCGCTGCGCCTTTTAGGTATGCGTTGGATCCGCCATCTTGTTATGAGCCCCAGTCTCATTTGGTCAAATGGACCGGCGTAGACAAAATACCCACAATCGGGCTACGTTATGGGAGAGATTTGGGGAAAAATCATGGAGTGTGTACTCGTCCTTAGTTAAAACGTGTATCATAAATAATATTGCATACCGATATCAATAGAACGTGTGGAACCACCAGGAGCTTACTGTGGCACCGTAAGAAGGACCAACATTCTTAAGAACCATCATCCATGGCTATCTAACCACTCTCAAAAGAAAGCTTCATGGAACGCTTGCGCACTCTAGTGACTACGAATTAGAGGCGTAGTAGCAGAAGCCATTCAGGGACGTAAAGCTGCAGCAGTGGCTTAGAGGAGGCTTCACTAAATGCATGCGGCTTCGCTAAACAAAAATGCCACTCGGTATCTAGGCTTACAGTGCCTGTTGCAGGGGCAGAAGCCGTAGTAGTATCCACCCATCATCTGTTCCTCTGTGCAGCGCTCGCCTGCCCGCTGAAACCGGCGGCATCGACGTCTGGGGCTCCTGTATCGACGCAAGCAGCATTTGCCGCGTCCACACTCGTCTGTGTTGAGGCAGAGAGTACCGCCTCTCACCTTCGGGAGAAAAAAGCAGAACAGCAACGTTACGTGTCTACTTTAGCCTGGTTTGGCGAAATCGCTGAGCTACCAGAGTAACTGAGCAGTCTAAGCTGTATTGCTGTGGCCAACATTTTTCGAAGCCCACTGTGACGTCTCTGTGCGCAAGGAATACGTATTAAAAACAATACTAATATTACATTATCTTAAAGTGAGAAACTTTCTTCAAGGAAATCATTTCGCACCCCCCCCCCTTCTTTTCTAGAGGGATGAAAACCAATGTATGTACAGTACAAAGAGAACTTACCTTTCCAACCACGTTCTTAGAATGTGAGTCATAATTTCACCCCGGCTACCTAGCGCTACTCGTCCCTTCTAGGCACATTTTGTTTATTCGTTGTGCGATTGTTATTTGAATATTTGTATTACACGCATTGATAGCGCATATTTTTGTTCTGTGTGGCGCTGTGGCCCCAGCTTCCTCCTCTTGCATTTTAAAGTTCCTAGTTTTTAAAGTTCTAATTCTGCGTTCGTACTGTGGCTCGCTGACACATCTATAAGGAAGAAATACTAAGCTAATTTCCAGTGTGCTAATGATTGCTGTTTTTAAATGCTACCAGCCTGAGCACTAGGTCTTATCCGAGAGCAGGTGTTGTACAGAAATAATATTTGGCCGCCATTCGAAGAAACACAGGTGTTGAAAAGAGCGTGAAACGCACACAGAATACTCCATTATTATCTGCTCGATGCAAAGCTGAAATAGAAAAATGAGTAAAACATGAAAACAAACAAGCAAACATTGTATATGCAATGCGTTAGAATAATGCGAAATGCATTGTCATCTGTTATAAAACTATATAATGCACTTGAGAAAGAAGAGACTGTCTAGCGCTCACCCGCAATGGCAGTGAAATCATTGTAAGCATATACGGTAATGTTAAAAAGTAGTTACTAGTAAGGTGCAGTTGAATGACGTTTGAACTTTGTTATACCTAACCCTTAACGCGCTATATATTCCTCGAGGTCAGTCTTGGTACATTGCGGCATAAAAACTCTTTCCGTTTTGAGCGATCCGACTTTAAGAACCCAACTCTGGCACGTAACACCTTCATGACATGCTCTTCTTGCGCAGTGACGACAGGAAGACTTTAGTACTTGCTGAACGAAACAATAACAGCTCTGAGTCCTATCTACACTGAAATGTAGCTCAGAATGTGCGGCGTAATGAAATATAGCGGCTAATATGCGATGGTTTGTAGACGTCTTCACGCCATATACTCTTTCAGGACAGCCGTCACTGAACCAGTAGGGTCTTGTGGCTCTCCAGGTGCTATACCAACCTCCTATTATGATTCCCCACGTTACTGCATAAAACTTTGCACAAGGACGCGGCTTCAATAGTTGCGGTGTTAAGTGTGCCTGGGAACTTGTGTAAGTTAATTTGCAAGTGTATCGAGGAGGCATAGAATATTGCAACTGTTCCAAGAAATCCTAGTGCTGCGATAGTTCATTTCATCCTGACTCCAAAACGTGCGCGTGCCTGGTGGCTCTTAATCAAACATGACGGAACTCCGCCACGCAGCACTTATTATTGAAATCAAGTCCGGGAATGTCAGGAGGTATGAAACATAGGGAAGTGCTTTTGTTTTCGTTGTTTTTGGAACCATAGAAGCCACAGTAAATGTGCGCACCTCAATACATCTTGGCAGCGAAGGATCTCTCGCAGAGTGCAAAGATGAAATTCCTTACTCGCGTTATAAACTAGCATTAATGATCCCATTCAGTTTGAAAATGTAATCACAAAGCTAATAACCAACTACTGTGCTTTTTTTTCTTAACTGATGAGGCTGTTCTGGTGCACCACGTCATGTTATTTTTGATCAATTCTTTTATATTTTTGTAAGAACATTGTAAACATATTAATTTTACCTCTATTATTTTCTATTCTTGCACAAATTGTGCTTTGTGTTCATTTTTATTGTTGTAAATTGTCATTTCCATTTGTACTGTGCACTGTAGAATGAGAGTAAAAAAACAAATATAGCCGAGTGCTGTATACTTTGCTGCAGCAGTCTTTGTGTCCGCTTACGCAGCTGACAGTGCAGCATGTTTAATTTATTTTTGCGGGAGTCGCTAGATGCGCGGCACGACCGTGAAGAAGGTGCCTGCTCCCTCGCCACCTGACCTCAACAATGCTTAAAGACAGGCTCAAGGGCCTTAGGCTCACTTAGGAGATTTGTCATCGTATTATTTCTGTCATTTAACAATAACCCAAACCAAAATGAACAAGGGTTGAGGGGAGCCTCGGTCTTCAACCTCAGCAGACTGTGGCTTTGTTTTGGACTGCTGATTGAGCTTCCTAGTACTGTGCTCTTTTACAAGGTGAAAGCCTTACTAAGCTATGTTTTGTGGCCAAAAACAGAGGCCAAGAAATGAGGGCAAAATTGGTCCGGAAACAAAAATGAGAACTTGTGTAGTGACGAGATCACTAGCGACAAGAAAATGAGTGATAGGGACTTAGTGATAAGAAAATTACATAGAAAATAGGCCATAAAATAAGTTTTTTTTTTTGGTTTATGGGGTTTAACATCCCAAAGTGACTCAATCTATGATACGCGACGTACTGGAAGGCTTCGGTAATTTTGTCTGTCTGGGGAATTTAACGCCCACTGACATCGCACAGCATACGGACGCGTTTCTTTTCGCATGCATCGAAAAGTGGCCGCTGCGGCTGGGAAGTTAGTGATACGCAAATGAATGATACTGAAATTAAATAGGAAATAGGTGATAATAAGGTTACTGATAAGGAAATAATAATAGAGAAATTAGTGATAAAAAGTGATGTTAAGAAAAATATTAATGTCACGATCTCAAGATGTTTTTTTTTGTGTTGTCGAGAATCTCATCCCTCTGCTCTCTCTCCAGAAGTTCCTAACCTTTCACAGGTGTCTGCGCCTCACATTGGTTACAGGTCATAGGCCCAGTTAATCCTCGACCCAATCTTTCCTGTGAATACCACTTAATCTGTATTATAATTTCCGCACCTAGGTAAGCCCCATCCGTCACTGCTACAATCTGCCTTACATAAATGTGCAACGAGTAACTAATCAAACTAACAACCAGCCGACATTTCGGAATTCACCAATGCCGTTCTTTCCTCGATGCGTCTACGAGTCGCACGTTACAGTTGTTTGAAAGCGATGAATGTATATTAAAGGAAAATAATATAACACAGTATTTACACAGAGGTTCACAAGTCGCGTCAGTTCTGTTCGGTGTAGAAGAGGTCACTGGACTGGAACAAGACTCTACCCAAGGTTGGGAACGCGAGTATGCACTTAATGTGGCCCAGGGATCACCAGTTACTCAATAAGATTTCACCTACCGAGCCAAATGCTGGTAAATTAATAAGAGCGTGTTGGCGGGCTAGTTGGTTTTGCATATTTAAAGAACAGCGCAAAGGACGGGACTTAGAGACACAAGAAAGCACAAACACAAGGCGCTGACTATCAACTTTGCTAGTTGATAGTCAGCGCCTTGTGTTTGTACTTTATTGTGTCTCTGTGTCCCGTCCTTTGTGCTGTTTCTTAAATAAGCTGGTAAATTGTTGACTCTTACACTTCAACACGGGCAGAACTTCAGAGTGCAACATCGTATGCACTTCACAAGCTTTTCAATTTCTCAATGAACGACTGCTGAAGAAACAGTACCATTGGATCAACCCGACGAAAAACACAGGAGGTACTTAACCTTCGCCTTCAAATGCATGACGTGACATGGTTAGTGGCTCTGGTCTGCAGCTAACTTTGCGGATCTTTGCTCCTCTACACCCACCCTTCAACATATATTTTGCTGCTCGCGTATGCACAAATCTCTTAAGTTGTTCCCCTATTATCTCACACATTTTATATAGCATACAGTTGTATGATACATGGCGCCATGTGAAAGTAACAACGTGTCTGTGCAGCCCAGGGGCAGCGTGTCGGACTTGGGATCAAATGGTCGCAGGTTCGATTGCCATCTCGCGGCCCTTATAAAGAACCTGCCAACATTGGCATACATTGTAGTCCCGTGACGTTACACGCACCTGCCAAACAACCAGTGCCCCGCCGTGTCACCTGCCAACGGTATGCTCGGGACATTTCCTTCGTACCGCCAACTACTACTACAACGATGACGCTGGGTTTCAAGCTTAAGAAGAGCATTAACGCTATCGCGGTGAACTAGTTCTGCACAGGTTGGTATAGAAGAGAAAATTTTATGGATAAAGTTATGATGCGAAGACGTCTATAATCTCTTTGGTTTGCGATTAAAGAAAGCTGTGAAACATGTTGTCAAACTTCATTAATAGTGATCACAGCAATTGGATTTTTACTTTCGTCAACATTCTTTATTGTAATAGCCGCAGATGCGAGATTATTCGATCTGGATAACATAGTTTTCTCAAGTTTTAGCTGTGGGGTTTATGAAGGTGTGCGAGAGTGCAAGTAAATATTTAAGTTTGTCGTCACACCTGTACCTTTGTAGAAGAATAGTTACAAACAACCACGAGCCTCGAAATAACACTAGCACGAACGAAAGCATTCATTTCATTGTAATTTCCGAGGGAGTAAAACGAACAAAAATAAATTCATTGCGACTGAGCGGCAGTGGTCACATGCTGAAGCAGACCTTCCACCAAGTAAGAAGGCGTGCTAAAAAGGTGTTGAGTCGAAGAGCAGGAAAATGCTGATTTTTACAGATGATCTTAATAAAACGAGAAAAGTACTTTTATGAACTAGCGATTTTATTGACATGGAGGAAGAGATCTCTAGAATATTTTCTAATGTTGGTGGACCTGATGGCATTATGACCTAAGATTCTCTAAAACGACTCTAGACGCGAAAGTTTGATAGTTGTCAGCTGTAGATCAGCATCAAGTTGTGTTTACATTCTTCCGCATTATCTGCTTACGCTTTGCACACCGTGGGATATTTATGGGCTGAATGTATTTTACGTTCTTAGAGAATTTCAACATTTAAATAGCGCACTTGCATGATTACTAATTTGGCGTGTCTGCCATCATCGTGTTATTTAATGACTTCTAGACCTTCTCCCAGAATGTATTCGCATATGCTAGCCCAAAAAACGCATCAAATAAACAGTAGTAACTTAATCTTAACCTAGAAAATATATTTCTTACATTTGGTTAAAAATCACAGGGTGAGTTAAACACGTCGATCAGCAGACAAACCTGACACTACGCATTTGCTCAACCCAAGGCCGCAGACGTGCATGCGGAGCAAGGACACCTGCGCATACTCACTTTTCCTGTGACGCGTGGCCTCCGGGAGGCTATGATAAGGGTGTCGAGGCCATCGGGCTTCTTGTTTGTCTCAATCAACCACTTAGGGAAAAAATCATTCTCAGGATCCTTGTACTTCTCAGCATCCATCTCCAGCTCCTTCGCCAACACCACGGAAACAAGTATCACTAGGAACAGTCTAGGCAACATGGCGCCACGACAATCAGACTTTCATAAGTTACGCGTTCGAAGACGTCCATGCAATTACGCTGGCCGTGAAGCAAGGCTTGTGTTTCAGCTTATTCGCAGTCGTTCAGCTTGGCTATTTCTGTAGCGGTGACGTCAGTAACAGACGGTGTTCGCGACACCTTGGAACCTTCCTGTCGGTGCTGTACCTGAAGCTCTGCAGAGTCGCACAGGTTGATGCTTCTAAAAACACATTACACACGTGGACCCTGCAAAGCCTCCGCCGCTATTTAGTGGCCGATCGCATCCCTTCTTTCCCGCAGGATGACGGTCGGGATCTCTTCGTAATCCGCCTCTGCCTCGTGTACTATTTTCCCGACTGGCGTCACCCTTGAAACAGTGGGCGCAGGGTCTTCGAGGACAAAGGAACTGCGAAGTGGGCTCGTCCGCTGTGCACAGTATTGTCATCGTCCAGCTGTGGTCATCATTCCGTCAGATCGTCCAGATCCACGCTCGATTTACTTGCAGACTGTCGAAGTGAAGGCTACGGAAGCTGCAACTGTTTCCACTTGCCATTCGCCTTGCTGTGCGCGCAATGCGTAGCATGTAAAAAAAAAAATTCGTTTCTCTTTCCTTCGGCCACAGCTGTTGGCCACGTTACCCCAGCGCCGGAACCCGAAGGGTTTCCTTGCGCACAGTTGCTCCGATATCAGCGTCAGCTTCGGAGGTTTCCATTGTGTTCGGGCAGCCTCAGCAGCAGCAGCATCGCAAGAAAACATGCACATTCAAGAAGGCAGACGAATGCATTGTTCCAGGCATTGTGCCCTGCACTGTATGAACCTTCTTTTTCTTCTTTTCATAGGATCTGGCAACCGATCACTGCGCGAGGTGACTGCGCAACACGGGGCTATAGATAAGTTTTACTTTTATAGCAGCGCCTACACCGTGGTTCCTGTTTGGTAGTGAGGCAGCGGCCATTGTTATTTGAAGAGCGCGAGGGAATCCAGTCAAAGTATGCCAAGCTCGTGGTGACCCTAATAACCATTACCTATCATCAATGCAACTACACTTCGAAGGCAGGAATAGGACGTGCACGTAGGCTCTCATGAGGGTTTCCTTTGAGATTTGATTGGCTTGCATTTTCACTTCCTTAAAGGTTTCATTACGAAGACACACCCTGCCACGGTCCATACCTCCACAACGGCGCGATTCACAACCTGAATCGTTTTGGGACCTTAAGCGCATCATAAACCTTAACACTGCCACCATCTTAGCCGAGTGGTTTTCGGAAAGTGGCACATGTCAATCACCTTAAATAACCTTCAGGTATAGTTAGTTTAAGGCAGCTATGGCCAGTTTTTTCTAGCAAATTTTTAATCTTCTCTGTATATCGGATCCCGGGTCACCCCATACTGGCGTTTCACTGTCTCCACTCCGACACCCCCCCAGGCCCTTCCTTTATTTGTAACCTGTGAGCATTAATATTCTGCGCATGTGCATTTCTTTCCTTTGTTTGCAACTTATGCACTCAACTCGGGCTTACTACATTACTTTCTCTTCTTCTTTTCTTAACGTTACATCAACAGTGCCAATTTGGAAACGTGCGTAACGGATTGATACTGGCCCAAGGGGAAAATTTCAGCAAAGCGCGACTAAGAGTTAGACAACAAGTCAAGACACGGATAAACGCTAACTTTCACCTAAATTGTTTTGGGAATAATAGTCGTAGTATAAGGTACATATAAGGAGTAGGGGCGGGGGAAAGGGAAAAAAGAAATGCCCTGGTATTTTCCTGCTGATGATGTCTCCATGTGCTGCGAGATGACATATATGTGTGCGACCTAGCACGACCACATCACCTGTTTGTGCGGCCGTCGTGAAAAAGCGATCTGTCTCTACCAGACGTGGGTGTAAAAAGTGGCGAATACCAATGCGACGACCAGATCATCTTTGAAGGCCTGTTCAATAGGCGTACTCTGTCAGTCGTTGGTTGGTTTCGTATATACTTCGCGATGTTGTTCCCTAAATATTGTTACACTAAGTACATCCCCGTACATACAGTACATACAGTGCCGTTACACTAAGTACATCCCCGTAACAATATTGTTTGAAGAACTTCAACTTTTCATATGCTTAGAGTCTTACCGAAGTATGCTTATGTCAACGTGATGCTGGACTTGTGTTCAAGGCAGATTATTCCAAATGCGTTGGGGGACGGATATGAAGGCAGGTGTTACATGGGTTAGCCAAGGTCTTCCTGCGCGGAAACTTCACCGATATGTCGCGATCAGTCAGCTACCGTGCAATGTATCCCCAATGTTAAGTAGATGTGAATAACTTATTAAAATGGTTCTAAGCCCTAACTAGGATGAGTAATATTTCTTCATATAACACGGTGCACGTGGTGAATTAACATTATATTAACTATTGTCTTACAACGTGTATTGATATATTATGTAGAATGCTGAACGATATTCCGCACTCAGTGAAAGAATCCTTCGATTGACACAGACAACAGCGAATGTTTTTTGTAATTTGGAATACCACGTACCTATCCCCACTATGCCTTGTATTAAGGTATTATGTAGGACACTGAACGATATTCTGCACTCACTGAAAGAATACTTCGAATGACATGTACAGCCTCATCCACTTCTACCTATAACAAGGTCACAGCTTTCAAAGCGTCATTGCATAGCCCCCGGCCGCGCAATAGACCTAAGTGGCAGGCAATGTGAAGCAGCACATCCGGCTTCCTCTGTGCTTGCATAGCTTTGCATCGATATGCGCCTGCGTCGGACGCAAAGTTGCTTTGAAAGCAGTGATCATGTTATAGCTAGAAGTGGATGTCTCTGTACCTATACCCACTAAGCCTTGCGGCCTCTAACACGTCTATAGGAGAAATTACTTTTTTGTTTTGCTGTATCTAATACGATGGATAGCGGGCTATGCCTTTTTTCAGGACTTAATTCTAACATGATACTCCGCTCACAATGGAGAACGAGTACTGTGATGCCCCGGTATAAAGCGTGTTAAAGAAAAAACGAACCCTAAAAATATTGAGAAATTATGTAGGTTGCGCATGTTTATCTGTTGGTTGGCAGGGAAAATGGCAGAAATATTTTCAGAAAATAATAACAAGTTGGAATGAAAGCTATGTCAGAACATCAACTGCTGGAACACACGGGAATTGAAAAATGTAAATATAAACATTAACGCAAAATTAGTATCTGTACTCTGATGCAAAAGGGGTGTGAAATTATTACTGTGAAACCAAAGTTCTTTGGAACGGAATTAATTTTGCACTAAAAAAAGCTGTACAAACTCCTTTTGCAGCAAGCCTGACGTGTGGCGCGCAGTAATTCTGATGACACAAGCTACTACTTATTAAACCCACAATGCCCCAAAGTTCCCCTACATGAGGTTCGCAATAGTGAGCCTTACTGGGAGTAACAGATTTTGTCTGTGAAGTGAGAAACAGCCGTGTACGGAGCTCGCCACTTTTGCAGAAAGAGAAGTTTGCGACATCTTCGTTTTTGAGGACACAAATATATTGTAAATGCTCCCTTGTGTGAGAAACAATGTGGACGCTTTGCATAGAGCTTTCGCGACCTTTGTGCTGCGTCGTTCTCAATGGGAGCCTATGTGTCAAGACAGCTTGTTTCTCCTTCTAAGGTGTAGGGGAGCTGGCTAGTTGGTTAAGTTTCTCTACTGGGTCATTCGGTTCAGTTGTCATCTGCTGGCCACGAGGAATGTTTGTGCTTTCCTGAGGAAGTTGCCTCACTATTCGCTGTTAACTAGATATAGAAGGCAAATTAGAAAGGCTTTGACCGAGACTTTAATTTATATGCCCATCAACCGACTGCCTTACCTTGGGTTTTGTGTCGATTGACCACTCTCCTTACCCAGCCAAGGTGGCAAAATCCTGCCGCATCTTCTCTCGTGACCTACCACGATGTTTTACTCCCGGCCCCTCTCGGAGAAGCTGCAGAAGAGAGTCACCAGCGTCACCACACGGCGGTTTCCCCTTCATCCTGAGCTACGTGGTAGGAGCGCTGATAGTAGGGAATATGCAGCGGGAGGCCGAAGCCACCAGACATAATCCAGCCTGAAGGCCACAACTGCTCTAGGTGGCAGCAGCCTGCGCGTGCATTCACATTGCCTGTGCGCGGCTGAGGAGGTCAGTTGAATTGGTATAGATCTAGACAGTCAGCCTGAGGCCTATCCTTGCTGTGTCTGTGGCCACAATGGTGATCCGCGTTAGCTGGGTGGGGTCGGCACTGAGTTCAGGGCCCTACTTTCTCTTTCAGCCCCATAACTTATTGACGCTAATGCAATAAAGTGAAGTCAGCGGTTGCATTCCTTATTTTAAAATCCACACTTTAGCTTAGCAGTCGAAGGCTTGCTTAACAAACAGGGAACTTTTGAGCATATGGTCAGTGCGTTGCAGCGTGTGTGAGAGAGAAAAGAATATTCATATTCCTTTGTATTTTATCATGGCATCGTGTTGTTTTGGGAAAGAACATGCTGCCATAATAAAATGGCGTCGTGTTCTCTGTGTCAAAGCTAGCACACTTGAAGCAACCAGCAGGTAACCGTTCAAGGTTCCGTTTATTGTCACATTTTTATATATGCCAAGCCCGCGTCGTGACGTTCACCGTGATCTCGAACGCGGCTGTGTATTCAGATCACAGCGTCGTGACTCGACAATAGCGCTCACCCTCAGGCTGATGACACGTATCTCTTTTTTACAAAACTTATAACCATAATGCGAACGAAGCACTGCCCTGCCTCACGACTCAATACACACCACACATCATACCAAGATGCTCGACGCAATACATGAACCATTGAATCCTCACACAGAAATAGCACTAAACGCTTATTCATAACTTCTCGTTATATTCACCTTGCGTCCATACAACGTCACATAAGAAATCGGCTTTTCTCCATGTACTGCATCAATTTTATTGTCGTTTTGGCACTGAAAGTTTATGAACCAACCAATAGATGTCTAACACCTGGTCAGCGCACTTGGCGGCTTCTTTAACGCTATACTCGTACCTTTTCCATCTTTGTAGCGTTTTTTGAGGGCTCTCACCATGCCCTGCTTTCGTGGTCCCGAAAGCATATATTCACTATATTCACTGAGAGCACTAGGCTTGGCTGTGAAGATTTCGCTCTTTTTTTTCCAGAAATACTGTGGCCTCAAAGTGATACCATGAGATAGCCTTTCAAAGCAGTATCTCCAGTACGGCTTTGTGAAGGCAGATGAAGGCTGTTCTCGTTACCCGCCTCAATCAGTTAAAATCGAGACTATGTTTAACTTTGTATGAAACTTTACCTTGAAATAATGCGCCACCGTTGACAATCCTAGGGTGCTCTTTAATTTGTAGACCGCAATGTCGTCAATTGAGGGTGCAGTTTAGGTGGGCAAATCAGCACAAATTTAACCAGCTCCTGATGGCCTCAGCATTACAGTAAATCAGGTTCACCATTAAATAGGCTCTTCTGCCGCTCTTATTGCACCATGTATTTCTGCGTCATCCAACTCGTGATTTATAGCCTATTGCAATGGATGCGGAAGTTGCAGCATAAACTCCATAGAGTACAAATTAGGGCTTCAGGTGCATTGAATACTCTTCACTTGTAGTGCCAAATTCGTGAATCATGGAAGGTACCAGTGCTGTTATGTTTCAAAAGATGCTATGTCGTCTGCATAAAAACACTAAAGCGCATCACGGTTTTTGTATAAAGAAGAACGGGCTGTAATCGAGGTGAAAACGTATATACTGCCTCTCTGATCATTGCTTGCTTCTAACTCCTAGGCGCCGAGAGAGTTTGCAAAATTTTGAGTGGTCCCCTGCCTGGCTTTTCAGAGCTACACTCGTTCTACCTGAATTCGAGGGGATGCCGGAAATCATGGAAGGAACATGATATCTCCCCGACTGAGGCTAGGTTCGTGAATACTGGTGTCTATTATTAGGCATATACATCAACATGGCGCTCATAGAATGACTACCAAGACCATCGATAAGGCATACTTCCTCGCTCTTCTGATGCAGTGGAGGTCCAACCTCCCAAGGTGCGATGTCGGTTTTTAGGCTGAACACAATTTCCATTACAGATTATAGTGATAGCCATTTTCTATCTTCGCTAGGCAAGGCAGTCTCGGAAGAGATGCTTGTCCACCAGACATGTGCCTTGTCTCAACGCGTCGTGCCACTGCAGGGATGCATGTCACGCCCCTTGCGAAGGCGCTGTGCTGATGGTTTCTTCCTTTCGATAGTGCCTACATCCGTTTCAGTTGCTTTAATGGAAGCGATGAGATTTTATGCCACCCGCAATTGCTTCTATTGCAGGTGTGCTCTTCCTTTAAGCGTGACGTCAGAACCAGACAGAAATGTTCCAGATAAGTTCCCATCTCAGAAAGCTGTGAAAAAGCGGTTTTGGATCATAACCAAAATCATCACCGATAACTCTCGCCTCACCTGCTGGGCAGTTAGAATATTGTGCAGGTTATTCGGAGAATGTGCTCTGAAGAGGATAAACTATCTTTGGTTGTGCCACTCAGAAGAACTACGCAGTTGTCGATGCTATTTTTGTACGCTAGGTGCGGACAGCTAGAAAAGAGGCTTTAATATATGTAAAAAAGTCCTTTAAGCGCGTTATTGCAACCTAGAAACCGGGGTACTTTGCAGCCGCTTGGACAAGTGTCACCCAAAATTCGTCAGCAGGAAGAGGAGGAGGAGGAGAAAAGGAGGACAGAAGGCGGAGATGTTAACCGAAAAGAATGAATTCCGGTGGACTAATTCTGCTAATAAACAATGAAGTAAATTCTGCCCACAACAAACTGTGTTTTGAAAGTCTATAGGTTTTTTTCCTTATTGAAACATTTTCCTAATGGTATGCATTGGGGTTACGTCGTATTAGCCTCCGGGGAGGCTGCTTTAATGCTGAGGCCCATACAAGTTTGGACGGCTGCTGTTTGCTATCTTCCACCTGAAAATATATCCTTCCAGAATGGCTGTGTATCTGATCTTTTGCATATTATCCTGATCGTTGAGGACTCATAGACCAACTCTGATATGTGAGACAATCAAGATGAGGTGTCGCTACAGTCGCCCGGCTGAGCGACTGAGCATAAAAAATAGGTTTAGCACCTATAAGAATATATCGAAACAAATGTTTTAGATGAGCAGTTATGATAATTAAATGTGTCTATGACGTCATCACTTGGTACAAAGCAACCATAAACATAACAAAACCCATTGCGAAAGTGTTAAACATCATTTCACAGCCGGAGTATATTTAAAACATTGCGAAACATATGGTGGCACTAGATGAGAGCTCGACACAAAGAAACAGATGTGAACGAAACTTATTGAAATACTTTTCGTTTTTTTTTTTTTTTTTTTTTTTTTTTTCACACAGCACTGATTGAAGTGGCCGGTCTTTAACCGTTTCGGCGTGCTTTGAAGAAACGTATAACAAAGGATGCTGCGTCACTTTAAAAACAGTCTATTATTAAAGTGTGTGGTTCAATGAGCGTTTGAAGTTACAGGTGTCATGAAAAGGCTCACTATCCAGTGGATGCTTCTGCGAATAGTGCAAGCTTTTCATGAAGTCCGACATGTTGCCCCGCACGCTATAACCTCTCTTTCAACACTGTCGTTGAAATGATTCAGAAGTTTGCATAGAAGACAACACGGTGACCTAAATTTAAACGATGATCGAACTGTGCATACTAGCAGACGACCAAGAATGTGTTTATACGGTTCGCCGTCACCGGAACCGGATGCGGCCATGGCTATCGTATGCACCGTCGTCGGCTACAGTCCCTGGCACTTGCTCGTTTGCCGTGATGTTTGCGAACAGATAACTGAACTCAATATTGTTTAGGCTGTATAGTATAAACAAAAGTATTTGCAACTGTAGCTCATAGGGCCCCGTGTCTGATTATATAGGAAGCCTGAGCGATTCGGAAAAGCACCCAACTGGTAGCGAGCCTTGTGGGGAATATCTATCGCTTCACAACACACATTTGTTCGCGCTTTCTAATATAAATGACCTTCGAAATGACGAATACATTGTCAAATCCTTGTTCAGAACACCCGTCAACATTCGATTGGCTGCCTGCACAATTGCTCTGTAGAACGAGGAATATATTTCAGCACTTCTGCATACATGTGTTAAAATATGGTTATCTCCCTACCCGCATCGTTGCACGTTTCGCGGTGTTTAAAAAATTACATAGCTTTCTGAATCACGTTTCATACTTTTACAAACTATTCGAAGATGACCATGGCTACCAGCACCAAGGGACGAAATATTATTTGCATTGAGAAATCAGCAAATCAGCCCACTGGCACGAGGCAGACTGTGGACAGTTTCTCAACCGTTTTTTTTTTGTTCTTCGTGTGATCACATACTTACGTTGAACAATCAGACCTAAGTTTTATATAATTAGATTTCTCAAGGAATATGAGAGAGGCATCAGGAAAAATGACGAAGAGTTCAATTTACTAAGCGCCATGAATAAGCTATAGCAAAGTTGCTGACGAATAGCTACAGAGAGAAAAAGGAAATGAAGCAGAGAAGTGAATATATACAATCGCCAGCGTTATAATGAGACAGTATTGAAGAACAATAAATGAAACCATTGTGTTTTTGTGAACTGTGCGATACATTTTACCACTGTTTCATTGTAAGAAGCTGATTGTTTTTTGCAGACTACATAGCGCTTTCGCGCCTTCCGCGATGAATTTTAGGCTTTTGAAAAGTGCCTTTGAGCGGCTAAGTACTATCACATTGTCCCTCGTTGCTCCCAGAACGATTGAGTTAGGAAGAGGATTTGTAAATTAAGCTCGGGTATGTTGTGCCACAGACTTTGTCACAATAGGTTAGTCAAATTTTATTGGTGGCTAGGTTACGCTTATAATTATATTTTATCTGATAATGACAGCTTTATGAAAACTGCGCAGCATGACCATAAGGTGGTGCATTCAACGCTGCCTAGTGCCATCTTGTTACCAAGATACTTCGTTGGGCGAGTTGGTGAATATCTATTATTAAATTAAACAGTGTTAGGAAGGCTTCTCTTGCTTTTTCGAGCAAAGATATGTCTTTTTTGAGTGACTTTTGGCGCAGCAGGTGAACCCAGGGGTTGTTTCACGTGATTGTTTCGTTTTCGTCATATTTGTTTTTATCTGGGCCTTGGAGTGAAGGCTGAGGCATAGTTGTGAGTCAGCGCTTGTACTGTGGCTTCCTTTTATTTTCTCCTGTGTCTTATTCGCGCTGTTTAATTTAATAATGGCTATCTTGTTACTTGTGCATGTATGGTGAGTTCAGCGCCCCGCGCTGCCAGAGCCATGACTCTCGAATATTGTCCACGAAAATGACAGCAAGTTGAATTTAGTGACAGCCGTAGCAATGACCGTTCATGAAAGAAGCTTAAATAGCGCACAGAGTGCGTGTCCAGCGCTTTTATTTGCTTTCAGCGAAGCTGGTAGTTGGGAAGCATTGAGCGCTGCAGGATGTCGTCTTTAGAAGCACGCAGTTTAGGTGGAGAATGAATGCTCTGCTTTAGGAGCAAAACAGTGACCGTTTACAATGAGCACATGCGTTCCCTAAAGCAAGTCGCTCTTACACAAGTTCCGAGAAACTGCGCCCTTGACTAGCGTCCGGCTGAACAAAGTGTTGCTGCGCACGAACTTTGGAAATAATGGGGGGCCGCATCTTTTTTTGCGCCCCCCCATTGTTTTCGTTCTGTTTCGCAGTCCCGAATCTCATTGGACGGCTGAATGGAAATCAACGATTCGATTGGTCTTTTTCTTTGTACGGCTGTTCGGCTGCCGGTGCAAGTTCGAACAAAAATACATCAGTGAGGATGTGAACCACAGCAGTCGATTCCAGGGAGATCGAAAAGAACTGATGTTGCCGAACGATGCTTGGATATATGAGATAAGATGTTTATTTTGATAGGCAGGTGCTGGCTGGAGCTTTTCAGGGGTATTCGGAAAACGTAGTTGCCCTGGGGCCTTATTCTCAGTACGCATGGCTGCCGTTCGGCACCATATTGGTCCTCTGATTGGTTCTCAGAATAGGCAGGCATTTCAAATTTATGGCATGAAATTGTGAGCTGTCTAAATGGCTTTTTGCGGTGACGTAAAAATGACAAGACCTTGGAAAAAGATCTTTAGCAGAGCTGTTCATGATGCCAGGAAGTTAATTGTAACTGTGGAGTGAAAACTAAGCTATATGTTGTAGAGGAGGAAAGCCCTCGTGCTTGTATTACGAGTGGGGTAAAATGATGTGCCTCCTGACAAGGGTCGCTTCCTGAGATATGATTGGCTGACTGTGTGTACCGGAAAACACGTCATGCATAAATATTATATGGTGATGTCAAAATGACGTTTCATGACGTAAGGGATTTGCTGATATTACGGCAAATGACCAAATTAGGGAGCCACATTTGGGACCACATTGAGGCAACCGAGCAAAGAACATGGCGAATTTGATGTAGAATATAGGCGGCTGTTAGCTCACCGCAGTTCGGTAGATAGTTACTCTTATTGGTGAAGCAAGATGAGACATCTTATTTTAATTTCAGAAGGCACTGAAACGATATCGCAAGGATTCTTTACAGTATCGCAACCCGTAAGAAGATTAATAATGAAGACTCAAATTTGCCGAAGAACGACCTGATCTATGAGTAAAAGAATGGCATTATGAGGTAGAGGCCAAAAAACTGTCATTGTTGGCAAAATTTCTTTGATGTGAAATAACTGGTTAATTTTTTAGAGCCAAAAAATGAATTAGGCGTCAAAATAGCGATGCCCGTCGATATAATGTGCAGATGTCAAAACAGGCATGGACGTCGAAATTGCGCAAAATACGCCGATTGGTAAAAAAAAACGCGCAAATTAGTTGAAAAACTTTATTGTGAGGTCTCGTCAAAAGTGAGAAGTGTAAAGAAGAAAAACAGAGGTGAAAAACAGACAAGGGAGCAAAAAAAAAAAAAAAAGAAAAGAAAGAAGAAAGCTAATAAGGGAATAAGCGGCAAATGAGTGCTAAGAGTCGTAGGAAAGCTTCCGACCTACCGCGCGTAAGAGAGATCTAAGTGCCTCCAACGAATTTTTTGCTGACAACGCCGGGTTTCCTGGAGAACAGGTCTTTCAACGCCATAGCTAGGCCCCATCCACCCGGAGACCGCTGAAATCTTTCTAGCGATCGTTTTTTAAAGTGCGTCCGGAATATAAGTTGCTGCTGCTCATCCGTCACTGCAAAGGTAGTCTGGCGACCGCGGCTGCGATGCATTTTTTCCCCAGCTCCTGCCGATTTATTTATTGCAGTTCTAGCATAAAAGGCACGCCTTCTCGTAGAAGAGAAAACATTCATGACGTTGGGAGCCATTAGGGAGAAACGAAGAAGGTGCCTCCTACAATCTATACATGGCAGTAATTAAATTATAGTAATGAAATTACTGTAATTTAATTACTTTTTCCAGTAATTTGTAATGTAACGAATTACTTTTTCGTTTTAGTAATTTAGCAGTGTAACGAATTACTTTGGCAGTAATTCCGCAGCAAAACTAATGAATTCCTTTCGAAATTACTTTTACTTCAATGCACTACTACTCCTTCAATAGACAACAAAGTAGAGTGCTGCGAAAGCAGGAACGACGTGCCACAAGCCGAAGCCAGCGTTAACGGATCGGCAAAACGAGACAAAATTGAGCAAAACATTGCGCCTGAGACCTCCTGTGTAGCAGTTCACAGTGCAGCTATCCCATGGTCACCTTTTTCCAAGCAGCAGGAAACAAGGCGTAAAGGGAATGGCCGAAGGGACAGATGGTGCAAGAAGGCCGGAGTTGAAAACTAGTTGGAAGCGCGGCGTGTTGCGTTGGCTAGGGCGCAGTGGTGCCTGGTTACACTCGTCACCACGGGGCGAGGGAGGGTTTGGGTGGGGTAGACAGGCAGAAGGGTCCATGCCGTGAGCCGTCGTGGCGTGAGCATTACTGAGCGCAAGGTACGTGCCGTG
The DNA here is from genome assembly GCF_055883805.1 of Amblyomma maculatum. Lineage (NCBI taxonomy): Eukaryota > Metazoa > Arthropoda > Arachnida > Ixodida > Ixodidae > Amblyomma > Amblyomma maculatum. The sequence goes on along the minus strand of NC_139352.1, from coordinate 71,577,931 downwards.
AACGATTCTTGAGACTACTGAAGCAATAAATAGCCTAAGCTTCTTCGGGACCTTCATATGGCGGAGACAGCTCCAGGCCAGACGCTGGGTTCGCCGCTCATTTAACGACCGTTCAACCATGCTTCTGCTTTTGTTGCCATTTTTTTGCGGTTGTCTTATTTTTGCAACGTCAAGTGCTGTAGGAAAGAAGGAAGAAATAGTTCTCTGGAACGGAATTTGGCGGGAAGACGAAAGAATGTGCGTGCTTCGTCTCTGGAGAAAAAGTTTTGTTCACTAACTTTACTTAGTTTTTGCATGGATGAAAACTAGAAAGTAATTTAAAAGTAATTGAATTATTCAGTCGAAGTAACTGCAAGTAATTTCATTACTTTTAGGAGCAGTAATGAGTAATGTAATTTAATTACTTTTCTGCGATTTTCAGCGAAGTAATTAGTAATGTAATTTAATTCCTGTTTAAACGTAATTTTGCCATGTATTCAATCGAGCGCTAAATAAGTAGCTGCAACGTGGAGCCCAACTTTAACATCGGGTAGGATTCACCGGCTGATCAGTTACTTCAGCAGAATAATTCGCTGTTTTCTTTCTTCCTTTTTTGCATTTTTACACCTTTGAACCCCCTTTGTATATTTTTCAGTTTTTTATTTTTTTAATTCATCAGTTAACAATTCAATTACAATAATTTCATTAACTTGTCATCGCACACCAATCAATCATCAGTCAGCCGCTAGAACCAAAAATTACCATGACAACAATTTTTTTACACTGTCCCCGATTATTTCTGACACGCGGTGCGGATTACTACTGCTACGCTGACGGTTTTCCGATCGAACAACATGTATGAGTTATAGCCTAAAATATTGCTGTCAGAGACCCATAGGGTAGCCATGCAGAAAGCAATCTACGGGGAGTAAGTTCACTAAAATGTTACAATGCGCCTTTTAGGCGACCGGGCCTCTTCAGGTGTAATGCCTAGAATATGCTACCAGTATATTCTAGGCACTTGAAAAATCGCTGTGGCACCGAAAATGAAGTGCTGACAAAAAAAAAAAATGTTATGTTGCGAACTGTTCAGTGATTTATTTCGCATGATCAACCCATAGGGGACGAATCACTCCTATCGGCTTTTTCTTCTTTTGCGCGCCAATTCAGAGCTACGTTGTAGTGAACTAGGTAGAGAGCTACGCTTCGTTTTGCAGGGCTGTGCTGCCACCTTTCTGTGAGCAGTCAAGACTTAAAACCGCGTCAGTTTCAAAAGCGTGAAGATGTCGCCACTTGCACAGAAAAGGAAGACTTTTTCCGGGCTCGTAATGTTTTCTTATACAAAATTTCGAAACACGTTGAGCAGTCAGCGGGCTGAAAATCATTACTGAAGATATTTTACTAATAAGGTACACAAAATGTACGAGGCTGGCTCATGCGAGACGATTAATTTTGTGTTAACGCTGCAAATCCGGGGCTTGTTGCGGACAGCCCAGAAGTTTATGACTGGTTGCATATATCAGCTGCCGACAGTAGATCCCAAGCCAGATAAGTTTGCTGCTGGTCACGCCTCATATCTGCTTATTTTTACACTTTTGCTTTTCCCTGGCAGTGGCATGATGCCTAAATTGCCTCCCGAACCGACTTCGCGGCTTGATCAGCTTCCATCGTTCTGCCGCTTATTGCTTCTGAACTTCAGACAGTGTTCATTGTTGCTTTCGCTATACAAGATATTTTAAATAATGGGTGCACATAAAACATACACGCAGGAGAAGAGGTCGAAATGCTTGCGCAGTTTACTATTAAAAAATGAGCCCAGTCAGCAGCAATTGTTGCTAACCTTTATCTACGTGGAATGCTGCAGCAATCGGCTGTTCTGGCAATCGGCTCATGCGACTCATTGGCCCGGCCGCTGAGACCGCCTTACAGAAAGAAAATGAGGAACACCTATGGGACCAAGTGTTTAAAAGGTGTTTGGAGTGTTCTCGTAGTATAGGTATGATTGAGTCGCCACAACACGTAGAAGACTATATTAGGACGATGTATATTTGTGACTTGAAACCAAGGTGTAAGATTAGAGGAGCGCCGACTCTGGCGTGCTGCAATTGCATTCGGCATAGGCCGATTTTGCTACGCGAATACTGAGCTCGCGTCCGGCTCTCAGCTTCGCCCTGCACTCTCACCCTCCGCTCTCCTTCCCTCACTGACGCGACTTCGGTCACGCTTTCTTCCTCTCTCTATCCTCCTTGCAGGAAAGGAAGAGACAAATTGGTACGCCGCCTTTGGAAAGTGCCGCGAAACGAAATGCCCCCACGTTCGATATATTCTCTTATCTAAAAAAGCTGATCCGCGAAACGAAATGCCCCCACGCTCGATCCAGTCTCTTATCTAAGAACGCTGATCCAGACAAACGTGTGAGCGTCGCGAGCAACGGGTGGAAAGCAAACGGAGTGGTAGCTTTGAGCATCGCCTGTGCTAGCCAGAAAACACAGGGGTGGAGTCGTTGTCATCGTTGTGCGTACGCCCAAACTAAAGTGTACTAGAAGAGTGCAGTGGGGCTTACCCTCCGCCGAGCCCACGCTAGCGGTGGGGCCGCAAATGTCAACGAATTTTGTTTCTACGAGTGGCCGCGTCGCGGCGCTGATGTCAAGTTCACTGTTGACAGTTGACAGCAGTGTGGTGCGGACGCGTGTTCCATCGCTCCTCCGATTGCATGTGGCTACCGGGAACGGACGGACTGGCGACAGCGGGAGCTTCCGAAAGCGTCAAATAGATGAGTTCTTTCTTTTATTAACTTTATTTCGTTTTCACCTAGTTAGGTTAGGTGCAGCCTAAAGAATAGATCTTAGCTCTTAGTCCTAGCGGCTTGGTTTTTCGTGCCGGCAGTTGGGTTTTCTCGGCGTTTAATCTTGAACTATTTTGTTTAGATAAATATTCTTTTCTCTAGGCTATTGGCATTCGCAGAATTTATTTTAACACGTGTTTGCTAGTCTTTTTTGTGTCTTCCTTTTGCAGTTTGTATATTCTGAGAATTCGTAGTAGAAATAGTTCAGTTGATACATGCTTAAGATGTGCAATCAAAAGAAGGTAAAGTGTACTCAGTGTGAGGTGCAGGTTAATCTCAAGGAAACGCGTTTTGACCCTAGATGAAGCGGAAGGCAGTGACTTTTTGTGTCGGTGTTGCGTGCTGAGTAGATAGATTTGAACGAGAAAAGGGCAGTTTAGTGCCTCGTGTGGATTATTTAGAAAATCAAGTAGGCTTGTTAAGAGCAGAAAATCAGAAGCTGCTAGGACAGCTTCCTCAAATGGAAAAAAAAAATGGCCGACTTTATCCTTGGAACCAACGAGGACGGACATTCCAGTGCGGGCCACATGGCTGGGACCAGCACTGGCATTGAAGGCATACGCAAAGTAGGTCAGGCGGATCCGAACCGACAGAGGTATTTAAAAGCAGCTACTAAGAAGTCGGGAAAAGAGGAAGAAGTAAGGAATAATGAAAATCCCAGAGAGAAGGACACAGATAGCTGAAAGCAGGAGCCAACAGATGTGAGATGGAGAGAGAATGCCCAGGTGCTTATCGCCGGAGATTCTAACGTGAGCAGGCTCACGCAAGATATCTTGCAACTTGTAAAGGGTGATAAGCGAGTGTTAGTTGGAACCTTCCCAGGGATGACAATGAGGGCAGTGCTGAAAGAGAGTAAAAATAGGCTGTTGAAAAATTCCGCAGAGCGCAGTGTGGTGATAGTAGCCGCGGGGCTAAACGATATCTATAAATGGTGACGCTGCAGGAGTGGCGGAAAGTTAAGCTAAGGGAGTTGACGATATCAGGGAGATAACACAGCAAGCGCAGATAGTTGTATGCACAGTACTGGAGGTGCTATGATCGAACGGAAAGCTGGAAAAGGACGTGGTGACAGTTAATCAGGACATAAGAAAGTTAAGCCTGGAGAAGCGTTTTGAAGTGGTTGAGGTAAACAGGGAGGTGCATAAAGCAGGTTTTGGCAGGGCTTTTCAGCGAGATGTCATTCATTTTAACAGTAGGGTGGGAGCAGAGATCAGCTGGCAGGCAGGGCTGTAGCTTTTTTATGGGGTCCGCGAGGGCTCCATGCACAGCGGTAGCTTGAAGTGAAGCAGAAGAAAGCGTAATAACGGTGGCTGACCCCCAAAAATGGCAAGGAGGAGGTCGAGAAAGAAAAGTACAATAAAGGAATTTAACACTAGGATCAGCTACATAGACATGCAAGGAGGTAAAAGAAGAGCTAAATGGCTAGAGATAGAACAGCAGTTGAAGGATGATAAAACTGGTGTGTACGCTCTATGCGAGACTCATCTCAGGGATCTAGAAGATCCGCCGTTTATAGAAGGCTATGTCTGGGAAGGGTGCAACAGAACAAAAACGAAAAAAAAAAAAAGGGTGGAGGGGTAGGTATGTTGATACACCAGGGAATAAACTGGCAAAGAAAAAAAATCATCTTGTTAAGAACATATCTGGGTATCAGGAACAATTGCCGGCATAAGGACATGGCCAGGGGTAGTTTATTTAGGAACAGGACACCAATGCAGGCAGGAAAACAAGGTTCATGTTGAATGTCCCAGTGATGATATAAGCCAGTTTGGAGACGGGGCGGATATTATTCTGCTGGGGGACATGAACGGCCACATCGACTATCTGGATGGATACACGGATTTTAACGGGAAGCTAATGCTAGATTTCTGTGAGCGAAACGAGCTAGTTATAGTAAATAGAGAAACAAAATGTGAAGGCCAAATCACGTGGGAATTCCGCAACAGGCAGACGACCATTGACTACCGTCTAATGTCGCAGGGAATTTATAGCAATGTCACAAAAATGGAAATAGATGAAGAAGGGGAGTGTAGTCTGGAAAGTGATCATAAATGCATTAGTCTACAGATGGGGCCCTTGCTGAAAAGAGAAATGGAACTTAGACAAAAGGCAAACGCAAAATTAAACGACAATCAAATAGCGCCGATAGCAGACATAAAGGAAGCAATAGAGAAAAGCCCCATGGAAGACTGGGATTATTACCAGTTAGAAATTCTCATAAGGAGGAAAATTAAGGAGGTTAAAGTAGCAAACCGCTGGAATGTAAAGAGAAAGCTACGGAGCTGGTGGAATAAGGAAATCAGGGAAGCCATTGAACAACGACGGGCTGCTTCCAGGGAACACCGAATGGCAAAGAAAGCACAGGTATCTCAGGAGGAAATCGACCAAAAATATGAAGCATATCGACAAAAGAAACTTGATGTACAGGCCGTCGTCCAAAGTAAAATAAAGCAGTCCACCGATCGCTGGATGGATGACATACACGATGTCTCTAGAGGCGGTCCAAGAAAATTCTGGGACCATATAAGCTGGCTAGGTAAAAAGAATCAAAGAAAGCAGGACTGGATTCAAGATAATGAGGGAAGTTGTTTAAATGGAGACAACGCAGTGAACTACATTACATAAGTTATAGCCGAGCCATTTAAGAGCGAGGATAGGGTAATCTCCGCAAATCACGAAGCAACGCAAGATAGCAGAATACAAAGCAGCTTAGAACTGACCACTCGAAACTGAAAAAAGGCAGAAAAAAATATTATTAAAAACACATCTACAGAAATAGATAGAATTCCGATCAAACTGATTAATGAACTTCGTCCAAGAAGTACGGAAATGTTGTTAAAAGCTTTGGAAACAGACACAACGAATAAGCAAGTTCCGGACAGCTGGCGACAGAGTAAAATGAATTTGATTTATAAAGGGAAAGGAGAAAGGATGCACATAAAATCCTACAGGCCGATTTTCATAACATCTGTAATGTACTGGTTGACCATGCAGGCGATGAAATTAAAGGTGCAAGCATGGGTAGAAAGTAACAAGATACTCGGAGAACTTCAGAACGGCTTTAGAAATAGTAGGCGCTTAGGTGATAGCCTGTTCGTGCTTACCCAATGCATCGAAATATCTAGAGTGGAAAATAGACCTTTGTATTTGGCCTTCCCGGACATAAACTGGGCGTACGACAACGTAAACAGGGAACTCCAGTGGAAGATACTGAAAGAAGAAGGTACCGGTTATGAGATAACAGAGTTCCTACAGGAAATATACCGGGATAACAAAGTAGAAATTACTTTAAATTAATCGCTTGCACATAAAAGCGCAGCTGAGTGATTATATAAAAGCTGATGATCAATGCATAAAAATAGGTACGCGCGCACAAGAGAGCTGAGCAGCCAACCTCTTACCCCAATCTTGCTTTCACAACTGTCAGCACATACTGGACGTTGCAGTCAGCAGTTAATGGCAACTCGAGCATTTAGTGAACATGTTTTAAACAGTGCTGGCAAAGCCGACTGCAGACTTGATGGGTACAGCAGTATTCCTCTTCCCTTCTAAAGAAAATGTGATAACCAGGCGAGCTGGAAGTCATATCCCTGGTGATGGCATTGTGAGGAGTGGCTACAAACTTTGCCTCCAATTTTCATCATATATCGATGCCCAACATAACCTGAAATAGGAACTATTACCTAGTATTAACTGCTAGCGACATGCTATGGTCAGGCAGAAATGCTTCTGCAGGCAAAGATGTCCTTGCTGCCGAGCTGGGTGCATGAAGGCTGGGAAGGTCAATGTAATGTGCACTTGTATATTATTATTTGAGCAGATTTCTAGCAACTAGGACAGAGGTGTATATTCTCGTTGCTCAACTCTCCGTTTCTCGGGACTGAAAAAAATATATTTGGGGCACCCTTGATGTAAACGTAACGCGTCCTCTTCCTTGACACGTAACAATGGTGTTTTCGACACTGAGGCATGCTGAATAAATTTTCGTGAAGCTTCGTCACATTCACTGCAAGCGCCTTTTCTTCTTTTTAATGAAAATCAATATTTCATAGACAAAACGCGAGGAGCAGGACGTTTAGGAAAACGCGATTACAGCACGCGCGCACAGGTTGTAACGTGGTCGGCATGGCCAAGCGCTACAGGATGAATGGATGGAATATAAGAACGTCTCCTTTGAAACGGGGTGGTAGCAGTAGCTACTATGCTCATTTTTCTCCCTATATCTTAATTATTTTATTAGATTGGTTAACTATACCAGCGTTCTATTTATTAAATTTTTGTTTCTACATACTAACATTCGGTCACTTTTCTGCTTTTAAACCACCAATCTTCCAGTCGTTTTTTGCTAGCTTCCACCGCCGGTTTATTCACCCGGCCACTGGTAGCTCTAAACCCCAGAAGAAATAAACTAAATAATTACAGGTGTGCCCTTAAGTCTGCTTGCACGCTGAAAATGCGAAAACATATTTTCTTGCCGAGCCCTGTTATGCATTTTGTTGAACAGTACCATTGCTTAGCTGGCGTTTCAATGGTGACATTTGGAAGAAGTTCAATTTTGAGGGCCAAGGGAACAAATCTTGGGGTAGCGCACCGACATTCGGAAGCCATCGTTGAGTAATTGGCCATACTGAAATTAGGCTCAATTCCGTTCATGTTCGGTAGGAACAAAAATTTCGGGAGTAAAAGACAGACCAAATTTTGGGTGTGGCCCACCTAAGTTTGAAGGTAATCACTGAATTGACCGTACTTGCCAGAGGTCAATTGGTACCATATTCGGACCGATCCAGGAGGCCAAATTTTGATGGTGAGCCACCCCAATTTGGAGGTCAGTCAGCACCGAAATGGCCATACTCGGATTTAGTTAAACATTAATTGCGGTCCAATTCTAACGAGGTCAGATCTTGGGGATCGAGGAGACCGAATTTTGAAGGTAATGCCATCACAATTTTAAAGTCCCCACTTAAGTGGCCATGGTAGAATTAGGCTATAAACAATAATTTTGGTCCTACTCTGTCGAAGTTAAATTTTGGGGCTTCAGAGGCCAAGTTTTTGCGAGTGACCCATCCAAGTATTGAGGTAACCATCGGGCTGGTCATACTGTAATTAGCTCGGAAAACAAATGTGATATTATTGTATACAAACGGCTGATTGGCTGTTCGTGTGGGCACTTTTGCCGAAACGGTCTGTCCACGCCACCCGTGAGCGAAGAAAGGCTTTCGCCTTAGTTAGCAGAAGAAAAATCTGAAGTAGCACCACAATTCCAGTTAGAAAAAGTAACCCGCATGTCTACAAAGATATACCTGTGTGTCATTTTACAAAGGTGCGCGTGTGTGTTGTCGTATGTTGCAGTAGGCGATACTACCAGCGGTCCTGTCCAAGGCGGCGACCGATGTGCTCGAAACTGAAATTAATTGTGGGATTCTATAAACACAACATTTTTTTGTAGAGACCATTTATTTCACATAAGTGTGAGGCCACCAGCCCTTCGGCACGCACAACTTCAGAACCCGGTTTCCACGGCACTGCACTGAAAAAGAAAAGAAAAACAAATGGGCAGAAACCTTTTAATGGGACACTAAAGACAAATCCACCCTATTATCGATCTCAGTAAAATTGATTTTATGGCTTTTCTGGATATTTCGGCATTTGTGTGGTATCAATTGTGAATTATACCTGGAATAAAATGGAATTTTAAAGTTTTTTTTTTTTTTTTTTCATCAGCCCATGAAACCCACGAGGCCTTTAATGGAAAATGCGAGTTTCGGCCGTATCAATGTCTGCGCCGTGTGGGGTCGTCTCAGGGATTTTACTTTCTAAATCAGACCGTAATTTAGACACGCGGTCCTTTTACAGCTAAGGACATCATTTTTCAGTGAGAGTGATTGCTTTACGATAGAATGGAGCATTCATAAATTGAAAAGTACTATCTTCAATGCTAGCGCTAGCTCTTACAATAAGGGTTGCCGGCAATCGCGTATGTTTTTAGTGTTAAGAAAAGCCTGCGGACAAGCCCGAAAGGCGGAGACCCGAAATCTTCCGCATTGCCACGGAGAGAGGAAACTGGTATACAGAAACGGCTTTAAGACGCCGCAGTTGACTTCAAAGAAGATTTAAAAATGAAAGAAACAAGACGACAAGAAAGTGGGAACGAAAGCTAAAAAAACAGTTACGACACTCTTGGCAAAAGAATATGAAAGCCAAGACCCTCTATTCAAAGCCGCTGCCAACATACAGCTGTGATTGGCAGCCCATGACAACCACACTGCGGCGTCCAAAATTGAATTTGGCCATGCACAAGTGTGTGATGTATGGATGCGAGAGTTGGACTGTGAAAAAGGCTGACCGCCGAAGAATTTTCGCGTTTGAATTGTGGTGCTGGCGAAGACTCTTGAGAGTTCCTTGGACTGCCAGAAGATCAGATCAGTCGATATTGTCGACCATAAACCCTGACTGCTCATTGGAGGGTCAAATTATAAAGTTAAAGCTCAGCTACTTTGGTCATCTGATGAGAAGAGAGGAGTCGCTGGAGAAAGATTTGATGTTGGGAAAGGTTGAGGGTCGTCGGAGAAGGAGCAGGCAGCGAACGCGATGGTTAGATGGCTTCCTCGAAGCACTGCAGATGAAGTTATGTGATGTTAGGAAGATAGTGAGAGACCGGAAAGCGTGGCGTGACATGGTCCATAGAGTCACGAAGAGTCGGACACAACTGAACTGAACTGAACTGATGCACAAGAGTGGCTGCCTGACATCACTGCGCTCGCCAACGTTTAGGCAATACGGAGACAAGTTTTCTTGCAAAAACGTTGGTTATCGCATTGAGGTGTCCTCTACAGTCCTTGTTCATTTTTTCTGCTTTCAAGAATTCCACCTTTCGGCCCTTTCTCCCCCATGGAATACTTTTACCACTGTTTCATTTAGAACACCTGCTTTCGCTGCTTATGTGCATTGTTGAGTCATGCTCCATTACCCTGTTTTTGTTCTGAAATCACTGTAGATAGAAAAATACAAAACTACTGGAGGATGATTCCGCTAGCGCAAGACGGCTGCCTAACTTGTACTGCGACGCCTGCTGTCTATTTCTGTTGTTGTATAGATGCTCTGTCTTTATATACGCACTGTTTCTGCGTTATACATGCTTATGCCCTGACTGATTGATCTATAGGAAGGAAAACGCGCGGTAACTGTCTCACTTGTTTTCTGTGCACACCTCAACCGCGTCTGTTTCTGCTTTTGTTGCTGCATATAATCTGCACAACACGGGGCTAAATTTGCATTGCTGATGCAGTTTTTGTGTATAGAGGAAGCGATTCTTTCTATGTCATGGGTTTTGTTAATCGGGCGACCCGTAGATTGTTCACCAAGAAGTACAGCCAATTCAGAGACAACCCCTCGACAGGCATTCACTAAACGTCTATTGCTTCGTCAACCATTGGATAACTTTGTAAATATTCTGTAGGTTGATTGTAATTTGTTCAATCTCTGTCAAAATAAAACAAGCAAACATTACAATGCGGCGCTGAGAGCAACCTACCCGAATTGCGCACACCTGAAATAAATCGACTGAAACGCGATTCGGTCTCGACTCCTAGGCTCATTATCCACACTACCGAGTAATTTAGGTGCTACAACCTGCGACGGCGCAATAAGACTGTCTAGTGTGATGTGCTTTCATTGCTATAGTGCGGCACAGCGCTTATTATGGTGTCTCCACTAGCGTACGCGATGCACTGTCGGCTGTAGCGTGCCTGCGAGTGCCGTACTCTAGTCGGACACATGGGCCGAAGGCACGGCAGTCTCTAATGGAGCATATGCTGTAGAGAACGTCTGCGCGGCCGGCCGTTGGTCAGCTCAGGGCATTGGGCGTGGAGGCCATCAGAAAGGCAACTTCAAGAAGTAGGGCGATGTCTGCTTCAACAAGCCACCGAATTGCAGGCGGATCATCGCATTCCAGCGGATGACGTTGAATAAAATGAGCGCCAAAGCACGACTAGCTTCACAGCATTTCTAGTCGCTAGATGTGAGGTTGTTGCTATGGGTAATCGTCGGAAGCAGCACTAGTTAAAGCAACTTTAAAAGGAATGCATTGTGAATGCATTAATATTCCTTGGAATGGAAGGAAGTCACCAGGGAACCAAGCTGTCCCCTGATAACGAGAGGAAAACAGCTCATGAGCCATTTTTTTCTTCTCAATAATTTATATGCTTGTGTGTGCCATTACTTATATGATGTGACCTCTGAAATTGTCGGCGTAAAGTGGCGAAATATTTATCTTAATCACCGGTACAGCACCCAAATAGCAGTCTATACTTTGGCGTCATCAGTTGAAACTTGTGAAAAACAGCAGAAATATACTATTGATAAAGTTAGGTTGAGTATGTAGAAATGCAGACCGAGCAGTGTCATACACACTTTATGATCCTCATGCTACCTTATACGTGTACGCTTATTTGGCGCGTGAATGCGACCTATAGCATATGTCGGACAAGAAAGGGGAGATAAATTTCACTGTTACTCTAGGGCTCGGCTTAACGAAGTTCACGTTTTTGCAAACACGTTAGTCATTGCGTTTGATTACTTTGAGAGGTCTGTATGCTTCAATGATTGCTCCATGGTCTGTTGAGATAAGGAGACGCGTCCGGTGCATACTGCACCATACTCGGGAGCAGTGTAAGTTGAAAGCTGTCTTTTCTGAGATTACAACTCTCAATATGCTGTGTCTATTTGTTTGAAAGGCATGGTTGGGCGATGATCTCTCAGTATTCCAAAAGTATCAGTTCGTTAAACAAGATATCAAAAACCTGGATTTGAAGCTAGAAAGACACCCCCTTTATGATATTGGGCACGCTTTGAGCTGCATGAGATCGAAGTGCCTATACGGAAGAAACCACAAATGGTCGAGGCGACCGAAAAAGCAACTTTGAAACGATGATCCCTCACCTCGCTGTATGCAAACTTCTTTTGCAGCTGACTGCACACAGTTTTTCGACGATTACAAAAAATACAAGCAAGCTGAGATGTTTAATAACTTATCGGAAAATTTGGATCGTTACAAGCCCCCGTTTGGTCACCGTTAAGCGCCGAAACCGTGCAATAGTTAGCGCAGAAAACATTCCTGCAACCCTACACATCAAACCGGAGAACGTTGTAGAATAGTGTGTAAAAACAGACTGCTTTGCCTCGGCCTATGATTTTTAACACCGACCACCAGACGGCCTCGCTGATGGTTTCACGAACGGCTTCTTGACTTCTCGCCATGTAATGCTAGTATCACAGAAAGCGCTTGGCGAAAAGGAAACGTGCATTAATTTACCAAGGCGGGAAGCTTGGGTTAATTGGGGCAGTGTCGAGAAAGATGCACTGTTCGTTTTCTTTTTCTTTTCCCCTTCTGATTGTTCGAATGTCATACTTACAGTGACTAGCGCAGGGACAGTGCTTGTGGTAGACTCCTCCTTTGATTTCGGAATTGCGGGAACATTTGCGTCCGACCCAAAGCTTCTTTTGGCAGGTGTAGCTACCGTTCTTGAAGTGCCTCAGACAACACCAGCCCGGCCGACATTGTACTGAGCTTCGACAGTAGCCTCCGGCCGCCACGGATCCCTGTTAAATTTAAGAGAGACGGGCCATAAAGTTGGATAAAACTCGCAAGTGGAGCTTACCCTCTAAGATGCTACCCAGCATTACTAACGCAAGTCCATCTGCAAGTGAATGGCGATCTCCAGGAAGGCAATTAGGTTTGGAATATAAAGAGCTACCTGGTGACGCAGATATAGCATCTCTGGTGACTACGCAAGCTAAACACGTTTTTACGCTTTTGCCTGCGATCTCTCAGCCCTCCATCTTACATTTTTGTTACCTTAATGCGCGAAGCGGGACAGAACATGCAAATTGAAAAAAAAAGAAATAAATAATTAAAATAAAGATCATGTGTTTTTCTCGTAGAAAGTCCTACTTAATAAGTGGAAACGATCAGCATTTTGGGATGTTGTCGTTCACTCGTTGCAGCAACCTGTGTTTACGTGGTGCAATTAGGCCTGTTGAGACTCGACATGGTACATGGGAGCCAGCGGGAATGGTTCGCGTTTTCTCCTGTTATTTACAATGTGCTGTGTTCAGGATGCCCAGCTCTATAGAGCTGGGCATCCTCCTCCGCCTCTTTGCTGAGTGTCGTTTCGATGGTTTCTGCCACCATGGGATTTCGTGTTTTTTATTTTTTTTTTGATTTATTGCAGTTTGTAGCAAAATGCAGTTTTTGCCGTGGGACCGAGGCTAAAGGTGACGTACAAGTCACCTGACTGGGCCTTCGGCACCACAGTTGACATGTGCAACTCAACGCAGCAGGCACAGCGCAGCACAGAACAGTCAGTCATATGTCAGAATGTAATGCAAACACAAACCAGGAGCAAAACACATAAAATACAATTTCTAACATACATCAAGGTAACAGTGTCAACAGTAATTGGTATTGCACAACGGAAATAGGAAACAAATAGTCACGTATGTTTCAAAAAGTACATATTAATTTTTTTTTAATGATAACAAGGAGGATTATTGTTCAAGTAGATAAAATATGTCAGGATAACAGTTCAAGAGGTTAGAGATTTGCCAGTGAATTAACTACATTACATACCCGGTCCTTAGGCGAGGTTTTATAAAGTTCACATTTCTAAAGTTCACATTCTACACTACTGCAAGTTGGCCGGGTAGAATATTTAGAAGCATCGTTTGTGCCTAACACTTGGATCTCCATCAGAAGTGTCTGCTATGGCTGTCTTTCGAAGCTGTATAACTGCATCCATGGTGCATCCATAGGCTACCTATACCTAACTTTGGGCATATGCGGCCTTGCTGTCTTTTATACTTGGAACTTCGCAGTAGCACCCTCACGGTCTAGATTCGGCTTTGCCTGATAATAATTCCTTTTCGATGAGTCACAAGGAACCTGTTCGTAGTCTTGCAAATGCCAGAAGTGATACTCCCTGTGCAGACATCCAGGGAACCCTCCTTGCCTTCCTAACTATAGTGCAGCGGAGAGCGTCACGGCGTCTTGTCTTCGGGCGAGATTTGGTATATGTGGTGCGTGGATTTGTTGATGATGAGGCCTTATATGAACCTCAGCATGTTATTTCCCACAGCCTGTGTCAGCGGTAGAACCTCCTTGGGATCATGTCGGTATTATGCGCGATTTGTTTGCGCGGTGTGCGCATTGACCTCCGTCCCCAATAGTTATGGCTATCTTGAATTGTCGTCGTTCGCAGCCTAGTTCGCTAACGACGTAACTAAGTAATCAGATCACTAAGAATATTCGCTCGACTGGAGATAACCGTCAAGAAGAAAACTCCGAGATAGTATAGAAGGGCAAAAGAAATTGGCGTACCATGTACTGAACGGATATTTCCCATCAGAAGTCATGTATGCAGCATGACAGCAAGTCAGCCTAGGAGCCAATTCCGACGTTCACAAATAGCACCGGTAAAAACAACAACTAAAGCCTTAATAAAAAGAAAGGGATCGCACACTTACCGGCCGAAAAGTGACGGGCTCTTTGTATACGGGGTCGACTGGTAATTGCTCAATGGGTCCATGCTTATCTTCGCATAGTGCCCTGGCAAACTCTGACAGCAGCAAAATGCAAATAACTGCTGCTATTCCCGCGGCGTTCATCACTGAACCGATCTGATCTTCCTGTGCCCGATGCTACTCGCTGTATTTCGGCTGGCCGAACTAGTCATGTCGTTTCTAACCTTTGCGCCATGATGTACCTTACTGAGCATCTGGGTCGCGTTGTCGAAGAGAATCTGAAGGTAGAGATGGGGGAAGGGGGGGGGGGGGGGGGCTAACAATCGGTACGCTGTCCTAGTGAATGTCCTGGAAGGGGCTACAGCTGACGGACCGTTTACGAGCCTTTTTGCGTGATTCATTCATTATTCCTATTGTCAAACTAACAAACACGCACATACAGACAACGAAGCTGGCATCGGAAGGCGACAGATGCGTCCGGAGGTATAAATTTATGCCGTGAGCTAGCGCAGGTGCACGTCCAGGTACTTGAGAGTGAAAAGAATGTAGCGAGCGTTTGGTACGGCGCTTTCGCGACGCTCTTCATAAGTATCACGCTCAGCTCTACGAGAGAGGGACGCTGTGGCAGCGACGAGGCTTCAGATTTTCCAAGGTTCTTTGACGGGCTACGAAACCTTTAGTGTCACTGTCGTTTTTCCTTTTAACCCTTCATCAAAGCTCCGCCGACAAGGTGGGGATGGAACGACCCACAACGAGCGGCACCACACGCTGAACGGAATACAGCGTGCCGATGCGTCACGATTTATTTTTAAGTTTGTTTTGTCGTTCGTTTTCCTGCGGTGTTGTCTTTTCTGGACAGCTGCAGACAACGCTCCACGGTTTGCGGCTGATAACTTTGGAGTTGATGTGCTGTAAATTTGGTTGAGCGCGCTGAGTTTCCACTTGGTAGGTTTTTAATAACGTGTTGCCAAATTATGTGCTTCATTTTATTCGTATGGTACGAGTTTTCATGTATGTACTGCTCATGCCATATTCTTAGTCTGATGCACTATTCGGGCAGGGCATTGATAACTTATAGTATATTTGTCAAAGCAGAAAACCAAGCTAGTTAGTTTTTCTAAGTGGAATGCATTATTTTCCCCGCAAGAAACGTATACAGAGGGCAAAACAGCACTACTAGTGTTTGTACTGTGTACCTTTTCCCAAGTCTTTTGCTTGGTACTAGTTTGTTGCGTCTCGTATGCCAATACAACTCGCTACCAAGATCTCCCTCTGTTGTTTTACTTACTTTGGGACCTTTTAATTAATAACGTGCTACGAATCAGTTTTAAATCTGCATAAATCTGCCAGTTTTAAATCTGGTAAATGCATTGGAGTGTGAGAAAGAGTGTTTTTTTTTTCGTGTAAGAATCAACCCCGTTTTTCGGCTTAAGGGGTAGTTAAAAGAAAGATAATGTCGGCTGCTCTCATTAAAAATCTCTCTCTGTCTCTCTCTAATTATCTAAGAGATTCCAGTATTTTGCCAGTCATTAAGGCGCTCGACTTCTGTGCCCAAGGATGTGGGACCGTATTTTGGCCGCGGCGGCCGCTTTCGATGGGGGCTAGAAGAAAACCGTCTGTATGCTGTGCAATTGCAATGCATGTGAACGAACCCTAGGTGGTCGAAATTTCCGGAGCCTTTCACTACGGAGTCCCTCATAGCTTGAGTCGTTTTAGGACGCCAAACCTCCCCAAAGATTGACCAAACTAACTGACCCAGTATTTCGGCGCGTTCACAGGCAGAACAAGCAAGATAGCATCGATTGCTTGACAAGAGCATCATGAATGACAACTACCTGAGATATGATCTCTGAACCATTAGATGAAACTCAGAAGAAATTGATCTTTAGGACTGGTGTCCAACGAAAAGGAAAATGAACAGCGAGTGTTTCAAAAAAACTGAGATTTGCTTTTCTAAACTGAATGCTCGCACGTGCGTTAGGACAATAACTTTGCTTCATTTAGTGTACTTTCGTTAATCACGATGACTGTGCGGTTGGCGTTAAATGGAAAGTTAAATTTTGGGCGATTAGTATTGTGGGACTATGTTAAGTGGGAAAGTATACTGCCTTAATACTCCGCTCAAGTTGCAATGAGTAACCCATTAAAAACATTCGTTATAACTGTTTTTCGTTTTATTGAGTGTTTTCGTTATATACACGTATTTCATTTCCTCCTCTTCTGCCTTAGAAGAGGAAAGGGGGGGGGGGGGAGATTTACCTCTCGTTATTTTCGAGCCTGTCAACCTTGACAGGAACCCGCTGCGGTGGTGCTGTGGTTAGGGCACTCAACTGCTGTTTCCGTGGATTCCGGATCGAATCCCGCGGTCACAGTGGCCGCTTTTCGATGGGGGCGAAAAGCATGCCGCCTGTGTGCCGTACGATTTCAGCGCGCATTAAAGAATCGCATATGATCGACATTTCCGGTACCCTCAACTTAGACGTCTCACATGGCATGAATCGCTTTGGGCCGTTCAACCCTATAAACCAAACCCAATCAATCTCGCCAGGTCGCAGGTGGCTCTTCCGTAATTATGAACACCTTTTGCCACTATGTAGTTAATTCCAAGGACGAAAAGTTTGTTTTGCGACAGCAGTTTTTAGTTCAAATGCGAAATCGGTGTAGAAGCTCCTTCGTTGTTCTCTTCGTTTTCAGTTTTAGGATCCACTGCACATGCAAGGAACTTGAAACAAAAAAACAAAACAAAACAAAACAACAACAACAACGATGACATGCAAACCACAGCGCCAAAGAGCGGCAGCTTAGCATGCGGGATTTACAATAGCAGGTTGCCGGTATGATTACGTATGACGAGCCCGCGAGATGCGGCCTTGTTAACTAGGATCAGAAGTTAGTCCTTGTTGTCGTACTTTCGTGTAACTAGGAAAAGAAATTGCTAACCGGTGGTGTGGGCTTATAAAGCAGCTGCTAGCGAAACGAATCGGTTCACGCCTCCTCGCATTCGAAACTGGCTCGTAGCCGTCAGGAGTTTTATCTCAGTGTATTCGTGCTTCATGTCTTTAACCCCAGGCAAGAAGGTTATATGTCTCATTCAATCGAGAAGCTGTCGTAGTAGCAGTAGTCGGCACTGCGTTTCGGAAATAATTGGGGGCTGCGTAGAAAAAGTCTTACCATGGTAATTTTGGTTTCAGTGATTGATGATTGATTGGTGTCTGATAAGCGCGATGACGAGTTGAGGAAATTGTTGTCATTAATTGATTATTTGATGAAATAAAATAGAAAGAAATGAAAAAAAAATTGGAAAAATTGGGTTCAAACTGTCAAAATGATTAACAAAATTTGCAAGAGTGAAATTAATGACATAATTAAGGGAGATAATTTAAAAAAATTAGTTGTGGTTTAACTCTGGTTAACACTAGTTGAATTGCGATAGCAACGGCGGAAGCTTATTTTGCCTGCTACATTATTCCCCTATCATGCCCTATCAGTGTAAGGTGCTACCTTATTGTGGACGCTTAACGGCGGAGCTTACGTGTCCCCCTAAGTTTTTCGTTAGCGAGGTACTTTGTGCTACCGCGCTAAAGTGTGCTTTTTCTAGAAGCTTTAGGCCGGAATTCGCAGATTCATGATTCCGCACTAGGTCGCTGACAAGACCAATGCTTCGTTCACTCATCTTTAGTTAGCGCTGCAACCTGCCAGCTGCACCCATATCTTATCAGATAGAGGGGCATTGCGAGTCGTGCTAAACCACTAAGATTTTGTGTCAGGAGGTTCCTAATAACCTCATCATCACAAGGACCTTAATGCAGGTTGCTCGGTTTCATGGGAGAAATGCTTTTCCAGAAAACGTTCCTCAAATGCGATATTTCAAAGATGTTTTATGCAAGATGCCTAGCTTTTGACATCTCCCTCAATCCTTACTTTGTATTCCTTTAACTTCCATTTACGTGTTCAATGTTTGTGACCCATGCAATGCAAGTAAAGTTTGAGAGGGATATGGCCTTATCAAAATGTTTCTTTATTTCTTCTAATTGTAAAGCCAAGAAATGCACATACCTTAGTTGAATAGACTTCTTGCTGTCTCAGCTTGATCTACAACATGCTACCGCAATCAAGAGCTGCAACACAGACTAATGATGAAGAAAATAAAATGATGTTCTTGGCCATCGTCCTCAGCCTACGGCGAATGAAAGTAATAATTTTGAGTCGGCGACAGAACGTTTCTCACGAAACAGAACCCTTCTACAAATGTGAATTGGAAAAAGAAGGCAGTCATTGCGCTCAGAAATCTGAAAGAGGTTACCGATAGAGAGGTTTGTTTTCGAAGCTATTTTCACATGTTGTCCGTAGTAGTCAAGACATGAACGCTGATCTGCGCGAGTGATTTTCGTAATATCGCAAGATGATTGCCTGCATTCATGCTGCATATGTTTGTCAATTCAATTCGCACTCTTCGCATCTTCGGACTGACGACTGCGCACAGCTCGTGCGAACGTATTTAGAGACGCACTGATATAACTCGAGCGTCGTCAATGTCATCTCTTTCTCGGGCTCAAGCTGAATGATACTTCACCGAAGTTGGTTTATTATAGATACTTGCAGGCAAGCTGGTGTGCAGTAAGCTCATTATGTTCACACGAGAGATATGAACATGATGTGAAAGGCATTGGAGCTAGGTTGCGACGGTAGGTGTCAATCACGGTTCTAGATCTAGTTAGAAGAGCGCTGTGCATGCTCTATACGAAGCGAGGTTATTATGTGCCCTCAGAGCACGACTCCACACAGTCAGCAATATGCTCTGCCGTTCGTTTAAACGCGCCATTGGACCCAAAGCACACCCTGCCCTTTTTAACTTAATTCTTGCATACAAAAGAAAAAAAATATGACAACGCACCTGCTACCAGGAAATCCGTCCGTTGGTGGGAGGTGCAAAATTTTGGCTGCTAGAGATCATTTTATTTCGAAAGCAATGCTACGCCAGGTCTAACCGCTTGTTGCCGTGTGCCGTGTCCGTTTACATATCCGTGTCCGTGGTACCTCATATCAGCCTGCCACGACGTTTGAATTCACGTTACCCCTATGCCACGGACAGGAGCTGCCAACTCGGGTCGCTCCTTTCATATGGGAGGGTGAGATCAGAATCAGCCTGCCGGAATCGTTTGCATTCTCGTTATAACCTTATAACCTAGTATAACCTTAAATGATGAGCTTAAGTGTCACCAATAATATAGCTCCTTACACTGAAAGGCCTGATGGGCAAATAATGTAGCAGGCAAAAGAACTTCCGCCGTTGCTTTCGCTATTCAACTACGGTTAACCAGAGCTAAACCACAACTAATTTTGTTTAGTTTTTGCATTGAGATGCCATTATTCTTTATGACAGGTGTCTATGGGGTTGAGAGAATTGTACTGCCGATGGCTCCGTCGAACTTCGCTTTCATTAAAGCTGCGCCTTTCGCCAATGCAGCGGAACCATTTCAATAAGCATGCTGTACAACAAGAAATAGAAATGGAAAAAAGTATACTGCTAGAAAAACTGGCCACACTGTATATGCAATGCCTGGTAACATCGACAGGACCGGAATCACGAAAGGACGCAAACATTATCTTAATTCATAAAAAAAGGGATGCAAATTACTTGAGAAATTAAAAACAAATCAGCTTACTATCCGTTACGTCAAGGTATTTGCTAAGGTGACCGCTAATAGAATGAGGGAAGCCTTAGTCTTCAATCAGCAAAACGACCAGACAGGTTGTCGGAAAGAGTCCTTGAAGAGTCTCGGATGCATGAGACAGAAAAATGCCCGGAATACAACCAGCCCATATACACAGCATTCGCTGATTACGAGTACTGGAAGGTATTGTCACGTGGTGGTGATAAGGCCGTAGGCACCGAAAGAGAAGACAGGCGTAATCGCACTGAAATAAACTTTTGATTGGGCCCTTAAAATATCTGAACAACTCGACGGTGTCGACAGCAACAAACGTGCTCTCTAGTCGTCGAACTGAGAATGTCCGTTGCACGCGTCAGTGCTAGATTTAAAGATGGTGAAGAAAGATCGAGATAAGACACCAAATGGTGACTAGCAAAACCAGGAATATTGTCGAAACACATGCGAATGACTGGATTCTCGGAGATACATCTCAGTGCATCTCGCGCGACAAAGGAAATGATAAAGTGTCGTCTCGCGCCAATGAGTACGAACAAGCAAAGAATACAGAAACGATCCACGCGCTGGAATCAAAGTGATAAGGCCGCATGCCGGCGGCTGTTGAAAGAGAACAAATCAAGATTTGAAGAGTTTGCGGCAATATCTATAGTAGCTGCATCCCAAACACAGTTCTGCATGAAGAAAGTTCTTGTAAGGAAAGCTGTTAGCAAGGAGACACGATCTGCTCAGTAATATTCACACCTTGCTTAGTGGAATGATTCAGAGACTTGGAATCGGATCAGTTAAGGATTCATAATAATGCACAATATATGCATAATGTGTCATTTGCTTCATATAAAACCGGTTTCCATCTCGTTTTCGACAAAACAAAGGCTTCTAATTTGTCGATAATGCTTGTGACGCACAAATATAAGACTTGTCATTAAAAGAAAGTGCCCTAGAGCTAAGACGCCGAATGTCAATATACCAAGTACAA
Organism: Amblyomma maculatum; assembly: GCF_055883805.1. Taxonomy (NCBI): domain Eukaryota; kingdom Metazoa; phylum Arthropoda; class Arachnida; order Ixodida; family Ixodidae; genus Amblyomma; species Amblyomma maculatum. The sequence goes on along the minus strand of NC_139352.1, from coordinate 71,556,942 downwards.
CACACTGAAAAGCAATCATGTCTTACGAGCTCTAGTACATACCTACAACTCCTCTCCAAAATATACAAACAACATAATTACAAATATCGCGAACATAATAGGAATACACCAAAATATGATAAGCTCAGCCACGAAAAACGGTTCATCCCTGTTTTGAGATATATATTACAGTCATTTAATGATCGCAAAAACCTTGCCACGGCTACTAAATTCGTACGAAGGATCCGGCACTGAAATCCATACCTTAACACAATCGCAGCTCATCTCCCCAATGAAACTCGTGGTTTAAATAAATCTCTTACAGTATAACCATTTTGTTTGTTTTCTTTTCTAAAGTGTTCGTTGTCATCCCCCCGCCAATGTGCAAAGTGGGCCTGGGACCACTGAACCTGCGAACAACCATCTTTTATTATTGCTCCTCAGTTTGCTTGTAAACAGGACGAAATAAATTAATTTAAATGTGATAATTTTATTACGAATTTTTTCTTTATGTTCACAATTTATTACTGCCCTACACTGTGTCTTCTGCCGCAGATTTGGTTCTGTGTAATTTGTATCGAGCAATGGTCCTTCAGAATATACCGACTGTGACGTTTGAACAAGGATGAATTCTTTGAATTTCGTTTTGGAGCGCTCGTTACTCGTCGTGTAAAATGAGAGACTCCGGACATAGATCACCTGCATTAATCATTCTTCAGTGCGCTTTTCAGAGCTGTGCTTCATCGCGTCTAAAGAAGCTGTCATCTTAACATGTGCTCGCACGAGTTGTGACACTAGATCCGGAAGTTCCGGCTGCGTAAGGCAGCACTTTCTACATGAACTGAAAATCACCGGATCGCTTCTGGCAAATGTCTCAATGCGAACCCAAAACCAACAGCAAAACGACACTAGTCTGATTTTTGTAAAAACTTCAGCGCGATTGAACCCCTTTGAAAGCTTGTGATTCGTAGAAAATGTGATTTCTCCTCGACGGCATTGCTCCATCAAATTCCATACGAGTTTTTGAAATGTGGGTGTCACACGCTTTGAAAAATTGAATATATATATATATATATATATATATAAAAGATATCTGGAAGGTAGAAAAGGATGGATGTGAAGGTCGGAGACTCGGAAGTTGGAGCAAGCAGTTTGCACCAAAAGTTCAAGAGACAATAATATTTTTACACGCCCGGAAGCTTTGCACGTAAAAGCGGAGATGACGAACTGAATAGAGCATTCTTGGGCCTTATTTTCACGGCTGATAAAGAGAAATCAGTGAAACACATTTGAAGTTATTCATATTTAACTTGAGGTGTGTAAATATGTACACACATTCGTCTAACAGGAAAAAGGAAAACAAAAAACAAATCTGTTCTGACCGCACAACATGCAAAGCTTCGTGTTTTTTTTTTTTTTTTGCGTTTAGAAAACAAATAAATACTCGGGAAAAGATAGTCATAAATAATGCCTCTGGAATATGGTTCACAAACTGCAGCGTGAATATATGTGCCCGCTTTTAGAAGTATAACCACATCGCAGAAAATAAGGAAATCCAATCTACTTAAACGAAATAACTACAGTGCTGAGAATGCAATATATGCTCATGGAGTCAACTAAAAGCCAGGTTTCCATTAATTGTATCCTACAGAACATATAAGCTGAAAACCTGCCTTAGCTTCATATTGAGTGGTTCGCTCTGGACAAAAAGATACGAAACAAGCCAGCCAACGGAGAGTTAATGTATTCAAAGAAGCAGAGGACACATATATACGAACTACTAAACTGATAGGTAGGCAATCCAAAGAAACAGCTGACATTTATGAGACGAGTAAGAAATACGAGAGTGGGGCACGAAATGCGACAAAATGTGTTTTCATTCCTTCATAACGCCTAATTTTACTCGGTTATTTCGGACTCGCGTAGTATCCTATTAAAGCCGATCCTGTCTGTACTGTGAACTGCGAGCCCTGCAGAAATAATAGTGATAATACGAGCCCATTTCACAAAGCACCTCTAAAAATATATTGTGACAGTTCTGTTGTGTCATATCTGCTGTATTTTCGGGGGGAAAATTCGCGTTGTGCGGATATATTAGAGAAGAAATAAAAATAGGCGCTTTTTACTAGTGTTCTCGTCTGAAATATGTAGCTTTCGTGCTATACCGTGTGTGATGATGATATTCTCCGACTTGATAGCCTGCAAACCATATCGCAATGTTGCGAACAATTAGCGTAACCAAGAGCTTTATGCCACAAAGCGGATTGGAAAGGGCCGTAATTTGAAAGAAAGCGTTTGTGCTGCCTCAGCATTGACCACTGTATAAAAACATGTGTGAATGTTAGAGTAAATCCTACTGCATGGACTAAAATAAGGAATACTATCAGTCTAATCGTAGGAATCAAAGCGCATTAAAAAGACAGGAGGCTTCTGGGAAGCTTTCCTTGTTGTTTTTGTGTTTGTTTCAGGGAGGGGATATTGGGGGAACTTGTGAAGGCATGGTTTTAGTCGCAAGCAGTATAACTGCAAATCGTGTTCGTAGAAACAAAAATAATAAATAAACATATGCTCGCATTGCTTGCCTTTCGGAGGTTTTCATCACACTGCTGTGTACAATAAATATACTATAATCTGCGAAGACACCATATGTACTCTTTATTACGTTATTGGACAATACGTCGAAATATTTTGTTTGATCAGCTAGCTATATGTGGTTCAGATAGCACATCACCGAAGTATAAGCTCGAAGTATGCGTGGGATTTTTTTTATTCGCAGATCACTCTGCGTAGCACTTGGAAAGGTGGCTGACGCCTCCACTCTCTGCGGCGATTTAAAGAAAGAAGGAACGCACTGAGATGTTTCACCCGATTTTATTAGGGAAAGCGCCTACGCTGGACAATATGAAGCAGTTAGCAAGAATCATCAAAGAGCGCAGGTAGAATTCCCGAGATGAAAAAGAGCCCCGAATTCTCTTTAATACAACTTAAAACAAGATTTTGCATAGAAAGCAAGCAGCAGGGATGGGATGTGCAATTTTTCGCGTCCCTTGCGTAGTGACTAAAGGTCCCACTCTAAATAAACATGCACAGCCACGGTGGCTCAGTAGTCAGGGAGCTTTTATTGTGGCCTAAAGCAAAATCAATAATTTTTTTTTGTACTAGGAATCAGAAAGTGTCATCTAACGTCTCATTTCAGCTTGATCACCAAGAAATGGAAGCGCGATTATAAAATCCATGCTGTATATTTTTTGTCGAACTTAAGCTAGAGCTGGGACAATTATATTAGTTGCCCTAGCAAGAAACTGTCTTCGATTACTGAAGCTTTATCACGCTATCGTAGCATACTTCCTCGGAAAACACAAATCCAAATCTATCGAGCTTTGTTTGTTTCTCATTTATTTTATTGCACATTAGTTTGGAGCACAATACCAAAAGGAAATTTATACAGACTGCTCATGATACACAAACGAACAATCCGCCATGTTGGAAATATGAAACCCCTGGACATTACAAATAATGTCTTAAGGTTTTTTGAAATTGTATCTGCAGAACGCATTTATGAACTCCGCTTGCTAAAACGTGCTACTTTTCCTCTCCTACAGTTAGTACCTACAGAACGCATTTATGAACTCCGCTTACTAAAACGTACTACTTTTCCTCTCCTACAGTTAGTACCTACAGAACGCATTTATGAACTCCGCTTACTAAAACGTAATACTTTCCTCTCCTACAGTTAGTACCTACAGAACGCATTTATGAACTCCGCTTACTAAAACGTACTACTTTTCCTCTCCTACAGTTAGTACCTACAGAACGCATTTATGAACTCCGCTTACTAAAACGTACTACTTTTCCTCTCCTACAGTTAGTACCTACAGAACGCATTTATGAACTCCGCTTACTAAAACGTACTACTTTTCCACTCCTACAGTTAGGACCTGCAGAACGCATTTATGAACTCCGCGTACTAAAACGTAATACTTTCCTCTCCTACAGTTAGGACCTGCAGAACGCATTTATGAACTCCGCGTACTAAAACGTAATACTTTCCTCTCCTACAGTTAGGACCTGCAGAACGCATTTATGAACTCCGCGTACTAAAACGTAATACTTTCCTCTCCTACAGTTAGGACCTGCAGAACGCATTTATGAACTCCGCTTACTAAAACGTACTACTTTTCCACTCCTACAGTTAGGACCTGCAGAACGCATTTATGAACGCCGCGTACTAAAACGTAATACTTTCCTCTCCTACAGTTAGTACCTACAGAACGCATTTATGAACTCCGCTTACTAAAACGTAATACTTTCCTCTCCTACAGTTAGGACCTGCAGAACGCATTTATGAACTCCGCTTACTAAAACGTACTACTTTTCCTCTCCTACAGTTAGTACCTACAGAACGCATTTATGAACTCCGCTTACTAAAACGTACTACTTTTCCACTCCTACAGTTAGGACCTGCAGAACGCATTTATGAACTCCGCGTACTAAAACGTAATACTTTCCTCTCCTACAGTTAGGACCTGCAGAACGCATTTATGAACTCCGCGTACTAAAACGTAATACTTTCCTCTCCTACAGTTAGGACCTGCAGAACGCATTTATGAACTCCGCGTACTAAAACGTAATACTTTCCTCTCCTACAGTTAGGACCTGCAGAACGCATTTATGAACTCCGCGTACTAAAACGTAATACTTTCCTCTCCTACAGTTAGGACCTGCAGAACGCATTTATGAACTCCGCGTACTAAAACGTAATACAGGGTCTTGAATATTTGGGGGCTGGGATTTAAAAAATTCCTATGCAAAATCTACTGCCCCATTCGAGCTGAAATAACTTTCACAAAGTAGCAATATATCGTCTACGTTATCTGATAAGTGATTCAACATCGGTACTTGCCTAGATTTTCCGAAATCGAGAAAAAACTGCTCTCGGCGGCGTGCACAATTTTCGCAGTAGAGAGTCGAAAAGCTATTTTGACATGATGCGTCATCTGTCGGGCCGCGAGGCAAGCGCGCCGACGGCCGGGATGGAGCTTGTCTCACTGCTCGACAGATGACGTATCATGTCAAAATAGCTTTTCGACTCTCTTCTGCGAAAATTGTGCACGCCGCCGAGAGAAGTTTTTCCTCGATTTCGGAAAATCTAGGCAAGTACCAATGTTGAATCACTTATCAGATAACGTAGACGATATTTTGCTACTTTTTGAACGTTATTTCAGCTGAAATGGGGTAGTAGATTTTGCATAGGAATTTTTTAAATCCCAGCCCCCAAATATTCAAGACCCTATACTTTCCTCTCTACAGTTAGGACCTGCAGAACGCATTTATGAACTCCGCGTACTAAAACGTAATACTTTCCTCTCTACAGTTAGGACCTGCAGAACGCATTTATGAACTCCGCTTACTAAAACGTACTACTTTTCCACTCCTACAGTTAGGACCTGCAGAACGCATTTATGAACTCCGCGTACTAAAATGTAATACTTTCCTCTCTACAGTTAGGACCTGCAGAACGCATTTATGAACTCCGCTTACTAAAACGTACTACTTTTCCACTCCTACAGTTAGGACCTGCAGAACGCATTTATGAACTCCGCGTACTAAAACGTAATACTTTCCTCTCTACAGTTAGGACCTGCAGAACGCATTTATGAACTCCGCGTACTAAAACGTAATACTTTCCTCTCTACAGTTAGGACCTGCAGAACGCATTTATGAACTCCGCTTAGTAAAACATACTACTTTTCCACTCCTACAGTTAGGACCTGCAGAACGCATTTATGAACTCCGCGTACTAAAACGTAATACTTTCCTCTCTACAGTTAGGACCTGCAGAACGCATTTATGAACTCCGCGTACTAAAACGTAATACTTTCCTCTCTACAGTTAGGACCTGCAGAACGCATTTATGAACTCCGCTTACTAAAACGTACTACTTTTCCACTCCTACAGTTAGGACCTGCAGAACGCATTTATGAACTCCGCGTACAAAAACGTAATACTTTCCTCTCTACAGTTAGGACCTGCAGAACGCATTTATGAACTCCGCGTACTAAAACGTAATACTTTCCTCTCTACAGTTAGGACCTGCAGAACGCATTTATGAACTCCGCTCACTAAAACGTACTACTTTTCCACTCCTACAGTTAGGACCTGCAGAACGCATTTATGAACTCCGCGTACTAAAACGTACTACTTTTCCACTCCTACAGTTAGGACCTGCAGAACGCATTTATGAACTCCGCTTACTAAAACGTAATACTTTCCTCTCTACAGTTAGGACCTGCAGAACGCATTTATGAACTCCGCTTACTAAAACGTACTACTTTTCCACTCCTACAGTTAGGACCTGCAGAACGCATTTATGAACTCCGCTTACTAAAACGTACTACTTTTCCACTCCTACAGTTAGGACCTGCAGAACGCATTTATGAACTCCGCTTACTAAAACGTACTACTTTTCCACTCCTACAGTTAGGACCTGCAGAACGCATTTATGAACTCCGCGTACTAAAACGTAATACTTTCCTCTCTACAGTTAGGACCTGCAGAACGCATTTATGAACTCCGCTTACTAAAACGTACTGCTTTTCCACTCCTACAGTTAGGACCTGCAGAACGCATTTATGAACTCCGCGTACTAAAACGTAATACTTTCCTCTCTACAGTTAGGACCTGCAGAACGCATTTATGAACTCCGCTTACTAAAACGTACTACTTTTTCGCTCCTACAGTTAGGACCTGCAGAACGCATTTATGAACTCCGCTTACTAAAACGTACTACTTTTCCACTCCTACAGTTAGGACCTGCAGAACGCATTTATGAACTCCGCTTACTAAAACGTACTACTTTTCCACTCCTACAGTTAGGACCTGCAGAACGCATTTATGAACTCCGCGTACTAAAACGTAATACTTTCCTCTCCTACAGTTAGTACCTACAGAACGCATTTATGAACTCCGCTTACTAAAACGTACTACTTTTCCACTCCTACAGTTAGGACCTGCAGAACGCATTTATGAACTCCGCTTACTAAAACGTACTACTTTTCCACTCCTACAGTTAGGACCTGCAGAACGCATTTATGAACTCCGCGTACTAAAACGTAATACTTTCCTCTCCTACAGTTAGGACCTGCAGAACGCATTTATGAACTCCGCGTACTAAAACGTACTACTTACCTGTCCTACAGTTAGGACCTGCAGAGCGCATTTATGAACTCCGCTTACTAAAACGTACTACTTTTCCTCTCTTACGGTTAGGACCCGCAGAACGCATTTATGAACTCCGCTTACTAAAACGTACTACTTTTCCTCTCCTACAGTTAGGACCCACTGAACGCATTTATGAACTCCGCTTACTAAAACGTACTACTTTTCCTCTCCTACAGTTAGTACCTACAGAACGAATTTATGAACTCCGCTTACTAAAACGTACTACTTTTCCTCTCCTACAGTTAGGACCCACTGAACGCATTTATGAACTCCGCTTACTAAAACGTACTACTTTTCCTCTCCTACAGTTAGTAGCTACAGAACGAATTTATGAACTCCGCTTACTAAAACGTACTACTTTTCCTCTCTTACAGTTAGGACCCACTGAACGCATTTATGAACTCCGCTTACTAAAACGTACTACTTTTCCTCTCCTACAGTTAGTACCTACAGAACGAATTTATGAACTCCGCTTACTAAAACGTACTACTTTTCCTCTCCTACAGTTAGTACCTACAGAACGCATTTATGAACTCCGCTTACTAAAACGTACTACTTTTCCTCTCCTACAGTTAGTACCTACAGAACGAATTTATGAACTCCGCTTACTAAAACGTACTACTTTTCCTCTCCTACAGTTAGGACCTGCAGAACGCATTTATGAACTGCGCTTACTAAAACGTACTACTTTTCCACTCCTACAGTTAGGACCTGCAGAACGCATTTATGAACTCCGCTTACTAAAACGTACTACTTTTCCACTCCTACAGTTAGGACCTGCAGAACGCATTTATGAACTCCGCGTACTAAAACGTAATACTTTCCTCTCCTACAGTTAGGACCTGCAGAACGCATTTATGAACTCCGCGTACTAAAACGTAATACTTTCCTCTCCTACAGTTAGGACCTGCAGAACGCATTTATGAACTCCGCGTACTAAAACGTACTACTTACCTGTCCTACAGTTAGGACCTGCAGAGCGCATTTATGAACTCCGCTTACTAAAACGTACTACTTTTCCACTCCTACAGTTAGGACCTGCAGAACGCATTTATGAACTCCGCGTACTAAAACGTAATACTTTCCTCTCCTACAGTTAGGACCTGCAGAACGCATTTATGAACTCCGCTTACTAAAACGTACTACTTACCTGTCCTACAGTTAGGACCCACTGAACGCATTTATGAACTCCGCTTACTAAAACGTACTACTTTTCCTCTCCTACAGTTAGGACCCACTGAACGCATTTATGAACTCCGCTTACTAAAACGTACTACTTTTCCTCTCCTACAGTTAGTACCTACAGAACGAATTTATGAACTCCGCTTACTAAAACGTACTACTTTTCCTCTCCTACAGTTTGGACCCACTGAACGCATTTATGAACTCCGCTTACTAAAACGTACTACTTTTCCTCTCCTACAGTTAGTACCTACAGAACGAATTTATGAACTCCGCTTACTAAAACGTACTACTTTTCCTCTCCTACAGTTAGGACCCACTGAACGCATTTATGAACTCCGCTTACTAAAACGTACTACTTTTCCTCTCCTACAGTTAGTACCTACAGAACGAATTTATGAACTCCGCTTACTAAAACGTACTACTTTTCCTCTCCTACGGTTAGTACCTACAGAACGCATTTATGAACTCCGCTTACTAAAACGTACTACTTTTCCTCTCCTACAGTTAGTACCTACAGAACGAATTTATGAACTCCGCTTACTAAAACGTACTACTTTTCCTCTCCTACAGTTAGGACCCACTGAACGCATTTATGAACTCCGCTTACTAAAACGTACTACTTTTCCTCTCCTACAGTTAGTACCTACAGAACGCATTTATGAACTCCGCTTACTAAAACGTACTACTTTTCCTCTCCTACAGTTAGTACCTACAGAACGCATTTATGAACTCCGCTTACTAAAACGTACTACTTTTCCACTCCTACAGTTAGGACCTGCAGAACGCATTTATGAACTCCGCTTACTAAAACGTACTACTTTTCCACTCCTACAGTTAGGACCTGCAGAACGCATTTATGAACTCCGCGTACTAAAACGTAATACTTTCCTCTCTACAGTTAGGACCTGCAGAACGCATTTATGAACTCCGCTTACTAAAACGTACTACTTTTCCACTCCTACAGTTAGGACCTGCAGAACGCATTTATGAACTCCGCGTACTAAAACGTAATACTTTCCTCTCTACAGTTAGGACCTGCAGAACGCATTTATGAACTCCGCTTACTAAAACGTACTACTTTTCCACTCCTACAGTTAGGACCTGCAGAACGCATTTATGAACTCCGCTTACTAAAACGTACTACTTTTCCACTCCTACAGTTAGGACCTGCAGAACGCATTTATGAACTCCGCTTACTAAAACGTACTACTTTTCCACTCCTACAGTTAGGACCTGCAGAACGCATTTATGAACTCCGCTTACTAAAACGTAATACTTTCCTCTCCTACAGTTAGGACCTGCAGAACGCATTTATAAACTCCGCGTACTAAAACGTAATACTTTCCTCTCCTACAGTTAGGACCTGCAGAACGCATTTATGAACTCCGCTTACTAAAACGTACTACTTTTCCACTCCTACAGTTAGGACCTGCAGAACGCATTTATGAACTCCGCGTACTAAAACGTAATACTTTCCTCTCCTACAGTTAGGACCTGCAGAACGCATTTATGAACTCCGCTTACTAAAACGTACTACTTTTCCTCTCCTACAGTTAGGACCCACTGAACGCATTTATGAACTCCGCTTACTAAAACGTACTACTTTTCCTCTCCTACAGTTAGTACCTACAGAACGAATTTATGAACTCCGCTTACTAAAACGTACTACTTTTCCTCTCCTACAGTTAGGACCCACTGAACGCATTTATGAACTCCGCTTACTAAAACGTACTACTTTTCCTCTCCTACAGTTAGTAGCTACAGAACGAATTTATGAACTCCGCTTACTAAAACGTACTACTTTTCCTCTCTTACAGTTAGGACCCACTGAACGCATTTATGAACTTCGCTTACTAAAACGTACTACTTTTCCTCTCCTACAGTTAGTACCTACAGAACGAATTTATGAACTCCGCTTACTAAAACGTACTACTTTTCCTCTCCTACAGTTAGGACCTGCAGAACGCATTTATGAACTCCGCTTACTAAAACGTACTACTTTTCCACTCCTACAGTTAGGACCTGCAGAACGCATTTATGAACTCCGCTTACTAAAACGTACTACTTTTCCACTCCTACAGTTAGGACCTGCAGGACGCATTTATGAACTCCGCGTACTAAAACGTAATACTTTCCTCTCCTACAGTTAGGACCTGCAGAACGCATTTATGAACTCCGCGTACTAAAACGTAATACTTTCCTCTCCTACAGTTAGGACCTGCAGAACGCATTTATGAACTCCGCGTACTAAAACGTACTACTTACCTGTCCTACAGTTAGGACCTGCAGAGCGCATTTATGAACTCCGCTTACTAAAACGTACTACTTTTCCACTCCTACAGTTAGGACCTGCAGAACGCATTTATGAACTCCGCGTACTAAAACGTAATACTTTCCTCTCCTACAGTTAGGACCTGCAGAACGCATTTATGAACTCCGCTTACTAAAACGTACTACTTACCTGTCCTACAGTTAGGACCCACTGAACGCATTTATGAACTCCGCTTACTAAAACGTACTACTATTCCTCTCCTACAGTTAGGACCCACTGAACGCATTTATGAACTCCGCTTACTAAAACGTACTACTTTTCCTCTCCTACAGTTAGTACCTACAGAACGAATTTATGAACTCCGCTTACTAAAACGTACTACTTTTCCTCTCCTACAGTTAGGACCCACTGAACGCATTTATGAACTCCGCTTACTAAAACGTACTACTTTTCCTCTCCTACAGTTAGTACCTACAGAACGAATTTATGAACTCCGCTTACTAAAACGTACTACTTTTCCTCTCCTACAGTTAGGACCCACTGAACGCATTTATGAACTCCGCTTACTAAAACGTACTACTTTTCCTCTCCTACAGTTAGTACCTACAGAACGAATTTATGAACTCCGCTTACTAAAACGTACTACTTTTCCTCTCCTACAGTTAGTACCTACAGAACGCATTTATGAACTCCGCTTACTAAAACGTACTACTTTTCCTCTCCTACAGTTAGTACCTACAGAACGAATTTATGAACTCCGCTTACTAAAACGTACTACTTTTCCTCTCCTACAGTTAGGACCCACTGAACGCATTTATGAACTCCGCTTACTAAAACGTACTACTTTTCCTCTCCTACAGTTAGTACCTACAGAACGCATTTATGAACTCCGCTTACTAAAACGTACTACTTTTCCTCTCCTACAGTTAGTACCTACAGAACGCATTTATGAACTCCGCTTACTAAAACGTACTACTTTTCCACTCCTACAGTTAGGACCTGCAGAACGCATTTATGAACTCCGCTTACTAAAACGTACTACTTTTCCACTCCTACAGTTAGGACCTGCAGAACGCATTTATGAACTCCGCGTACTAAAACGTAATACTTTCCTCTCCTACAGTTAGGACCTGCAGAACGCATTTATGAACTCCGCTTACTAAAACGTACTACTTACCTGTCCTACAGTTAGGACCCACTGAACGCATTTATGAACTCCGCTTACTAAAACGTACTACTATTCCTCTCCTACAGTTAGGACCCACTGAACGCATTTATGAACTCCGCTTACTAAAACGTACTACTTTTCCTCTCCTACAGTTAGTACCTACAGAACGAATTTATGAACTCCGCTTACTAAAACGTACTACTTTTCCTCTCCTACAGTTAGGACCCACTGAACGCATTTATGAACTCCGCTTACTAAAACGTACTACTTTTCCTCTCCTACAGTTAGTACCTACAGAACGAATTTATGAACTCCGCTTACTAAAACGTACTACTTTTCCTCTCCTACAGTTAGGACCCACTGAACGCATTTATGAACTCCGCTTACTAAAACGTACTACTTTTCCTCTCCTACAGTTAGTACCTACAGAACGAATTTATGAACTCCGCTTACTAAAACGTACTACTTTTCCTCTCCTACAGTTAGTACCTACAGAACGCATTTATGAACTCCGCTTACTAAAACGTACTACTTTTCCTCTCCTACAGTTAGTACCTACAGAACGAATTTATGAACTCCGCTTACTAAAACGTACTACTTTTCCTCTCCTACAGTTAGGACCCACTGAACGCATTTATGAACTCCGCTTACTAAAACGTACTACTTTTCCTCTCCTACAGTTAGTACCTACAGAACGCATTTATGAACTCCGCTTACTAAAACGTACTACTTTTCCTCTCCTACAGTTAGTACCTACAGAACGCATTTATGAACTCCGCTTACTAAAACGTACTACTTTTCCACTCCTACAGTTAGGACCTGCAGAACGCATTTATGAACTCCGCTTACTAAAACGTACTACTTTTCCACTCCTACAGTTAGGACCTGCAGAACGCATTTATGAACTCCGCGTACTAAAACGTAATACTTTCCTCTCTACAGTTAGGACCTGCAGAACGCATTTATGAACTCCGCTTACTAAAACGTACTACTTTTCCACTCCTACAGTTAGGACCTGCAGAACGCATTTATGAACTCCGCGTACTAAAACGTAATACTTTCCTCTCTACAGTTAGGACCTGCAGAACGCATTTATGAACTCCGCTTACTAAAACGTACTACTTTTCCACTCCTACAGTTAGGACCTGCAGAACGCATTTATGAACTCCGCTTACTAAAACGTACTACTTTTCCACTCCTACAGTTAGGACCTGCAGAACGCATTTATGAACTCCGCTTACTAAAACGTACTACTTTTCCACTCCTACAGTTAGGACCTGCAGAACGCATTTATGAACTCCGCTTACTAAAACGTAATACTTTCCTCTCCTACAGTTAGGACCTGCAGAACGCATTTATGAACTCCGCGTACTAAAACGTAATACTTTCCTCTCCTACAGTTAGGACCTGCAGAACGCATTTATGAACTCCGCTTACTAAAACGTACTACTTTTCCACTCCTACAGTTAGGACCTGCAGAACGCATTTATGAACTCCGCGTACTAAAACGTAATACTTTCCTCTCCTACAGTTAGGACCTGCAGAACGCATTTATGAACTCCGCTTACTAAAACGTACTACTTTTCCTCTCCTACAGTTAGGACCCACTGAACGCATTTATGAACTCCGCTTACTAAAACGTACTACTTTTCCTCTCCTACAGTTAGTACCTACAGAACGAATTTATGAACTCCGCTTACTAAAACGTACTACTTTTCCTCTCCTACAGTTAGGACCCACTGAACGCATTTATGAACTCCGCTTACTAAAACGTACTACTTTTCCACTCCTACAGTTAGGACCTGCAGAACGCATTTATGAACTCCGCTTACTAAAACGTACTACTTTTCCACTCCTACAGTTAGGACCTGCAGAACGCATTTATGAACTCCGCTTACTAAAACGTACTACTTTTCCACTCCTACAGTTAGGACCTGCAGAACGCATTTATGAACTCCGCGTACTAAAACGTAATACTTTCCTCTCCTACAGTTAGGACCTGCAGAACGCATTTATGAACTCCGCTTACTAAAACGTACTACTTTTCCACTCCTACAGTTAGGACCTGCAGAACGCATTTATGAACTCCGCGTACTAAAACGTAATACTTTCCTCTCCTACAGTTAGGACCTGCAGAACGCATTTATGAACTCCGCGTACTAAAACGTAATACTTTCCTCTCCTACAGTTAGGACCTGCAGAACGCATTTATGAACTCCGCTTACTAAAACGTACTACTTTTCCACTCCTACAGTTAGGACCTGCAAAACGCATTTATGAACTCCGCGTACTAAAACGTAATACTTTCCTCTCCTACAGTTAGGACCTGCAGAACGCATTTATGAACTCCGCTTACTAAAACGTACTACTTTTCCTCTCCTACAGTTAGTACCTACAGAACGAATTTATGAACTCCGCTTACTAAAACGTACTACTTTTCCTCTCCTACAGTTGGGACCCACTGAACGCATTTATGAACTCCGCTTACTAAAACGTACTACTTTTCCTCTCCTACAGTTAGTACCTACAGAACGAATTTATGAACTCCGCTTACTAAAACGTACTACTTTTCCTCTCCTACAGTTAGGACCCACTGAACGCATTTATGAACTCCGCTTACTAAAACGTACTACTTTTTCTCTCCTACAGTTAGTACCTACAGAACGAATTTATGAACTCCGCTTACTAAAACGTGCTACTTTTCCTCTCCTACAGTTAGGAACTTCATTGCCCCATTAGCAAGTTTACAGAGCCGAAACGCTATACATCCACAAGAAATCTGGATATATGGGGAATTCCATGATTCCGTACATTTTCTCAGTATAAAAAGCGCAAAAAGACTAGGACAGAAGAACGAGATCACAAACACGAACGCGTTCGTATTTTTTTTTATTGATTTTGATTGATGTTTTGATTGATTGATTGATCTATGGACGCGAAATCAAATCTATTCGATGTGGACGAAAAATAAGGTGCCCGTGTATTGATGCCAATGCGCGCTACAAGACCCTTATAGTTAGTCGAAACTTACGCAGCCCTAATCGAAAAACTATGAATTTACTGTTATGTTACGTGATATAACTGTGACGTGATGTGATATGACATGTCTGTGATGTAACTGTACTAACTTAACCCATCCCTTTCTCACAACTTTTACATCCATTTACCCCTTTTCCCCAGTGCAGTGTAGCAAACCAGTTTCTTTTACGGGTTAACCTCCCTGCCTTTTCTCCTCCTCCTCCTCCTCCTCCTCCTCCTCCTCCTCCTCCTCCTCCTCCTCCTCCTCCTCCTCCTCCTCCTCCTCCTCCTCCTCCTCCTCCTCCTCCTCCTCCTCCTCCACAGCCCTCGACTACGGTGCCCCTCAGCCTGAATCGCTTTGACACATTTCAACCCTATAGAACCCTAAATACAGGTTGCTAGCAGTTTTTTCTCAGCCTCAATACATGTTTCATGTCGTCCCCATCACAAATACACGTTTGCTTACACATGCGCGTAATGTGACGGCCGTGCGGTGGCCCTAGGCCCTTGAAGGGTCCAAACTCGCTCGTTTAATAAAGTTTTTTCCTCCTCCTCCTCCTCAATGTGTGCTTGGCTCTTATCATGTTGCATCATATTTTACACGTATTAAACGGTGCCAGTGGATTCTCAGAGCTGCACATTTGTGACCTGTCAGGACGTGCTCACTGCGTCCTGTCAACTCTGTAATTGAATTCATGAGCGTTTGCTCGGAGACTTCCGTGACAGAAAAGAGTAACCCCGCCGCAGTTTCTCCAATGAGAAAGCTATTGAAAGAGCCTCAGAAAAGGACGCACGTACGTGAAATCGTGACGGCTTTTCATTCGACCGCAGCTCTGCCTTTTGATTGAAGATGAAAACGAAACGAAGAATGCGCGATACATTTTGCGGTTTGCCTGGTCTCTGCATGCTGGTAAATGAAAATTCTAATTTTTTTTATACCCTACTCGACCACTGCGTCATGTAGAGTCATTTGTGGAAGAAACTAGGAAGTAATCGCGCGTAGGTGATGTTGAGAAAGGCGCCGAAGATGATGAGCGAAAAAGACGTGTGAATGAGGCATCAGAGAAGATATTAGCGCCGTGTTCGATGCTTTTTTTTTTTCGTTCTAAACAGTGCAACTAACAAAATACCAGTCCTGGTTGACAGATGTTTCGGAAGGCTTGTTTTGGCACTAGTCGCACAAAATTAAGACTAGTGTTCGTTAGTTTGCTATAGTAAAACATTCCTCTTCAGGTGCAGAAATTGTTGCACGTTCCTGATCTTTGCGCCCCGATTTGCATATGTAATCATTATCATCTGGATCATCACAATCCTTACCACTAGAATAGCTTGATTAGGTCTTCTGTAGGAAAACGGCCTCTCGTGATTTCCATTAATAAGCCTTTTACCGTAGAATCTGAAACTTCTTAGCATGTTACACACGCAAGATGTTTACACCTAGGCCATAATTTCAATGGCAACGTACTCCATAAGAAGCTGGATGGGGACTGGTATTTCAAATGCCCTTGGACTTCAAGCACTGTATAGGCCCCACGATAAGCCAGGAAGCAGTTGAAACAAACAGAATTGGTATACTGGCACTTTTAAAGAAATTTGACGGAGTCGTCTTTTATATATTGCCACGCAGTATTGACAATGCCGTCGACAAAAAATGAGGAGACGATGTTCACAGGAATTAACTCTTTATTGGGCTGACTTGTATTTCCAGTTGTGATGAATGGGTGTGAGAGTTGGTCTGTGAAGAAGGCTGATCGCCGAAGAATTGACACGTTTGAATTGTGGTGCTGGCGGAGACTCTTGAGAGTTCCTTGGACTGCCAGAAGATCAAATCAGTCAATATTGTCGACCATAAACCCTGACTGCTCATTGGAGGGTCAAATTCTAAAGTTAAAGCTCAGATACTTTGGTTATCTGATGAGAAGAGAGGAGTCGCTGGAGAAAGATTTGATGTTGGGAAAGGTTGAGGGTCACCGGAGAAGGGGTAGGCAGCGAACGCGATGGTTAGAAGGCATCCTCGATGCGCTGCAGATGAAGTTATGTGATGTTAGGAAGATGGTGAGAGACCGGAAAACGTGGCGTGACATGGTCTATAGGGTCACGAAGAGTCGGACACGACTGAATGACTGAACTGAACTGAACGGTGCCCAAAACATTACTGAGCAACTCTTCGGCAGCGATAGCAACAATCGTGCCCAGTGGTCGTCGATCTACGAAGGCCTGTTTCACGCGTTAGTGCTTGATCTAAAAAGGCTGAGGAGAAAGACCGAGATAAAACCGCAGCCGGTTACTGGCATACCCTGGAACATTGTAGAAACATACACGCATGGCTGGAATCTTCGAGATACACCTCGGCGCATCTTTCGTGACAAGAAAATGATATGGTTATGTCTCGCGAAAAAAGAAATGAACAAACAAACAATATAACTGCTTCGTTCGCTGGAATCGCAGTGATAAGGCCTCATGCCGGCGGCTATAGAAAAAGAAGAAATAAAGTTTTGAATGGTTGGCGGTAATATTGCGACTTTGTAGTAGACTGAACATTAACGCTTACGAGAGCGTTCTAAAGGAAATCAAAAATGATATTTGCTTCGGGAATGTCGAAAGAAGTGGATCTATATTGTAGCCTAGAATTTTACAGGTCAATATTTGCATGGACTAACTAGGCCTGTCATGGAATGAACTTTAACCTTATCTTTCCAAAAGCGCTGAACTGTGCTGATCCACTCAAGATTATTTCACGTGTTGGGCGGTGAACAGAGACAAAATTACTTTGGAATTTTTAGAGGACAAGATATATATATATAGCCCCAAATTTTCATACCAGTTTTGAATGTCCATTATCTCTCAGGCGATTTTTTTCAACCATTTTATGATTTCCTTCTCCTACAATGAGAAGCTCACAATTCTCGGTGTGAATGACAAGGGAAAAATTATGTATTAGTATAATTTTCTTCTGATCAAGAAGTTATCACGGCAATAATGATGGTCACACCCTTACGCGTTCGTTACGAATTTCTGATATTTTACAGTACCCCGGGAAAAGCGATACAAGGTTCGCGTTAAAGACCGTACGGAAAGTGACATTTACAGCTGACAATCAATCATCGCGATGGCAGCTGCTGGCTGTGCCATTTTTATAACGAATGTTAAATGCCAGAACAAAAAACGCATGTTTTCTCGCCATGATACGTGGCGTGAGTGTATCTTCGTAATAGTACTATTGAAGAGATATCCACTAGAAAGAAACAATAATCAAAAGAGTTAACCTTGCTTACACACACAATTTGGCGATAGATGTACGATGAAATAGATTTTCGTACTCTACTCGCCGAATCCTTTTCAATGACATAAGAGTTCACGTTATGCTGTGAAGTTCAATATTTAATCGCAGTTAACTTACGGTAATTAATTAAGGCATACAGTTGGCGTAGTGTTCACACTCAATGTAACCTTTGACACGATTTGTGATCGGTGTTGTGATGGGAACATTAACTTTATATCATCTATATCTACTCAATGGTAAGTAATTAAGTTTTATCTCTAAGACATGTGATGCTTGGCCTAAGCGTTCTAACAATATGCGAATTCTTAATGTAGCATAAAGCAAAATTTTGAAACACAACTATATAATCAGTGGTAATTAAAGCTGGTAAACTTGTCCACTGCGATTATATAACAAGCTTTCTAACAATATACGAGTTGATGCTGTATCCTAAAGTTAGAATTTTTTACAACAATTATTCGAACAGATAATTGATACCTGCAATTAGTCCAGTGCAAATATACTGAACATAACCTATCCAATGATTTGTACTTTAAAACTCATTTTGTTATCAGTGAAGTAATTAACTGCCATTTATTTGTACACCTACGATGACACCAACAAATGCATAGGTGCCAGGTCTCTACAAAAACCCTTTTACGGGAAGCGCATACAGATCGTTCGATCGAAAGGCCTTCACCGTAGCCATGTTTCGGCTCGGGTGTTGTCGGTTGTTGTCTGAAGTGTTCGGAACGCGGCAGGAAAAATGGGGTCCTGCAGGTGGTCGCTAAGTGCTCGGTAATGAATTGGAAGATTGATAGATGATTCGTGGTTGGCGGTTCATACTAAACTCATAATTGATTGAATAGTTATAGACGACTCAATTTTTGTTGAAAATGAATAATTGAGAAAAATAAAAGTAAAATAAAAGAATTAAAAATTAGAAAAATTATGAGGGACTGTCGAGCTCCACGTATGAGGGTACGATGCGATGGCGTTAAGCTAAGCTACCACTGTATCCAGCTACCGGTAGTAGCCTTCCACGCCATGTAAGAGGCCCCGTTTTAATCATGCAGTATGAACGTATACCTGCGTGGCATAGGTGTAGGGTGCCTGACTAGGCATCCAAGAGCACTGGAAGGCTAATCCTTATTTCACCTTTCGCAACCGAATGAGTAAATCGAGTTGCAGCTCCTCTCAATGTTTTGTTATCACGTGGTCTCGTTAAGCCGCACAGAGACATCGAAGAATCCGTGCTGTCCCATGTCAGCTGCCATGCCCGTGATATTTTGCTGACAACGCCTGTACGACAAGCCAGGCATCAACGCCGGATTTTCTGGGTAACCGTGGCTTTCACGTTATCGCGATAAAATAACAACAAAAAATAAATCCATACAGTGCTGAGTCAATGCGTTGTAGTCTGTCATAACTAAAAAAGTGACAAACAAAAGCATGTAAACACGTCTGCTCTTGAGGCGAACTTTACCCGTCCTTCTAATTTTTGCCAAACGAGTGATTCGAAAATGTCAGCTCTTTTTCTGCCTACTAGTTAACCAGCCAGAGGACTCGCTATTTTCCAAGCTTTTGTTTGCCGTCACGTTTTCTTCGAATGACTCAAATTTATGACGTCCAGTGAGCAGAAACGAGGTTCCGCGTGATTCTAGCACAGTGAGAATCATTTCAAGGCTATTACGCGAGTGTTGACCGAGAACAGGGGCAGCGCCATAGCCAATTAAGGGACCTTTGTCGCGGCGAGAGAGGTATCAGGTCAGATTCCCTCATTCTCTTTGCTGTTCTTTAAGCAGCCGCCCCTCCCTTCAGTGGTAGTCTTTTTTTACAGCGCCGACTTAGGTGCCCATTCCTGGCTTCAGCTGTGTCGATGTCTGCTTCGGCGTCTGGGTGATCGGTATAGGCTGGTTCGGTTCAAGGGGCCACTGTATCATTGTCGGCACCGGCTAACCACGGACGCAAAATTCTGCTCATCCTGCTGCAACTCGCTATTACCATTCGGGACAGAGACGTCTTGGATAAATCTGGTGAATGAGAGCGCGGGGATGTCTAGGGACCCCTGACGCTACTGTGTCGTACGCCTAGTACTTAAGCTTCGCTACCACCAATGATAGCGCGGGGATGTTTTGGGACCCCTTAACGCTACTGTGTCGTACTACTACGCTACTATTAAAGCTTCGCTACGTAGTAGCGAAGCTTAATTTTATCCGGGATAGAATACCTCGGGCGGCCACCCACTGTATGTGTGATTTTACCCCTACTTCACGCAAGCACGTTCGGACATCTTGACTACCGTGTGGCTCTATATCCGTCTACAGCTCGTTTATTGCGGGAGCTCTTTTATATCAATCTAGAACTGGGAAAAGAGGGTCAGTTTAAGGATATTTATGGGCTGGAAAATATGAAGCAGATCGATAAATAGATGGATTTATTGAAAGGAAAAGGCAGAGAGGTTGGCCAGAATAATTCAAATCTGGCCTGCTACTCTGCACTGGGGAAGGGGAAGGAGAGAAGAAAGAAGGTCATGATGGGTGACTGCAGCTGCACATATATGTACATACGTATTTTATGGTGCACAGGACGCACCTTTGCATAAAACACAGCTATATTTACCCAGTTCGCCGCTGCCTTTCATTACACACTGTGTTATCAGGTGGAGCAGGCAGTGCGCCCACAAATGGCAGTTTTCTGTGCCCCTACTAGCCTAAGCCACACTCATGGGCTTCGGGTATAAATCCACTATGTACCCAGTTAGGGCAACGGCACTTGACTACACAATGCTTGTACGATCATTGCGAAATGGTCCATGCATGTGAGAACACAATACGGCAAGCAATGACAGAGAAAAATAGGCAACACTCGAATCCCCCCCCCCCCCCCCCCTTCCTCGGAAAAAAAAAATGCTTGTACAGATATCTGTATATCTGCTCATAATAAACGTAGTCCCCTTCCCGCGAAATATGTATCCTACATACAACAAAGACCGGCGCCAGGCAAGAGTTGGGGCCCTGAGCAAAGCGCACGGAATAAATCCGGAAACGAGATACACTGTGACAGCAAAATACTCGGGAAGTCAAGCCTACTCTATTAGTGTCAGGAATTACATATTTACAGAAAAGACCTCTGCAACTATTCCAACGAATGATACTGACGCAGCCGAAGATACTGCAATTGCCTTAGCAATCTCTACGAGCAAAGAACATGTCATCATTCTCACCGATTCACAGTCTGCATGCAGAAACTACCAAAAGGAAAAAAATTCCAGCATAGCACTTCAAATTCTGCGTCGTACCCCAGCTCACGACCTCCCAGACGCCTACATCATATGGACTCCAGGACACACCCACTTGGAAGGAAACGAGGCCCTCAACGTCTCAGCCCGAGGGTATGCTAACCGGGCACCACTCACAGAGGGATTTCGGATTTCGGAGGGATGTACCCAAGAAATATAATGACATCCTCCTGCATCACAGACTTGACAGAAAAAAATATTCCCCACTCCACATGAAACTAATCAGAGAAGAAGCAGTCATCCTCAGAGAAATCCAAACCAACAGCCACGTCCACGGCACCTTACTACACATGGTCTCACCCGCCGCCTACAATGATGAATGCGCATTTTGTAACGTACCAAACACCCAACAACATAATGTGTGAGGATGCAAGGGACCACATGGTACCATAACCACCAAGGACTTAACTGAAGAACAGTGGAAGACTCAGCTGTAAAACCCTTGTCTTGATGATCAGCGTAGTCTGGTCGACCGGACTCAGGAGATGGCTCTGGTCCATGGCTTCCTGGATTGAGGAGGCTGCCATATTTCACGCCTGCTCTGAATAAATGTTTGTCTTTTTATCTTGTACAGGCAGATATAAAGCCCCGCTTTAATCAAGCCATCCCAATGTCCCTTCGTCGCCTTGGTCTTGTATGTCTGACTCGAGGTCCCAGGATCACGGGTTCGGTTCTCGTCCCACGTTTCAATTTCAAAGCTACCGAGCTGACGGCTGCCAACTTGGGTGGTAGTCTACATCACTTCCACGTTTATTCATATATTTACCCTCAGAGCCCAAGAACATTACAGAGGGGAGCGGGGTGAACCAAAGAAAGTAAAACACAATACAGCAAAAAGATAACACAAAACTAAATGGTCATTATACAATAAATGTTAACGATTGCGCAACAAGATATAAAAATACAAAATAAGCAGCAGTACAAAAAAGTAATAGTTCCTAAAAACCAAAAGCACCGAAAAACAACAGCAAAGTCAGGTTAAGCACTGGGGCAAAAAAGGTTAGCAGCGCTTTACGAAAAGCAACGTCATCTGTAATTTCAGCAATGGCACGAGGGAGGCGATTCCAACTGTTAGGAAGACGAGAAATAAAGGTGGATGAGACTGCTGTTCAGCTGAAGAACCAACGTTGGCGTTGCAGTTGGCGTTGAGGCCGAAAATTCACGAGAATATCTTATAACAATTGGCAGATCACATATCTCATCCACCTTTAATTCTCGTCTTCCTGCTGCACCATGCCTCCTTCCTCGTCCTAACTTTCCGTATTCACAGTCGTCACCTCTTGACTTCTCGTAGTTTCAACCTCGGGTTGCGCATTCTTCAGCTTTCGGCATAACTTGTCTCCCCTCCCCCCTTAAAAATGGGGAGAGGATTTCCATCTTCACTCTTCCTGCATCTGGTAGCTGTGGCAAGTGACATTTCGCTCTGCCACTCTCTGCCACGGCTGACAGTCTGCTAGCTGGTTACACGAAGGATTACGCCAAATTCCATTCCAACGAGGAATGACGTGCAATCCAGCAGCGGGCGCCTAAGACCTGCGCCCTAAATTGAAGGTTGGCAGTTGATGGGAGGTGACCTGTAGGGGATACTGCTGCTCTCTCCCTGTCTGTCAGCTTTTTTTTTTTTGGAATTGGAATTGGTTTATTGATTCTTCGTACAAGCGAGAGGAGGCAGGGACTAAAGGCTATGTGAAAGCCTGACAGAGGTCCCTGCCTCCTGTTCATCCAAAGCCTGAAGCTAGACAGCGCCTCTTCCCATTGTTATTTCGCTTGAGTGTTTATAACTTCGAGTATCTTGCATTTTCCACCCACCGTGTGGTGCAGTGGTTACGGCCCTCGGCTACTGTGACCAAGGGTACGAGATAGAATCCTGACAGCGGCGACCGCTTTTCGATGGAGGCGAAAAGCTAGGCGCCCGTGTGGCGTGCGATGTCAGTGCACGTTAGAGAACCCCATGTGGTTGAAATGTTCGGAGTCTTCCACTACGGCCCGTCCCATATAGCATGAGTCGCTTTGGGAGGTTAAACAACATAAACTAAACCATATGATATTTTTTTTGTCCGCTGCAAGTTTCAGTTATATCATGACAGACGGGTCACCTGAGGATGCAGCGGATACGGCACATTGAGCTTAGTATGTTAAGGTTTTGCAAGTGATTTTCTGAGGTATTCTTCAGGCAGTCGCCTGTTTTTTTACATAGCTCAGGATTTAGAGGTGGTTAAATTTCGCGTACATCTTCATAGTGTTTTTTTCCAAATTCATTTATTGAATTTGTGTAGGACGGGTATTATGATTAGGAACCTGGGCAAGTGATGGTGTCCTGGACTGCATACCTTCGAGCTACGCTGTCTGCAGCCTCATTTTAATGTTATCCGGAGTATCCTGGTGCACTAATCAATCTTCTGTAACTCTCCAGTATGGAGACGCAAGCACACTGCTGCAGAGCTGCAGAGATAAAAGCTATTATGTATACCAAAGTTGAAAGGCCGCCCCTACGTTCTGGTCGCGAGTTACAACTATGCCCTTGTAAATGTAAAGAATATCCGCCGCGAATACACTCGTGCTTCAGCACCTCTCTAATTACGAAGCAGTCTCTGTAGTCGGAAATACATTGTAACGAAAAAAAAAATATGAAAGTGAATTCGCTCACAGCACGTGATTCGTACTGAATGCATTGTGTAAAACACTGCAGCGCCCTGCCAGCGAATGCTTGTCCTGAACTTCGATTTGATATTACATGTGATAAAAAATGGCGAAAACTGAAAAAAAGAAGTAAGAAAGAGGTGCACAAATACAAAAAAAAAAATGCTATAATGTACATTTGGGCGTACAGAGAAAGGAAGCGGAGGTCAGGGAGTGTCCCTGATACGCGTCTAAGCGCGCATAGGCACCGATACCGGTCGCACGACTTCCGCGGGTAAAACCAGGTCGAACGAGCGAGTGGAGGCTTTCGCTCTCTCGTTTGATCTCATTAAACTCATTCACTCCTTTAAATTGTCTCCAGTTTCACTGTATTCCTCGTCTGGGGGTGTAGCTCAGATGGTAGAGCGCTCGCTTAGCATGCGAGAGGTACTGGGATCGATACCCAGCACCTCCACTCAATTTTTTTCCTTCTGCCAACTTTATCTCAAGGTGCTGTTAAGAAAGGTGAGGGTGCAAGATGTTCAGTGTGCCGAAACGGGTGTGTGGGCTATCGGAGATATTGTAGCGGACAGTGTGTGACCATTTCCAAAGACAGGCGTTCCTTAAAGGGAAGGGGAAGTGTTTTTTTTTCTTAAAAAAAAAGAGAACTTCGGACGGCATTATGTAGGTGTGTGTCTCGTGAATTCGACTATGACGTAAATGTTGCACCAAAACAGCGATGAATATTTTAATTTTGAAGAAATAAACAGCAAAAACTTCAGGCTGTTCAGCGCGCGTAGTTGTCTTCATTTTCGGTCGAAGCATCATGACGTCATCATTGCCATGTCTCATGGAGAAAGGAAAGCTTAGGAGAGGACCTGACGTCACTTTTTTGAAGCCGGAGCCGCCGCGCCGCGACCGGACGTTGCAACGTCTCTCCTCCTCCTTTACCCTTTCTCCGCGAAGCTCAGGTACCTAGGGACCTTAGCAACGCTGTTGCTAGTGGCCCGAGTTTTCATAGCAACAGCGCCGCCATTGCTAATGGCCCGACTTGGCTAACCCTAAATTTTGACGTCACTTCCGCCACACTTTCTCCAATGCATTGGAAATGGCAAGGGCCTCTCCTAAGTTGTTTCCTTCCTCCATGCCATGTCTACTGTTGTAGCTTCTAGGCGCTGTCTAGGAAAATTGTTCTGAGCTGTAAGAGACGATCTCTTGGCAGCTGCAGACTACAGTGTGCAAACGTCTTGCCGGTGGCAAAGTAATCGAACACAATATCGTGTCATTACTTTTGTTTGTTCAGCCTTGAGCCCGCAGAAAAACGGCATGCTGAGCGCAAAGATTTCCTACACTGCTCGGCCACTTGATAAAAGCTCACTAAACAGAGACGCCTGGATGCAAAAAAGGAAGATTAGCGCATGCATGAAATTTTTTGCGGTAGCGTTCATCATAGTAAACGGGCAGCGAATAAGTAGTCTACTCTTACCCCAATGCAACGATGCTGTTCATTTATTTATTTATTTATTTATTTATTTATTTATTTATTTATTTATTTTAATACCCTCAGGGTACAGGTGTACGTGACAGAGGGGAGGGGTGGATACAGGATGTACATAGAAACAAAATGTGAACACAATAAATGTAAAAATCTCTAAAAAAACGCTCGTTATGGAAGTTAAAACATAAAAATAAAGACGAGGTACATGTATAAATTTTGAAAGGCTGCATAGGTGCAAAAATAACAAAATAATAAATATAATAGGCAGCACAGTAAACAATAAAGTTAATCAAATAACCAGAACAGAAGTATTAACGCTAGCCAAAAAAATATTTGCAACACATATTTCCTAGTGGTCCCAGTT
Organism: Amblyomma maculatum; assembly: GCF_055883805.1. Lineage (NCBI taxonomy): Eukaryota > Metazoa > Arthropoda > Arachnida > Ixodida > Ixodidae > Amblyomma > Amblyomma maculatum. The sequence continues at coordinate 71,531,055 of NC_139352.1, read as the reverse complement.
TCTCCGCGCGTTGGGCGTTGCGGAAGGCGAAGCATAAGAGGAATTCTTTTCTGTATGCTTTCATTCATATGCGCAAAATTGCAAAAACAAAATGCAGGCACGAACTGTGTCTGCAACTTAGTGAGAAATATTCTTAAGCCTTGAAGCCTCTCCAGCTTCTCTAACTTGTAGTGGCATCGCACAAGGCAAGGGAGTTTTCGTATTTTACTTCATGTCTAATGAAGCTGCTGTGAAGAATGATTAGATCCTGCAACCTTAAACTCACCAGCCGAAATTAACAGACACTTAGCTACCCTGGAGGGTAATAATAACAGACATGACTTCACAAAATGAGTATTAACGTATCAAAGAATACTTCATTCTAATTTCAGATGTTGCCATAGCCTCTGTTCTACATAACGGAATTATTTTTAGTATTTTCAGCAATCAACAGCTTTCTCAGTCCGTGTCCTTAACACTATCTGCCTAAGATTTCGCTGTGGGCTTAAAGGACAGCAAATGGCCGTCACGGCCAAACGCTTCTTTTTTCTGACTATTCGTAGCGGCGTAAAACAAAGCACGGGAAAAAGAAAGCGACACAGACCTGACGTCCAACTGGAGCTGCGTTGACCCAATTTTCAGGCTTCAGTTGTGTACTTTCTCTCTTTTTTTTTTTCGGGGGCTGCAAAGGTGAACACTAGCATTGATCAGAATAACTGGTTATTTACAAGTTCGTCATGCGTCTTCTTCAAAGCGTGCCATCAATACATAGCAGTTGTATTCAGCCGTGTGGTACTTGACGTATTAATCCTTTTTCACTTTGTACGCGGCCCAGAAGAAATTTCTTAGACTTGCGCGTGCTGCTGCGATCGCGATGCCAGTAAAACCAACCGACCGCCGTTTGCCTCTGAATTATTTTTACTCTGAAGGACAATTGTAACGATCACTTGGATTAAGAATCGTTACATATGTAATCCGTATTTCAGTGCCTCTCTGCGCCTGTCTCACACGATTATTGGCTACCAGTCGGCAATGCAGGCGACACTTGTCTTCCGGAGGCGCATAAGCCGGCCAGGCCAGGCCAGGCCAGGCCAGGCCAGGCCAGGCCAGCTAGCTAGCTAGCTAGCTAGCTAGCTGTGAGCTAACTTTTTCTGAAACGGCGTCGACGGAGTGTATGAAGGCACTTTCTCCAGTTTGATCTCATTTACCGCTTTAAATTTCCTTCGACTTCACACTGCTTCTCGTCCGGGGGTGTAGCTCAGATGGTAGAGCGCTCGCTTAGCATGCGAGAGGTACTGGGATCGATACCCAGCACCTCCACTGGATCGGCAATTTTTTTTTTAGTACGACACTTCGTTTTGCTTTTGTCCACAGAAATTAATGTTTTGTTTACAGGCGCAATACGTCCTGTCCGGGGGTGTAGCTCAGATGGGGTGACAGGGGGGCAGCCTTGCCTCACTGACGACAGCACACGAATGCTGTCAGTGAGCTCTCCATTCACAATTATCCGTGTCGTGCAGTTCGCATACACCATTCGAACACCTTCCTCAATCACTCGCCCTATGTTTGAGTGGGTCAATACTTCGAACAAGGCATCGTGCGAAACGCGATCGAATGCTTTGGCGAGATCCAGCTGTATCATTGCCACTCGAGATCCAATCGCGTCACAACACTCCAAAACAGTTCGTACCACGTGCACATTAGCTGCGATGCTTCGACCTTTAATGCCGCACGTCTGGTGTGGCCCAACCAGACTCGGTATTACACTTTGAAGCCTTTTCGCCAGCACTTTCATGTATATTTTGTAATCCACGTTGGTGAGGCTTATCGGCCGATAAGAACCCACCAACAGGCGTTTTCCTGGCTCATCATACTTCGGAATCAAAACAATGTGCGAGGTAGAAAACGAAGGTGGGGCCTGCTTACGTTCGTATGACTCGTCTAGCACTTTAAGCAAAATCTGGGCTGTGTAATCTTTAAATGCTTTGTAGAAAGCAGCGCCAAGCCCGTCGGGTCCTGGCGACTTTCCCATTGGAAGCGCGTCTATCGCACTTTCTATTTCTGTCAAACTTATGGGTCGTTCTAGACGCGTTTTAACATCCTCATCGAGCTTTGGCATTTGGCGCAAAAATTCTGCCTGAAAGCCATTTTTGACTTCGCGTTTACGGCCAAGCAATTCCTCGAGCCTCTCTGCCGGTCTATCATAAACAATGAACGTATAACTGGTTTTATGCTGCAGTCAGCACAGGTCAAAATGCTGGCATATGCAGATGACATCGCTGTATTCTGTTCAAGCAGAGAAAGCGTTCAAGAAGTTACTGCCCTTGTTGAAAAATTCTGCCGACAGACAGGCTGTGAAGTAAATTGGGAAAAAAGTGCCGGTTTCTGGCATGGAGACTGGGATGTTACGCCTGAATATTTTTCTCGTTTGCAATGGTCAAAATTGCCGACCCAGTATTTAGGCGTGCCGCTTGAATCGTACCAAGATCCCACCCCTTTCTGGGCTGGCCAAGCAGAGAGAGAGCGAGAGAGAAAGCTGATTCATGGCAGGGCAAGCCGTTGTCAATGTTCTCACGCGCTTATGTGTGCAATGTTTTCCTTGTGGCAAAGATATGGTACGTAATGAATGTGCTTTCGGCGACGCGTGTTAGCATTAAAAAAATTCATCGTGTCTTTGCCGTTTTCATGTGGGCATCAACATGGGAAAAGTGCAGCAGAACCAACCTCTTTCTTCCTGTTAAGGCGGGGGGCTTCGGCCTTGTGCATCTCTTTTTGCGACAGGTTGTCTCGCGTTTTTTTTTCCTTCGTGATCAAAACGACAAATTCTTGAGGACGGTCATGCAAGTACGACTGTGTAAAATGCTTCCAGAATACGTTGTCTGTTCTGGTGAGAATATGAGTGGCGCTTTAAAAGGGTACATGCGCGAAGTTGTCTTGTCTTTCAGAATGTTGCATGCGCGTTTTTCAATGGAATAGTTGAGCAAAGTGTGTAAGAAGAAGCTGTACAAAGATCTTCTGGATGTCACGATACCGTTGCCGATTTACCGTGCACCACACCGTGGAGGCCCCGGACAGGATGTCTTAAAGCGTGTGAAAAAGATGCCAGTTAGGCCTGCAGTTAAAACGTTCTTCTTTAAGCTACATTCCAACACATTACCTGTTAAAACCTGGTTACATGAAATAGGCGTATTCGTTCCCTGGACAACAGACTGTCTCCTTTGCAAAAAACCAGAGACAATCGAGCACGTCTTTCTGGATTGCTGGGACCCAGTCTTTCACTGGGATGCTCTCCAGAGAACACTAAACAAAGACCTTCCGTTAGATCCGTATGGCATACGGTTCCTTCCAGTCGAGAGTGAGGGTATTCCTTTGGATTTAGTCATGGTCTTGGGCCTCCACAGCCTGTGGAAAACAAGGATGCAAGTGCAACATGCAGATGTCAACACGCGTTCTGTACGCGAGAACTTTATCGAGAGTGGGCTGCTCCTTAGAGAAACGTATCGGGTGTTTTCTGATCCACCTGGCTGGATCAGTGTGCTCGATGAACTGGCTGTCCTCAAAAAATTTTAAACCTTTTGTGACAGCCGAAGTCTGGTTGTTGCGAGTTTTACCATATTGTGGATCCTTTTTGAATTGATGTGAACTCAAAACAGGCAATAAAGAAAAAAAAAAAAAAGGGGTGTAGCTCAGATGGTAGAGCGCTCGCTTAGCATGCGAGAGGTACTGGGATCGATACCCAGCACCTCCATTGGCGTGTTGCTTTTTTTTTATCTTTTTAAAATTCCCGCGTTGCTAGTTGTCATCAGAGCGGAGTTGTGTGTTGTGAAATGTTGATTGGGAATTGTAGTAAGTAGCAATGAATTCATTGGCAATGTGTTTTTATATAAGTACTTTAGTGCTCTTTCGTCTTCTGGGATCATTCAGAGCAACAGTGTTTATTGGTTGATTGGGGCTGGGTTCTAAGATATGAAATTCGTCCCATATCTCAACACCCTACTTTCACGTCATGATTGTGACTCACTCAAAGAGCTGGTTAATGATAATATGTAAGTGAATTTTGTGATCAAACTAGAAGTGTAAAATTTGTTGTTGTTTATTTTTTGGGCACATATTAAAGTAAAACTGTTCGCCGTGCTTCCAGTGGGCAGTTCACGACTGAACCAAGTGGTTCAATAGAGTGGAGAGCTGAACCAGTTGGTACATATTGGGAAAGATTGAAACCAGCGGAAGGACTCAGGCAGAGAGAGGAACACAGGACAACTCTGGACTGACAACTGAGTTTATTTCTGAGAAACTCACATTCATATATATATATATATATATATATATATATATATATATATATATATATATATATATATATATATATATATATATGAAGGAAAGAAGCCAACAGTCGGCGAGGCCAAGGAAAGCGTTGGGGATGGTACTTTGTCTTTTTTTTTTTTTTTTTTTTTTTAATGTTTATTTGGATAATCACAGAAATTAGTAATGTAATATGTTTATGGGAAAGATAATTAGACAGAAAGTAGAAGAAAAAACAACGTGCCGTAAACAACGTATATATATATATATATATATATATATATATATATATATATATATATATATATATATAGAGAGAGAGAGAGAGAGAGAGAGAGAGAGTGAGAGAGATAATCATGAGGAAAATGAAATGCCCGTCACAACACGCTATTTATGTGCGCTCTAAGGAGAAATTAAGAACTGAAATCTTTACCGCACAAGGTCACACGCGTGTCACTGACAGAATTCTCATCATTGTTGATCATATGATATACTTCCGGCGTTTCGCGTTGACCCTTTGTTTCACCTCACCCCAGAATGACGGTTTCTTTCAGCAGCGGCCTGCATTTAGGCACCCGGTACTGTTTTGGCAAATTCGCCCCATCATCGAAAAGCACAGATCTTTCCTGCTCATGAAGTCGGGTGTTTAAGTACCCACACTCATCTGTACAACATACGTTCTCCCAGATCATATTGGAATGCAATACATAACTTCTGTAGCACAAGGAACAAACTTCGTCTCATGGTTAACAGTGCACTGTGAATTTTTACTATTACTACTTCTCTTGCACAAACTAATCAGTTTACGTGGGGAGGAGAATACCACTTGAACACCTTGATGATAGGCGACCTCTTTTATGTTGGTTGAAAGTGTGTGCACGTAACGCATGACTTCAGTCTTTCTTTTTCTAATTTTTCTGCCGGCTTCTTTTGCTTCGTCTTTGTTGCCTTCAGCAATTTTTTAGAGATCCCCTGAAGCATTGTCCTGTGTTCCTCTCTGTGTCCTTCAGCTGGTTTTAATCTTTAACCTTGTGAAGATGCGATTAATTTCAATGACGTATGCATGTCAGTCCGCATTATCGTGAAAAAGTCAGCTGTGAAATGACCAATTATTCGCGCTGTGCGTGTACATGCACACGAACAGTGGCTTATTGCCAAGTTTTCCGGAGCAGTGCAAACAGGTAAGCGATTTGTCCTCTCTAGTTTGATCGCATTCGCCGCTTTAAAATGCGTTCCTGTTCTTGCTGTCTCTCGTCCGGGGATGTAGCTCAGATGGTAGAGCGCTCGCTTAGCATGCGAGGGGTAATATCTTGTCTTACAGTTATTGATTTTCGCTCGAGTTCCTACTTTGGATCACAGGCCTTCATAGCACCTGCTTAGCCACTCTGCTAAATTCAATGCTAACTTTTTGCTGTTAATCATTCTGCACTTTGCTGTTAATCATTAATGCACTTTGAGGCTTTGGGTTGGCTTTGGAGGCAGCCAGAGGTCACCATTCCTCGCAGCTTCTACTCGTTATTTTTAGCCTCGTGAGACAAATAAAATGAAGGAGGAAGTATCAGCAGTCACTACAGACTAAACAGCATACTGCTTAACCATGTGTCTTGGTTCTGCCGACCTTATGCTTGACACTGTTTTGTTAGCACGAATGGACGCAACCCCTTCGCAGAAAATAATCTGCCTGCTTACTTGTTCGATCATGCGTCACGTTTCTGCCCGTCCCGCCGACGTATGATTGGGTAACAGCCAGTGAGATGCAACGATGCAAGCAGCCATCGGTCAGCAGCGTGTGTCGGTTCGATCGCGTTAAAACTGGATAGGCACCAACCAGCCGAGAAGCCCCTTAAGCTGCTCTACGTTGCTAGCACCAGGATGAGTGTTGAACACGTCGCAGTCTACGGCTTTTGTTTCAATGGGGTAAGCAGTAATTTAGATCGAATTATTTGGCCTAAGCATCACTATGAATACGTATCATGCTACTTAGCTCAATCTCTGCCCCTCACTAGAGACCGGTATTCATCGAGTACACAGGAATAAGCTTTGGGTATCGCCTAAGGTTTACCGAAGTAAAAAATTAAAAAAAAAAAGACAAGTACAATCCCCATTGCTTTCCTTGGCCTCGCCGACTGTTGGCTTCTTTCCCTTCATGTATTATAACGAGCACCCTCATTTCCCCTTCATTTATCTGCTTGTAGCTTACGGGGGGCTCGGTTCTGGCAGTCTTGAAGCCATATAGGTAGCTTAAGAGGGTTCTAGCACAGCTTTCGCCCTCGCTCTTGATCCCGTTCTACGTGACGATGGCGGTACCACAGGACGTTCTACATCCACCGCTATGGTGGGAGGGTAGCGCTGGTGAACACTCTCAAGGTTCGTATACAGACAACATTAATACCTAAGTAAGTAGCAGGTGGGACAGCTGCCGATATAGCTCAGTTGGAAGAGCACCGGACGCGATATTCGGAGGTCGTGGGTTCGGTTTCCACCATCGGCACGTTGTTTTTCCTTCTACTTTGTGTTTAATTATCTTTCCCTAAACAGATTACATTACTAATATATGTGATTACCAAAGTAAGAAATTAAAAAGAAAGACATAAAGTACAATCCCCATTGCTTTCTTTGGCCTAGCCGACTGTTGGCTTCTTTCCTTCTAAGTTTCTCAAGGTCACACCGGTCAGCTTAACGGTGGCTCACTTTATGACAGTTTCGATATGTGTAGGGAGTAGTCAACATCTCGATCGGTTATATTTCCTTTTCATTCGCGTAGCTGCTCGTTATGGTTGTTGCACAAATGGACGTGAGCGTTACTGGCATTGGTACCCATTAACTGCAAAGCGATTATATTTTATCGCCTGCTTAGTCAAATATTCGCGCAATTATAGATATCAAAGCGGAAATGCCTCCTTCAGTGTCCCCTCGCCTCTAGGAGCATTTTGTCTTCTTTGCGCCAGCTTTGTCTCGGAGTGGTGTAAAGAAACGTTATCGCTATTAAATGTCCAAAGCGGGCGTGTTGGCTATAAATAGGGGTGGGCTCCTGACTATTTCGAGAGCTTGGCGTTTGGCACGGAGCAACGCAAGGGAGTTTTCGCAGTTGACATCAACCATGCAGCTGTCTTGATTAGGATTCAATCCGGCGGCCTCCAACTATGTCACTGTGATCTACTGAGCAGTATTCGTTTTAGTACTTTCACTAACGATCAGTTTCGTCAATTGGTGTCTTTGATACATATGCCTAAGACTTCTGTGTGGGCTAAAAATATAGCACAGGATAGTCACGGTCGACCGTTTCTGTTCTATGACAACTCGAAGCGGCCTAAACGTAAACTCGAACAAGGTAAAAAAATGAAAAAAAAAACAACAACAACAACAACAAACAAACAATACAGATCTGACGTTCGACCGGAGTCAGTTGACCACTTTACACACTTTGATCGATTGTTTTTTCGACTTTGGTGCTGTACATGCAGAAAGGAGCCGTGGTCAAGTAACAACTATTCGTATACAAACGCCGCCATACGTCTTGTTTAAGGCAGATCCACAACACATCTGGATACGCAGCTTAGTCGGTCACGTGCCACAACTATTTACGTGCAACACATTAATCCTGTTTATCTCCCCCGCCGCGGTAATGCATTGGTTAGGGCGCTCCTGTGCTGTGTCCAAAGATGCTGGAGCGAATCCCAACCGCTGCTGCAGCTTTTCGATGGAGACCAAAAGCGAGGCGCCCGAGTGCTGTGCGATGTCAGTGCGCGTTAAAGAACCCCAGGTGATCAAAATTTCTGGAACCCTCCACTACGGCGTCTCCCAGAGCTTGAGTCACTTTGAAACGTTAAACCTCACGAAACAAACTAAACCAAACCAAACGTTTACCTGCGCTCCGCTGAGGCCTCCAAGAAGTTTTCGACTTGTTTGCGGCTGTGATCGCGATGGTAGTGAAAGCCTTAGCCAACTGGTCTACCTTTTAACGCTTTTAAGTCGGAAGAACAGGTCTATTGACCACTTAGAGCGAAAGGTGTTGCAGATGTAGGCCATATTTCTAATCCTCTCTGCCTGTGTCAAGCAACTGTGCATTTTCCACCGCTTTATAGCTGGCAAGACATGCAACATGTAATCCTCTGGATGTGCAGCGACCGGCCAGTCCAGGTGGCTTTCAGCCAAGTTTTCCGAAACGGAGTCGACAGGGCGAAGACGGAGCCGGAATCTCGTATTTTATCTCATTCATTGCTTTAAATATTCTTCTACATCGCAATGTCCCTCATACGGGGGTGTAGCTCAGAGTCCCTGAGGGGACTCTGAGCTACACCCTCGGACGAGGGACAGTGCGAAGTAGAAGGAAATTTAAAGCATTGAATGAGATAAAATACGAGATTCTGCCACTAGAATGCTATCGTGATAGCGAGACATATTGGAGAGCATGCACAGATGACATGCGGGAAAGGGCAGATAAGTGGAAAGGAACTGGCTTATCAATTTTTGCCAGAGCCACAGTGTGCAACCTCTTCTTCATTTCTAGGCTGTGGTATGTGATGCAAGTTTTACACTGTGCAAGATTGAGTGTGCAGAAGCTGTATAGGATATTCGCGGTTTTTGTGTGGGTTTCAAAATGGGAAAGATGCAGCCGCACGAATTTATTTAGGAGTGTCAAGGATGGCGGCGTGGGCTTAGGGCACCTTTTTTTGCGGCAGATTGTCAGCAGATTTGTGTTCCTGCGTGACGTTCACGATACATTTTTGTTCACTGTCTGCCAAATTAGGCTTGGACGTGCACTGCCAGATTTTGTTGTACCAACCAAATGTTACACGGGAGGTATTTTTGGTTACTTTAGAGAAGTCGTTCAAAGTGTGCGATTTCTTTCTGCAAGATTTTCAAAAGAATATTTATCAGCTGTGAAAAAGAAAAAGTTGTACAAAGATTTGTGCGACGTTGTTCTTCCGGAGCCCATCTATAGGGCCATATACAGGGGAGGCCCTGTCAGGAATGTACTGAAGAGGGTAAAGAGAATGAAAGTGCCCGCAGCGGCTAAAATGTTCTTTTTTAAGGTTGTACACTGGAACGTTTCTAGTAAAAGTGTTTTTGCAAGATAAAGGCTCCTTTCTTTCGTGGGGTGCACATTGCTTAATTTGTAAACAGCAAGAAACGATAGATCATGTATTTTTTTCACTGTTGTGAAGGGGTTTATTTTTGGGACGTAGTTCAAAGAACCATAAAGAAAGGTTTACCTATAATCCTTACGGAATACGGTACTTACCCACGCAAAATGAGGAGGGGGTTCCATATGATTCAATCATGCTAATGGGCCTCTACAGTATATGGCGTTCACGCATGGCAGGATATCACTGTGATCCTGATGCGCGTCCTGCACGAATTTTTTTCCGCGAGGCTCTCCATTGGTTTATCGAGATTGTGAAGTTTGACTATGATAATACTGAGTGGTTGCCAAAGTTAGAACCTTTGATGGATCTAAAGGAATTTTAGAACGACAAAGCCAGCCCCTGGCAGGCTTTGTCGTGAGGCAATAAAGAAAAACAAAGGGGGTGTAGCTCAGATGGTAGAGCGCTCGCTTAGCATGCGAGAGGTACTGGGATCGATACCCAGCACCTCCACTTGGTACGTTTTTTTTTCTTCAATCTGTTACATTTCCTCGCAACATAATTATCTGTGACAATTTTTATTGCGAGTTGAGAATGTTGCACTGAACACCTTGCCAATACATTTATTAATCTTTTAGAACTATTTTGGCTTCTGGGCTTCGTTCAGAGCAACTGTGTGTATTGGCTGATTCGTGTTGGGTTTTAAGCATTGGAACCATGCCCATATGTGAACATCTCGTTTTCTCATCTGCCTGCGAATTATGCAAAATTCTGCTTATTAAACATACGTGACTAAATGTTCTGAATAAGATAGTAATCTAAAATTTGTTCTTTGCCAGACATGTCACGTTCCTTGGGATCAAAAGCAAAATCCTTTGTCGTGCCTCCAGTGGGCAGTTCAGGACCTAACCAAGTATAGATAGAGATCGATTTTAATCTTATATGTATGACAGTCCGGTTTATCTTGAAAATGTCAGGTATGAAATGATTTCAAATGAGTGCCGCAAGTGCCCTTGCTGACGAATAGTGGCTCCCTGCCAAGTTTTCCGGAACGGTGTGAACGGGGTGGACGGGTAAGCGCGTTGTCTCCCTCTCTAGTTTGATCTTTTACCGCTTTAAATTTCTTTCAACTTCACGCTGCTTCTTATTCGGGGGTGTAGCTCAGATGGTAGAGCGCTCGCTTAGCATGCGAGAGGTACTGGGATCGATACCCAGCACCTCCACAGAACGTTTTTGTTGTAAACAGCCACTGAATTAGGCGCTCTTTTTTACTTCTCATTTGTCGGCGTTTTCAATTCTGTATGGTTTAAAGTGGCCGTCAAAGAACCCCAGTGATTCTGTTTTTGAATGCTTTACTTGTGTTCTATTTATTTGCCTTTATGGCACAAAATACCGCACTGACTGGCAGAATGGTAAATGTGAGGTAGTTTACAACGAACTCATCGCATTAGAGAAATAAATTTGCCATTTGTTTTTTCCTTCCTTGCTATAAGCGCTTAAATGACGGCTGCATGTTAAGGATTACAATCTCCAGATCTATTTACACAACCTAGGGCTTTTTACCGCACTTTCACAATGCACAATCACCAAAAGGGGTCTGTTTTTTCAAGCGAGGGCTTTACTGGCCTCGCAGAGCCAAGGTCATCGGCTCCGGCAGTTAAACCTCTGGAGCGGCGCGATGCGCGGGCGCCGCGTTTCTTCTCACGTGCAGCCTTCGGATCCGTGGACGCTCGTTTTACGGTGGCATAAGTCGTTTCTTCTTCTTCTTCTTCTTCTTCTTCTTCTTCTTCTTCTTCTTCTTCTTCTTCTTCTTCTTCTTCTTCTTCTTCTTCTTCTTCTTCTTCTTCTTCTTCTTCTTCTTCTTCTTCTTCTTCTTCTTCTTCTTCTTCTTCTTCTTCTTCTTCTTCTTCTTCTTCTTCTGCTTCTTCTTCTTCTTCTGCTTCTGTTTCTTCTTCTTCTTCTTCTTCTTCTTCTTCTTCTTCTGCTTTTTATTCTTCTGCTTCTGTTTCTTCTTCTTCCACTTCAAAATGCCCTCGATGCCTTGGCGTCGACTAGATCCGGATATTCTGCCCCAGTGGTTTGCAGACGGCCATAGAGGAGCCGCGGGCTGGAACCAGTAATTCGGCTGTGTTTTCTTGACGTTCGTCGACAGCCATGGAGGAGTTAAACCCCAAAAAACCATGTCTGACAGTGCCTAAATTAATCAATCTTCCGCTTTGTAGGCAAGGTTACCTATATGAGCCTAACCTGACTTAGCAACACAGAGTAACTAAGCTGTACAAAGCTTTCGCTTGCATTTAGATTGGAAATTATTTATGGTCACCATTGAGCCCTATGTGGGAATAGTTCTCGCATAGGGCTGCCCACATAGATCTAGATGGCTTGGAGACCATGTCTCTCGACGACCTTGTGAGTATTACTAAGCTTAGCAAGGCTAAGACGTAACAATGTTTTGCGCTCCGGATTCTGTCGTGGTCGGAGAAACGACCTTCAGGACAACGCCATGGGTGTGTAGCTTGTTGGTCGTTCGGGAACGCTGAAGCAGCTCAACGTAATATCTTCTGAAAAATAAGTTGCAGCCTTTTGTCAAGCATGTGAGTGGATGAGTAATCTATAAAAAGAAATGGAGGTCACACGAAGGCCTAGTTAAGCACATGCGTAATGTACAATGATTGTATAATGTACAACATTTGGTAAGAATGCCAGGTGCTTTGAGAAGTTGAGTAACCTGTTATGGAGTTTTCGGAATTGTGTATAAAATGTCCATGCTTTTTCTAAATACGGATTGTTCAGTGTTTAGGGATGCTACAAAAATTTTAATATATAGGCTGATCGAGTGAATGCGCGGCTTATATTTTTGCTGGCTTGAAACATTTCACTTTTTTTTATTCACTCGCTTGTGTTGCTCGCCCGGAAGTTCATTGGTTAGTACGCAAGAGGTACCAAATTAAGAGGCAGCACAACAATACTGGATTTTTTCTTCGGGCGAAAGCTCTACCGCCCCAAGGGCAACCCACAGTATCACCTCCGTTTGCCCACATGACAAAGCCCGACAAAGGTTAAACCAAGCACACACTCCCAAGACACAGTGCATAACTATGCGTCATATGGTCAGGCATGAGGCTGAGGGTTCGATTTGGAGAAGGTCTTGAGTTCGAGTCCCTCACTCGAGACGCCCTCCATGAGACTGAGGGTTCGGGTCCCTCGCTATATCAAGGCAACTATGACGCCAGCCATCGTCGAGAAACCAAATAAACGAGTTGGACAGCGGCATGTGCGACAGATTCGAATTGGATTGGTAAAACGTTTATTCGGGGCCTGCAGTAGAACGCGCGCTCGCGCGCGCGCGCTCCGGACGGGGCCTACGTCGTCCTCTGGGCACCGGCCGCGCGGCCTGGGTCCCCGCTCGCCGTGGCCGGCTCGCTGGTTCCCTGCCGTGCCAGCGCCTTGATGACCTGCTGGACGGCCCAGAGTTGCTCCTCTTGATTGTCGCTCCCTGCGGCTGCTTCCAGTCGCGGCGGTATCCTCCCATACTTAGCTTCTTCCTGGTACTTGGTACAATTCCACAGCATGTGTGCGAAGCCAGCCGTCTCCGTTCGGCAGACTCTGCATTTGTCTGTCGGGTGCGTCTCGGGATACATTCTATGCATCAGCGACGGACTGGGGAGTGAGCCCGTCTGTAGCTGTCTGAATAAAACGGCTTGCTCTCGACTGAGCCCCGAGCAAGGGGGTGGAAGAATTCTGCGAGCTAGGCGGAACACCTTGGTTATTTCGTTGTAGTCCGTCATTCGGTCTTTGGTACTGAACCACAGCGGCCAGTCGACCGAGGCGCAGTCCGTTAGCGCGCGCGCCTCGGCGTGTGCCGTCTCGTTGTGGTTGGCGTTGCGGTCTGACGCCTCGCCCGCCTGCGCCGGGAACCACTTGATTCTCACTTGTCTGTTGCCATCGTCGTTTTTGTTTGCCTGTAGTATGCGCACAGCTTCTTTCGCTATCCTGCCTTTGGCGTAATTTCTCACCGCCTGCCTCGAGTCGCATAGCACTGTGTGGCAGTCGTGGTCGGTGATGGCCAGGGTGATGGCCACCTCCTCCGCTTGCTCTGCCTTGGTGCATCTCGTGCTGGCGGACGTGCGAACGGTGCCGGTCGCGTCAACGGCGACCGTCGTGAACCCGTGTATCTTGACATACTCAGCCGCGTCAACGTAGCGTGCGTGTGTGTCGGCCGCGTGCTGGTCTATCAGCGCCTTGGTTCTCGCTGCTCTCCTCCCTTTGTTATACTCCGGGTGCATGTTCTTCGGTACCGAGTCCACTCTGATGTTGCGCCTGATCTCATCGGGCACGGAGAGCTGCGTCTGCTCCCTGCCTTGATATCCAATTCCCAGGTTGTCCAGGATTTTCCGGCCGGCCTTGGTCGTAGACAGTCTTTCGAGCTGTGCGGCACGTTGGGACTCCGCTATCTCCTCCAGCGTGTTGTGCACCCCTAGCTGCAGGAGGCGTTTGGTGCTCGTTGTTTCGAACAGTCCCAGTGCCGTCTTGTAGGCTCTGCTGATGAGTATATCTATCTTGTTTCTCTCGCTCTTGTTCCACTTGTTGTAGGCCGCCACGTACGCTACGTGACATATGAAGAACGAGTGGATCAGTCTGATCAGGCTCTCTTCCTTCATTCCACTTTTCTTGTTCGTGACTCGTTTGAGTAGTCACGTGGCGTTCGCCACTTTCGCAATGAGCCGGGTGACGGTCTCGCCGTTTCTGCCGTGCGTCTCGATCGTCATCCCCAACACTCTGATCTTGTTGACTCTTGGGATCGCGTTTCACTCTCTGGTCTTGACTTTGATTGCCTCGTACTCTCTCGGGCTGCTCTTAGGTTTGCGGTGCTTGACGGGCGGGTAGACGAGGAGCTCCGACTTGCTCGGCGAGCATCTGAGCCCCGTTCCGTCGAGTTGGTCTTCGATCGCATCAACGGCCGCCTGTAGGGTAGATTCGATGTGGGCATCGCTGCCCCCTTCCACCCACAGCGTTATGTCGTCCGCGTATATCGTATGTCGGAACAGAATGGATAGCCGACTGGCCCACCTTATCGAGGCCAAGCTGTCCATTCTCAACAGATGGAAACAACAACGCCTTAATCGTAGGCTACGAAAGTCGCAGAACTCAACAGAGCAATCGAGGACCATTGTCGAACGCTATGTGCGCAGCAGTGGAACGAGATATGCAACGCTGCCGACGGCCAGATGCACAACGGGAAAACATGGAACTTGCTGAAGCATCTGCTCGACGAACCCAAGGCTAAGTCACACCAAAGGGACCGACTGGCGAAACTCATCCATCGAGAAGTCACTAAACACGGCGCCGACAAGGTGACGAAACGCATCAGCTACAGATACCTGCCGACTACGCCCACGGAGTGCCATGGGCCGTACGGGGGGCTGCCCAACGCCCGTCTCGACAGAGATATAGACGTAGAAGAAGTTCCCACGGCACTGCAGGACCTCAACAGCAGGTCGGCGGCCGGGCTGGACTGCATCACCAACAAGGCGCTTAAGAACCTCGACGACAAATCCATAGAAAGCCTCACGAGCTATTACAACAAATGCTGGAAAACGGGAACGCTGCCGACGCAGTGGAAGAAGGCCAAGATCATCCTTATCCCCAAGCCGGGCAAGCCATCCGACACGGATAACCTCCGACCCATATCACTCACATCTTGCGTGGGCAAGGTGTTGGAGCACGTCCTGCTCAACAGGTGGCAAGAATACCTCGAGAAAGAAGATCTCTACCCGGAAACGATCATTGGCTTCAGGCAGCATCTAAGTACCCAAGACGCCATGATACAGCTCAAGCACCAGATCATCGACGGCAAAACTGGCGACAACAAAGCAGTACTGGGACTCGACCTGCAGAGCGCCTTCGACAAGGTGAAGCACTCAGCGATCCTATCCCAAGTCTCGAAACTCAACATGGGAGAGAGATCATACAATTACATCAAAGACTTCCTCACGGACAGAACGGCCGAGCTCAGAGCGGGGGACCTTCAAGCACAGGAGAAGAAGCTGGGAAGCACAGGCACACCTGAGGGACAGATTCGAAGAAAATTTGTTGGCTACAAGTAACATTGAAATGATTGCTACAATATACTTAGCAGCGGTACCGAAAGAAGCCTTGGTATCCTGTCATGTTCGCAGCACATGGTTCCTAAAACAGTACTGTAATGACTATTTCCGCAGAGAAGAAAGGTGATTGATTGAATGTCCTTTATTGAATGGGAAGGCTCATGGCCATGGATGGGGATAAAGGGGAGTAGACATAATCTTCATTGTTTAGGTCGTCACTCGAATCACATTGCTCTAACCAGGCCACTAAGCGAGCCATACTTGGCAAATATCATCTGTGTGTTAGCATCAGTTTCTAGAAGGGAACGGTAGTTCAGGCGGTAGGGTTCGATCTCGGGGCGTCCAGTAGAAAAAGCAGGGTATTCCCAAAGTAAATGAGATATGCCGCCGCAGGTTAGAGTCGTACAGTGGGGGCACGTAATCATTTTCTCCGTATACTGACGCCAGCGGGCCATAATACGTGGCGTGTAAGCCGCATGGGCGATGAGCTTATTCAAAAATACTTCTTGACTTCGGGTGAGGTGGGTTCTTCTCGTAAAAGGTGGGTCTGGTGTGGCCACCTGCATGCGATGCTGACTGAGGCTACGAAGACTGGTCCGAGTATAGTGCATAAGGGCAAGAGAAGGGGTGAGTTGCCCGCCCAAGGCCGAATAAGGATGAAGCAAGGGGGGTGGGGAAGTAAATGTGGACATCCCACCTGCAAAGGCAGCCGCGACATGTTCCGCCGCATTGCCCCCTGATTCGTCCGAGTGACCTGGGGTCCAGTGAATAGCGACAGTTCTGGTCGCGAGTTGGTGGCGTTTAAGGAGGCGCTGTATAGCCGTAGCTGTTGCATCTTGTGAACCCGGAGTAGCGATTTGCTTGTAAGCTTCAAAGGAATCAGTAAGAATACGTATTGACCCAGTTCCGGTGCAAGGCACTCCTGACAAGGCTCCCCAAATAGCGAGGAGCTCAGCGTGAAGAGGGGTACCCTGAGGTAGATGGCAGGCATAAGCGCCTGAAAGGGAAGGGTTGTCATCGCATACCCAGGCCATAGATGCGAATTCGCTTGTAATTGATGCGTCGGTGTATATGTCAGTCGTATCAGGGACTCGCTCATGTCGGTGATGGGCAGCTAGGAGCTCCTGGGGAATGACAAAATCGCGGTTTATAGGTCGGGGATGGACGCGTGTGACTACTGGCATCTCCCAAGGTGGAAGTGATGCATATAGAGTTGGTGTTTTGTCGTTACGCTGTTCATCCCAGGCCAGCAGGCGACGCCCCTGGACAGTGTTCTGTAGACGTATTCGATGACGCGTCTGTGACTCGGTAACGATGGTAGTGAGCGGTGGAAGAGCGGCCAAACGCTCAAGTTCGGCTATAGAAGTGTGCTTAGGTAGACCGGTAATAGTGCGTAGTGTTGCGCGATGAAGGCGTTCGACCTTAGCGAAGTCAGTCTTCGACAGTTGGAGGACGGGTGTGCCATAGAGGATTTTTCCGACCACCGTTGCTCTGGCCATCGCACGGCAGGCATGCTGCCGCGCACCGCCGTGCCGGTTGGACAGGCGACGAATAGTATGTAGCAGTGCTGGCCAAAGGCGTTGTAACTGATGAACCCATTTCTGGGGGCTGTTGCAGCTTGATATGGGCAGGCCAAGAATGCGAATTTGCCCATTTGAGGAGGTGGTGTTGCCTCCGATGTGAAGATGGATTTGCATACTGGGGTTGGTTTTATGTTTTCCGTCGATACTAATCAATTCTGTTTTATGTGGTGCGAGTTCGAGGCCAATTTTGGTTAGTGTATATTCAAGACAAAGAAGGGCCGCCTGAAGTTCAGTCTCCATAGAATATTTGTCTACGTAATCCGCTGCCTCAGTCCAGACGGTAATATCATCGGCATATATAGCGAATCTTGCGCTTGTACTGATTTCCAGATTCTCGGCGATGCGTGTCATGGCCAAGTTGAACAATATGGGTCCGAGAATGGAGCCCTGAGGTACACCCGTATCCAAGTAATAGGTTTTGGGCACCCATCCCGGAGCTTTGCCATGTAGCTGAATGGGTCTAGATGTCAAAAAATTGCGGATCCTGATTTGGGCACGATTACTAGGAAAGCGTTTGGCGAGTTCCTCCAGGATAACCTCATGGCGAACATTGTCAAAAGCTTTGTGTATATCGACAGCCAGGAGACAGTCAGGTAGCGTTTTACGATGAGCTCTATTCAGAACTCTTCGCAAAAGCCAAAGGCAGTCAGGCGTTCCGAGGTTAGGGCGGAAGCCGGCTTGAGCTGGATAAAATCCAGGACTGACGTATTCAATGTAGTGACTAATCCGGGTATGCAGCAGGCGCTCGATGAGTTTACAGAGATGTGAAGTCAGTGCAATTGGACGCAAATTACTAGGAAGTGGAGGGGTTTTGCCAGGTTTAGGGATAGGAAGAATAAGAGAAAGCTTGAGGTTATCCGGTACCGTTCCGGTCTCCCAGTAAGAATTAATGATGTCGAGAAGGGCATCCTGGGCTGCCGAGTCGAGATTGCGAAGCCCCTGCCAACTGACTCGGTCATGCCCGGGTGTGGCGCGAGCTCGGCCTCTTCCGAGGGCTGCTTGCAGTTCTCCCTTTGAGAATGGGCGATCCAAGTCTGGATCAGGGTTTCCGACTGGGAAAATGGAAACCGCTGGTGGAGGCGTTAGGCTAGCGTGTGGGAAAAAGGTGCGTATAACTTCATCTTCAACATCAGCCGGGTTGCCATTGAGAAGGAGATCGGCGAGAGGTGGTGCCCCGCGTGCCTTGCCATTTAGGCCACGAAAGATGCGCCAAAGTTGTGATAGGCCCGGTACTTGTCCAAGACGGTCGCATGTAGAGTGCCAAGCCTCACTTTGCAGGTGAAGCTGGTATGCCCGGATAAGCTTGAATTGTCGTCGAAGAAATACGAGATCTTTGTGACGTTTTCCGTGTGTCCGAAAACGTTGCGTGAGGTGATCTGCGCGGCGCCAAAGGTTAGCCAAGTGAGCATCCATGCCAACTGTGGAATCGTCACAGGGGATATATTCGAGAGCTTGAGTGCGGGCATCTCGGAGTACAGACAGGAAGGAGTCAATATCCGAGAAGGGGGTCGTAGTATTAGCACGAAACTTGTCCCAGTTGAAAAACGAACGTGTTGTCCGAACGCTAAGACATTTACGATTGAGAGTGAGCAAGATGGGCAAGTGATCACTACCCCAGAAATTAGAAAGGACTTCCCAGCGCCGAAGAAGACAAGGTGATGAGAATGTAAGGTCCAGTGTTGTGTCTGCTTGAGAGGGATGGAGACCGATACGGGTCGGCACGTTAGGTTCGTTGCACAGGGTAAGAAGAGTTTGATCAAGGGCGTCATATAGGTGTTTACCACGTTGATTAGGCTGAGATGAGCTCCAGGCTGCGTGATGTGCGTTGAAATCTCCGCCAATAAGAATAGGATAAGGGTGTGCTGCGTTTTCAAGGTCAGGGAGCCAGGTACAGGGTTCTGCCATGACGTTTCCTGGCCGGAAATAGGCCGATGCTACGACGAAAGGTTTTTGGCCAGGGGGGAAGATTTTTACTGCAACAATCTCACGAGTGGAATAGCAAAGGGACTGAAGCGAGAGCTGAGTGGAAGGACAATCGTTTCGGATTAAGACGGCCGCCTGTCCCTCTGAACGGCCGTTTTTATGTTGGATAGTAGGTGTCTGGTAAGTGCAGTAACCAGGAATTTTACAAGGACCGTGCGTTTCTTGAAGAAGTATGATGGAAAATTAGAAGGCAGATCGTCAGCTTCCGCAAGGTACGATAGTGCAACAGTAAATACCCTCGGTTGGTCTCAGTTTGCGTCTGCCGATGATCGCCTTTCAGAAACCAGAAGATAGCAGGGGGAGTAGTGGAAAAATACTGATCAGTCAATAAACTGTCAATTTGGAATTTAATTTGTGGAGTCCCTGAGGTTTGTATGGTCCGTACAGTTCTGCCTTACACGCCCGGCATACTGATTTTCGTTACTGGTAACTCGGGTTACGGTCGAGACCACCATGAAAATGCTGGTCCACGGTGTAGAGAAGAATGCCCATACCGTGCAGTAAGGGCTGGTTTAGTTTCATTATCATCATCATCTTCTTCTTCATCAGTTCCTCAGCCGGACTTACCCACTGTAGGGCGAAGGCCTCTCCCCTTTTCATCCAATTAGCTCGCTTATGTGCTAGCCTCCTCCACTTGGCCCCTACAAACTTCTTAACCTCATCTACCCGCCTAATTTTCTGCCGCCACGCTTTCCCTCTTCCAATCTAACAGGTTACTTTTAGCTATCATAGTTTATCCTCTTTTTCGCACTATACATGTGCTGCCCATGCCCATTTATGTTTTTTAATGTCGACTAGAATATCAGTAACCTGAGTTATTTCTCTGACAGTGTTGCGCACTTTCTATCTTTCCGCGTTGCGTTGTCCTCAACTTAAACAGAACCCTTTTCGTTAGCCTCCACGTTTCAGCCCCATAGGCGAGTACCGGTAAGATGCAACTGTTGTTTGCTTTCCTTTTAAGCGATACCGGTAAGTTGTTAGTAATAATGTGCGAGTACTTGTCAGATGCTCACCATCCCAATCTTATTCTTCTTGTTATTTCCCTTTCGGGGTCCGGATCTGCCACGACTACTTGTCCTAAGAACACATATTTGCTACCACTTCCAGCCCTTCGCTACCTGTATTTGCCTATTTTAAACTGCTGTGCCTTTCCTAGGCTGTTCAACATTACCTTAGTATTCTACATATTAATCTTTTGGGTTACCTTTCTGCTTCTCCGCTCTAGGCCATTTTTAATTCGTTGCAACTGTTCCCCTGAGTTACTAGTAAGGCAGTTTCATCAGCGAATCGCAGATTACTGAGATCCTCTCCATCAACCCTGATCCCTAACTCCTCCCATTCCATGCCTCTGAATACGTCCTCTAAGCAAGCTTTAAATAGCACGGGGGAGCCTGTCTCGTTGCCTAACAGCTTTCTTAGTTAGAAATTTATTATGTTTGAATGTTTAGTTTATCTGGCGTTTAGCATCCCAAAATGACTTAGGCAATGAGAGAAACTGTAGTGAAGGGCTTCGGAAACTTTGACCACTCGGAGGTTTTGAACAAGCTTTACGCCGCACAGTACACGGGCAGCTGCTTTTCGCCTCCATTGAAAAGCAGCCGCCGCGAACAGGGTTTGGTCCCACATCCTTGGGCAAAGCAGTCGAATACCCTAACGGGAGTTCTACTGTGACAGAAGGTACATAAATGCAGTATGGCAGCAGATACGCATGCTGAATTATAACGA